>NW_027098779.1:0-288933 GCF_037042795.1 Molothrus aeneus
GATGTATATTGTGTGAGTTTGTCTTGTATTGTTCTACAGGTTTTCTAACTGGCACACCTTTCTTTATGAATGGACTGTCCTTTCCTAAATGCTCTCATATGGAGGAACATGCTTCTGATAAGAAGAGCACTAGGGTGTCTTTACTTGACCTTTTATTTTTACTGATGTTTGGTCCTTGGAAATGAATGGGGTTTTTCAATTGAAATGTCTTACTATTGTTCCCACAGGATAAGCCACAGGCTCTTCTGCTCAGAGCTGTCACTAGTCAGCTATTCTCCTATCTGCCTTTAAGTAGTTGAATGTTCTGGTCTAAAAGTAGCACCTTCTATGTAGCCATGCTCTTAGCTGCCAGTGTCATCTTGAATCCAAACACCCTCCCGCAAGGGACCGCTGGTTCTGTAGTCAACTAAGGGGAAAAAAACGGTCCATCCATGCTTCCTGATTTAAAATATAAAGGTATATAAAGGTATGGTGTCCCTAAACGATTCTCTGCAGTTGAACACTACTTATCTTTGCCGTGTTTCTTCAACTCACTTGCAAGTCATTCATGCGTTACCTTCTTGTGAGAATTGCTTGGTTTGAAGATGATTTAAAAGGGTATGAGAATACTTTTGTGCCTCTGCTATAAGGATGCTTTTCAAATCCACACAAACCTCCTGCAAATGCAAAAGCATTCATCCTGTATTGTCCTAGGCTACAATATAAAAATGTATTCTGCTCCCAACCTCAAGAGCTGCTGAAACCGGGAGGGGCATCGTTTTTTCCTTATCTCCTTATCTCTTAACGGGGCCATCCATGTCTTGCCACATGACTCAGAGATGACTCCCTCCAGGAGCCATTTCTGTTTAAAGGGTAATCAAGGAACCACTGCATGACTCAGAACAATTTGAGCCCATTGCAAGATGCTCTGCCCAGGGGGCAGGAGCTAAGCATCCCCAGCTGGATAGAATCTGAGTTTTGGGACACCACAAGCAGTCTTTCCACTGGCTTCCTAGAAGAACGGCCACCCTCACCCACTGGTCTTCAGAGGACAAGAGCTACCAGATGGTTTCTACAGGATCACCACTTCAACAAGACCATTTCATCCGGACTGCTGCCACCACCCTAACTAGCAGGGTGACAGGTCGTATTCTGTCCGTGGTTTTTCTTTTGTATTATTGCATGTATTTGGTTTTTCCCCTTTTCCTAATAAATTGTATTTCTGACTTGGAGTCTTGCTGCCATGCTGGATTTCTTCAGACCGACTAGCTCCTGACACCAACAGCCAGAGTGGGCTGCCCCCAGAAAGCTGTCGAATCCAGGGTGCAGCTGTAGGGCACAGCTGCTCTATGGCACAGGTGGACTGCATTGGGGATAGGACTGCACCGAGGGCAGGGACAAGGAACAGGGAGAGGTCTTCTGTATGTTTTCCAAAGGAGTTTCTTCCCTGGAGGGCCAGGGACAGAAAGACACTGACTCAAATGCATACATCAACTTAGAAATGGGGAGAGGTCCCAGAGGAGGATACAATCTTTAACACACTGGGAGCAACTGGGGGTGGACCACAAGGCGGGGAATACAATGTTTAAACCAATAGGGGACTACAGGGGAGGAGAATAACTTAAACAAACCAATGGGGTTTTGAAGACTATAAAATTGATAGGGAAGTTTCTAGAGAAAGGGGCAGGCTTGGGGAGGGATTGACATTCAGTGGGAGGAGGAAAAGGGAACAAAAGGGCAGGTCTTTGGGGAGATGGACAACTAGGGCAAAAACTAACACCACGGGGGGAAAGGAACAATCCATTAATAATAAAATATGCTACAACAGCACAAAACCGGAAGTATTCTAAAACTGACTACTCAAACTGCATTGCAATCAAAAACACACACTGCAACAGCGACAGCATCTCTTGCTGCTTTTGCTTTCAAACCAGAAGAGGTGCCAACCAAAAAATTAGCAAACTTAAAAGTTAACTGGCTGCAGTTTTGATTTCCTTCTTAAATATATTACTGCTTGTCTAATTGGCTTAGCAGCATGTCTGTTCTTAGTGCCAAGCAGGGATTCACTTTGCCAGGCATGGAGGAAGCTTCTAGGAGCTTTTCACAAAAGATTCACTTCTGTGGCTGGCTTCTTCCCTCCCCACCAAAAACCAAGCCATGCAAAACCAACACCTTAACTAATCCCTAGTACTTAGTACGCATCCAATAATTCCTTTTAAACTATACTTTACATTTTTTACCAAATGCCCTGAAAAGAAATGGATCCATAATATTGATCAAAATAGTTCCAGTTCAATAGAAATATTGGGTCATGCAACTCTGGTTTACATCACTATTTTTTGTACAATCAACAGGAGCTTTTTTCGCCTCTAAAGAAATGTTTCCTGATGGTTTGGATCAGAAGATCCAGTATTGCTATGGTGAGATTTTTGTTTTGAAGGCCATAAGCTGTGCTCAGTGTTTTGGGTATATTCTTTGTTGTGCCTTGCATATATTTTGGATAGAAAGCCAGTAGAGATGATGTCCTTGCTGCAGTAGCCATGCTAAATAAGGCAGAGCGTCTGGCTGATGTACTGGAGCTGTAGACTATCCACCAGTCTCCCAGGGCGGTGAGGATCTCTAAAGGAATATAATCTTGGCTATGCTCTGGAAGTTTTACAGAGAGAAAGAGCCTCATAGCTCTAATGATTTGTCTCCTGGAGTTCTGAAGAATATGTTGTAAAGAAGAAGGCTGCTGTCTTTCGCAACAATCTTCCACGCATTCAAGAGGATCATTTAACTTCTTGTCTGAGAATGAAAGAAATATTAGTAGTAATTAGTTCTTTTTTCTCTGTCGGTGCATCACTGATTGAGTTTGGGTAGGTTACATTTTATTTCTTTTTTTTCTTTAAATATTACATCGTAAGGTGTTCCAAATTCCCAAATTCTGCTTCACTTTATTTTGTAGGCCAGACTGGTTCATCTTGTCTCGGCTGTATTATTGCAGACCATATCTGAATGAATTTTTTTTTTTTTTCATTTTGAACATTATTAGATTTAAACTGTATGAACAGAACACTTGATTTATCATTATTTTAGCAGTTTGGAAGGAAATAGAGAATTTTTAAGAAAATGACGCAACTCCACTTGTGGTTTTCAATGGAAGAGAAGAATAACAATGTCCTACATTCACAGCATTGTTTGCAGTAATATTGCAGCTAGTTTCCAGCAACTTAGGTCAGGTTCTGGAAGCAGGGACCCATGATAGTATAGAAGTCTAAGCAGTTTCATTTTGGCGGCTTTTCTTGAAAAATAGCTAATATGTCTCAACGTTGTGCTGAATCTTGTTGTACAGACTCTTCTTTTGAGGTCTGAACTCCTTGCTGGACTACTGTATCTCAGAATCAGCTACAGTAAACCTGTGATTCCTTATAGCTTTAAGAATTTGGTTCTAATCTATAAAAGCAAGAAAAGGTTGCCATATTAATACAAGAGAAAGAAAATGTTAGGAAAGCAGTTAATGGCATGGGGATTTTTCCTACAAATTGGAGCAGAGATTTAGTTGTTTGATGGGGTTTTTTGCTTCTCAATGGAATTTTAGAAGTGGTTGGGAAAGAAAGTGTGGATTTTTCCAGGTTTGCCTTTAAAGAAGAATAACAGGGGAAACTGTTAAGAATAACAGGGGAAACTGAAAAGAATTAATCCAGAACTCTATGCCTTTCATACAGAGTTTCAGAAGTGAAAAGCAGGAAGAGACAGTCCAGACAAGATGATTGAATAGAATGAATTCAAAATAGCTTTCATTTCCCTCTGAATTCCAGCTCTAAACCTTATTAATATTAAGGTATTAATAGGAAATACATCTGTCCTAGGGTGACGTTATGATGCTTGTATCCCCATTCATGTGTTCTGTGAATGTTGGATATTATGTTCTGTACCTTTAAGACTGGCTCTGAAGAGGGAATGTTTTGTTTTGGTTTTCTTATCAACCTGGCGGGACACAGAGACTGCAGCTTTTGCTTTTTCTGCTTTTGCTTTTGGCTTTGCTCTCTCTCACTCTTGCTTGCTTCGCTTCTGCTTGCTTTTGCTCATTAGCTAGTTTAGCTAAACTGTCCAAATTTTTCCTGGACCGTTTCTCCTTCAGGTCTTCCTGACCATTTTGAACCTGCTCCGGACTGGGACCTGGGAAACACCGAGAGTTTGCACCTTGTGGCCTGCAGCAGCTGGCCCAGCGCCGGAGGGACTGAGAACAAAGTGACCACCCCCCCAAGAGAGACTTTCTGAATTTGTCATCTTTTTCAGAGTGCTGTCATCCAGAATTGTTCCTTTTGCGTGCTGGGGGGTGCTGTGCCTATTAAATGAACAGGTTCGTTCCACTTCTCTCTGAGGAATCCTTCCCGAACCAGTTGGGGGGAGGGGCCCTAATTTGGAAATTCTCCTCCAAATTTGCCCTAAACCAGGACAACATCGCAATCTCTAAGATTTAAAAATGGACGATGAAGTTTTCTATCCAGTAAAGTGTAAGGCTTCACATTTTAATCTGATTTGCATTTTGGTGAAAGCCGGGCATCCTTTGCAATTTACCAGATAACAAGGGATTTAGAACAGTAAGTATGCAAGTAATCTTTTGGACCCTTCATCTCCCTTCTTATGACAATGAATACATTTATTAAGCTTGTTGTCCTGGTATGTTTTTATTCCATCAGGGGATTTGATCATACAAATGTCTAGTCATTCTTTCCTTGTTTTCAACCACTCTAAGAGCATTAATCAGAGCTATTCAGTAGTTCTTGATCTGCAACAGTGACAAGCACTAGACTGGTAAGAGTCAGTGGGCATCAGCAGATCCCCTATGACAGCACATGGCGGGCTGTTCTGGCAGGACTGAAGTTTGAGGGGCTCGAATTCTGTGAAATAGAACATTCGAGGGATGGGAAACATGGAAACAGATTCTGAGCTTTCAACCCAACACATGAAGAAGTAATAAGGCAGGTAATTTTCTGTGGAAATTTCTTTAGCCCCAGTGTTGTGGATGATGATCACTCTTCCTACCTCCTTTGGCCAGCTACCAGTTTTCCCCTCCATTACTCTGCTTATGGACAGAAAACCAGAAGAAGGGATTTTTGACCAAAACACCTATCAGGACCTTAGAGTGTTTTTTGCTCCAAAATGTTTCAAGGCAGATAGGGAAACAACTCCATTTTCGAGAGTGTGTTGAGAAGACAAGGTTGAAAGTTAAAAACCATGGGTTCTTTTTCTATATATGTTACTGATTGTGCTTATTATCTTAGTCATGTTATATATATATATATATATTTGGTAGGGTTTGTTCTTTTTTTATTTTTCTTGGGTTTTTTTTTCCTTTTTTTTTTTTTTTTTGATTCATCCTTGAGATAAAAGGCCAAAAGTACAGAAAAGTTCTGTACGGTTAAAACACTTTTGAGATGCCTCATGCTGAAAAACTTGTAGCTACTGCTAAGGCCCATTGGCCAATTCCTGCTTCATTTCTGAGAAGGCCCATTGGCCAATTCCTGCTTCATTTCTGAGAAGCTATAAAATTCCCATCTGTATTTTAGTTCTAACAATTTGTTGTTATGGTGGAGATGCAAATTAAGAACAACCATTTTTGAATCTGTAGGGATGTATTTACCATTTTGTAGCTGCCTTTTCAGTTTCTGAGCCACTATTGAAAAAAAGGAGAAGTATCTACACTGTTTTCAACCTGTAGACCATCCACTACTGTCCACATGCTCAGATTCAAAGGCAAACAAGCCTGTCTGGCCTCATTGGGAGGAATTATTTGCATTCAAAATACTAGACTAGTATTTGATTTCCACCAGCAGAGTCCATTGGGCAGCTCCTGTCATCTGCATTTCAATATTTAATCCTCCTCTATGTTTACTGTGCAAAGCTCTTTCAGAATGATGGTGTGCCCACTGTCTCACCAGCTGTGACGTTTGCAGCGAGTCTCCCACGGAAAGGAGCTGTAAAAAAGGCAAGCCAGGGCAGTGATTTCTGTTGCTCAATACCCACAAATCAAAGCTATTTAGTCTAATTTAAGGCTGAAAAAGAATTCAAAATGCCTTCAAAGGATTCAAAAAATCATCAGACAATACTGCAGTTCAGTATTCAGGACAAGAGCATATCCCACAGTGTGGTGGTTTGACAGGAAATGTGTTTTCTGGGATGCTGTGGTTAGGCCAATGGATGTTCAGATTTTAATATTGGCACCTAAGGTGGCCATTGGGACATTGGATGCACCTCTGAGAACACAGGGTTAAAAGCAGGGCTCTCCCCTGGGAGGCTCTCTTGGGTTCCGGTCAGGGAAAGGTTCAGATCTCCCCTGCCTGGCTGCGGGCTGGGCGGGGCAGGGGAAGCCACCCAGCCCGGTGAGGTAGGCTGGGCCCCTGGCCAGAAGGGAGGTGAAGGCCCCTGCAGGATGGAAGGGTGGCTGAGAGGCATTGGGCAGCCCCCCCCCCCCCCCACCGCAGGAGAGACAGAGAGAGAGCTGGTGCCTGTTCTTGGCCGGCCGAGAAGGAGAAGAGGGGAGTGCAAGAAGGGGCCTGGCAGGGCAGCCATGGGAGTTCTGGACAGACAGAGCCTCAGATTTTTAACCCTTTTCTTGGATGATGGAAACCTTACAAATGCTAATCCTCCTGGAGTTGAATGAGAAGAGAGATATAGAGGAGATAAGAGGAAATGGGCCACGAGAGAAATAGAGAAGAACGCAGGTGGAAGAGATGATGGAGTAGCTTATGCTGGACTCTTTGTGTGTAGCCATGGACAGAGCCATGTTTCCTTGTGATACAGGGACTGCATTCTAGGGGGAGGCAATGCCTCAGGATCAAGAGGGTTCGGTGTGGGTACCCCTCGGCCCCAGGGGGTGAAAAATATGGGGGGGACAGATGTCCCAAAATTGAGACTGTGCCTTTTTGCAGTGGGATGAAGCATCCTTAAAAGTCGACCCTAGAAGCAGCTCTGGTCTGTGTTCAGTGGTGAGAGCACTGGACATGAAAGGAATAGGTCACCACTGGCACAAGAAGGACTCCTTGTCCTCTTGATGAACTGAGGATTGAGTATTCTGAAGGGTGGTGCTGGACCGAGAGTCGATGATTTGGGGGATGTATTGTATTGGGAATTTGGGGAGGAGGAGGAGGAGATGTATTTGTGAAGTTTTCATTTTCCTTGTGTGTTTCTTTTTTTTTTTTTTTCCTTTCCCTTGTAGTTTAGTTAATAATTTTTTTTTTCCCCTAAGTGGGAGCCTGCTTTGCTTATTCCTGGTCACATCTCACAGCAGAAACCAGGGAGAGAGTATACTCATGGGGGCACTGGCATTGTCCCAGTGTCAAGCCATGACACACAGGCTGAGAGAATGAGGGCTGTTTAGCCTGGTGAAGAGAAGGTTGCATGGAGACCTCACAACACCTTCCAATATCTGAAGGGAAGCAGGAGAGGGACTCTTCATTAGGAACTCTGGAGACAGGACAATGGGCAATGGCTTCAAAATGAAAGAGGGCAGGTTGAAATTAGATACTCGGAAGAAATTCTTCCCTGTGAGGGTGGTGAAGCACTGGCACAGACAGCCTGGAGAAGTTATGGACACCCCAACCTGGTGTTCAAGGCCAGGCTGGATGGGGCTCTGAGCAACCTGAGCAAGTAAAAGGTGTCCCCGCCCATGTCAGAGAACTAGATGGCCTTTAAGGTCTTTGTCTACCCCGGCCATTCTATGATCCTGTGATTCTGCTGTGGTAGCGTTCAGGATGGAGCGTGTTCTGCATGTTGGCCATTTCCAATACACCATTGGTTCCAGGTGCCTTACACTAGCTTGCTCCCTGAAAATTCGGTCAGAATGAAGAACATCTCTATATATATTAGACACATAATAAATGAAGAAATGGGTTTGCACATTTGTCCACTAAGTTGTGGATGAGATTGCTGTGAAGTTTCATTTGGTTTTCTTGTTTGCTCATGAGGCCGACGGTCCTTGTGTCAGCTGCCTCAAAGGCAGCATTTGCCTCCTTCTCCTCCCTTCTCCCTCCTCCCTCTTTCAATTTCTTTCCCTTGACAATTTAATGTCGTTTTCCCTTTCATACCTGAAAATCCCTGCATGCTTCTGGGCTTTCTCCTTTTTCATGCAGATCTTCTTCCACCCCTGACAATCCATACTTTTCATACCATAAGGGCCTGCTTGCAGGCATAAAAGACTTTGATTCCTTATTATATCTATGGGAATTTAATTAATAGCTTCATGCCTTTTCATAGAAAGAGTAGGGAATTGATAGCTTGTTCCCTGAAGTACAGAAGGAAGAGAATGAAACATGAATCATGTGGAGTGGAAAAGTTGCTCTCTATTTTCTTCCAAGAACTACCCCAAAAGATACAGGGGGTGATGAAGCCTGGCTAGATGAGTTTCCCTTCTAATGGAAGGAAACAACCACGCCACTTCATACAAGTCAGTCCTATAGAAGAGAGAAATTCACTTCTGGGAACATTGCAGGATTTGAATGCAGAGTCACACTCATCCTTTGTTGCTTTGTTGTCTGCTTGGCATGGAACACGCTGCTTTGAAGAGGGAAGTGACTAACAGACAGTCCACTTTACAAACACATATGCTTCCCTCTTCTTCTGAGACCTCAGCACAGAGCCCTCTTTGGCATGGTACTTCAAGGTAAGAAGGAGCGGGCAGAGGGCACTGCGAACAGACAGCAGTTTGCAGGTTGTATAGGAAAGAGGACTGCCCCTTGAATGTGGTGCAAATACAAACTTCCACCAGTTTCAGGGGTACACTTCAGCCAAGCTTGTTGTCCTGGCACATTTTTTCTCTGTGAAACGCTTTGCGGTATGATCTGGACGACAAGAGATGCAGAGTACGGGGCTACGTAGTGCTGAGAAGGTAAATGTCTGGCCCCAGTGTCTTTTGGCAGAAGCAGTGCACTAGAGCCGTTGGCTGCTGCCACAATGATCTGTGTGAGAAACAGATGCCTAATCCCCTCCGGGAGAGTAAAAGCAGGATTGGTTACAAGAGTCGAAGAGCACTGGGCTGGCGGCTGCCGCATACCAGCTGTAAAAGGAGCATGACTCCTACTGGCCTACCAACCAAACTCATGGTGGCAGTGGTAAAGATTAAAGTTCAGTGAGAGCTATTTGTGCTGCTACCTATGGCCCTTCTGTGGAAACAAATGTGCCTACCTTTAGGTTCCGAGATCCAGAGAACACAATGGTAGTTGCAGCGGAAAAGGGAAGGACAGAGCGCACTGGTGAGTTTGATGTGGCTTACACAGGGCAGGCAGAAGGTGCAGCCCAAGTCTCGCTTTTATTTCTAGAGCCTTTTTCTACGCAAACAGCTGCTGGATGTTTGCAACAAAGATGTGAGTGTGAAAAAGTGAGGGCAGGTCTATGTGGGAAAGAAGATACAAAGCATTGTGTGCAGTTTAAAAGCTGTTTAGAAAAAAAAGGAGTTACTTTGAGAACATCTTCTGTCTTGACACTTCCACCTGTGTGATCTTTAGCTGCTTTGGACATGTCCACAATGAAAGAATGTGAAAATATTTGCGCTGCCAATGTCAGGTTGCACAGGAAAGAGGGTAGGTTGGCAAATGCCTTCTGTCCTGGCACATCTGTCAGTCAGAAGTGCAGCTGAAAACGCTTGGCTGTAGCGATAGTCTCTGTCACTTTGAGAGAATGTGCTGATGCACGTATATATATCATTGAGAAAGTCCGTGAGAATCGCTAGTATGTTTCGTTTGGTTGACAGACTGCAAAGGGAGCGTTATGGCCAGCACTGCCTTTTTGTTGTAGGACTTTTTCTTTGAGAGCAGCCGCTGGACATTTTGAAGCGGTTTGGGATCTTCAAGTGTTAGAGTGCAAGATGGTACCTAGATCTTGAGGGAAAGTGCATATCTCCAGGAAGCTGAATGCAGTTCAGTGGGTGCAAGTTACATGTTGAGCAGCTGATGGCCCAGAAAACTTTCTAAAATGAAGAGGCCATGCTGCAATTGCCTTTTATTTTGAAGCTTCTAAACTGTGCAGCCAACAATGAAATGATTCTTTTTCCTTCTCTGCTACATGCAGGATCCCATTCTGTCAGTACCCGAGAGCCAGGATCCACAGCGGAGCTCTTGTCCCTACACTGCTCCCACACGAACGGGGCTGGGCTAGAAAAGTGCTTGTCTTTTTCCTGGGCACTGTCAGCGCTCTTCTAAATAACCACACCACAGCATTGTCAACTCACAAAACCAGGACACGCACAGAGCCCAGCTCACAACCACCCCCAGGACCCAGCCAAGTCAGAAACGTCCCTGCTCTCCAATCAACTGTGTCAGGACAAAAGGATTTCACCGATCTTCCCCTTCCAAGTGGATACTCTTCTTTGCCCCACACTCAAAGGCCGACACCAGATCTTCTGCCCTAACAAACTTTTTCTCTCTCACAGAGCCTGGTAACAAACTTGAAAATGTCGGCTGAGCTCGCAAAACTGTTGGTGGAGAAAGCTCTTTGCTGCCTACAATTTCAATTGCACCCATCAAACTATAAACATGCACCCTGCTATCGCCACTTTCCTTCTCAGCTCTAAGTACCACCGTAAGCCTTCAATCTCTCAGAGTCAGGATCCAAATGGGATGGCACCAGGGACTGCTCACACAGTCCCTAAAGCTACAAGGGACAAAAACCTGTCCTGCAGAGGCCTGGCCTGGCCTCTGCATTCCCACTGACAGTTCAACAACTCTAACCCAGAGAACTGCCTATTGGGAAAAGCCTTTCAATTCACTGAGACCACCCAAAGTGGCCACCCAAACTTTGCCAAAGGGAGGAGGAACTAGAAGCCCATCTCAAAAGAAATGGCATCCCCTCCTCCAAAATCCAAAGCATCCAGGGCCTGATCCTCTACAAAGGTGTCAGACCACTGCTATTGGGCATTACCTGTGCGGGGCACTAGCTAGGCTGCACACCAAGACCCAGCGCAGCTCTTTACCTTGTCCAAAAGAAGTGTGCTGGCAGAATTTCAAGAAGGCTGCCTTGAGAAAGTGGAAAACACAGGCCAAATGGATTCTTTCAGGAAGGAGACTGCCTTCCAAAGATGGATACCGACTCCATGATTGTACAAATTGAGTCAGTGCTTCCAAACCAAATATGCCAGGATAGAAAGTTGCTGCCGCCCTTAAGCTGCACGACACAGCTTCTTATCTGCACCTCCAACACTGGGGCTAAGTTCTTTCCTTCCCATGAGAAAGCATTGCTGTTCTCCTTCAGGAACTTACAGAGCAAAAGTTGCATACCACGTCCGGTACTGACTCTGTCCAACAATGGCTCCTACACAGAAAGGACCAGGACAGAAATGTCTTGCTGTACTATACCTTCCCACGATACCTTATCATCAGCCCTACCAACATTGCCACCGTATCTTTTACTTCCCAAGCAAGGAAAGGCACTCCAAGTCACTTGGCTTTGCCTTGCCTCCAGTACCATGCCTAGTTTTCCTAGCCTACCCTACCCTAGCTTTGCTTGCTTGCCTATGTCTGCCTTGCCTAGCCCTTCAAATAACTTCCTGGCTTTGCTTTGCCTTGTCTACCACTCTTTGCCTTGCCTTTCATGCAGGTAAGGCAATGCAAAGCAAGTGTAGGCAATTGTAGGCAAGTCAAGGGACAGGTTGGCAAGACTGAAGCCGTGAGGGGAAAGCAAATGGAGTGGTAGGTGAGACAAGTCCCAGAAGTTAGAGGCAAGGCTGGGCATAGGAGGTGATGGTAACCGGAAGGGCTAGGCAAGGCCAAGCCCTGCAGGAAAACTGCAGGCAGGTCAAATGTGAGGCATGGGTATGCAAGGGAATGCAAAGCAATGGAGAATTAGCAGGGCATGGCAAGGAAACTGGTTGGTTGCCCAAAGCAAGGCAAGTGGCAGGTCCATTCAAAGACTGCTGGTACACAAAAGCGGCCCGGACCGACCGCTCTGTCCAGCCTTGATCTTGCATGGGTCATGTTTAATCTGCACCTAAGACACTTGAGTTGCCTGCTTTCCTTTGTATGCAAAAGAACTGTCATTCTGCCCCTGAAGCCCAAGGGTGAAAGATGAACTTTGTGTCCAAAATTCAAGACATGTAAGCATAGATGTCAGAAGAAAGCTGTCAGGACAGATAGGTGTGCTTGCACGTGGCCTCCTCCAGGCTTCCTCTCACAAGCTCCTGAAACGCTGGGGCCTTGAGAAAAAAAAGCCAGTGGAAGCCTGGAGAATCCTAGGAGAAGCAGGCAGGGCAATGCATGTGGAAGAGATTCCACAAAAAGAGAGGTGGTGAATTCCAGGTGGGGGACTGATGAGCAAGGTAATGCAAGGCAAGGAAGGGGTTCAAGGACAAGGCCAGACAAGTGGTGGCTTTGCCAGGCAACACAAAAGAGAGGGAGACAAGGCAATAAGAGTCCTAGAAGGAGAAGGAAATGAAAGATTGGAGCTGGACAAATGGGAAGGAAAAGAAGGATAGGTGAGCAAGTCAATACAAGGCACTGGCTTGGTATGAAGGGCAAGGGAAGGACATGCATGGGTCAGGAAGGCAAGGGAAAAGAAAGGAATTGTCAGCAATGACAAGAAATGCAAGATTGGGTAGGAAAGGCAAGGCAATGTGGGGGAGGGATAGGCAACACAATGGGTATCTTAACAGGAAATGTCCATGCACAGCAAGGCCGAAGGAGAAGTGGTAGAGAGGTCAAGGTGGGAAATAGGTGAGTGTGTGCAGCCAAGAAAGAAAGAAAGAAAGTGCGTAGCTCTCGTGTGTGTGTGTGTGTGTGTGTGTGTGTGTGTGTGTGTGTGTCTGTGTGAAGTTTGCAGGATGTAAAGCAAAGAAAGGTGTCTCTTGATTGTGGAGTGAATGGATGTTTTCGAACGTAAGTGGCAAGGTCCAAGCAACCTTTTCATCCTGGTACATCTGTGTCTGTGAGACATAGTCAGAAACGTCTCCTTTTAGATTCAGACTGCAAGCAGGACATAGAATGTGACTGTGTGAATAGCTGAGCAGGAAAGCACATCACATCAGCATGTTTCAACAGAAGCAGTTAGTGCGAGAAGGAGATGGACGTGTGGGACTCCAGCAATATGGCAATGCACTCAGCTGAGAAGCAAAGTGCAATGCCTCGGTGTATGCTCTGAAAATAAAAGGCTGCAAGGAAAAAGCAAGATTTCACAGGCCAGTGAAATCTTTCTGTCCTGGCACACTGAGCTGTTTGAAGGTGAACCGCTGTTTGGTTTCACTAAGGACTCGGAGACATGGAGAGGATGTGCTTGTCCATGTAGCTGAGAAGGAAAGTGAGAATCACCGGTACGTTTGGCAGAGTTTGTAGGCTGCGAGGAGAAGGTGACGGCCAGGCCTGGCTTTTGGCTGTGGCACTTGTTGCAAGGAAGAAGCTGCTGGATGGTTAAGCTTTTGGGGATCTGCAAGAGTGAAAGACTACGCTGGTACCTCATAAAACTAATGCTTGTTGATCATCTGGCTGAATCTATGACATAAACCAGAAGTGAAATTTCCCCCCATTTCCCTCAGTTTTTTCACCTTTTCATCCAACAGCCTGGGCCTTTTTCAAGCTGCTGTCAAACGCCTTGCCTTGGAAGCTAGAAGTATCTCAGTTCACCTGCTAAGAAACACAGAAAAGAGCTCAAGTCAATTTCAGAATTGCTCTGAGCAGAGCTGGTGTTTCGGTACCGTAAATTTCCATTGCGAATATGTGCAAAAATCACCATTTTATTAGGCAAAGATTTGAAATACACTAGCAGCTTCATCTTCTTGTCGCTGCAGTCCTTGGAAGTTTTGCTATTTACTGAAACAGGAAACAGGTCAAACACGAGAAGCTTAAGAATCCAAGCTCACTGCCATTGTACAAATAGCACAAACTTGATGAATTCAAGTTACCATTGTAACATACAGAATGGCTCTAGTCAAGCAAATGGATGTGTCGTCCTTCACGGGGGCAGAAAACCTTTCTACCACGTGAACTCTGGGAGTAATCCATCATGCCTCAGTGTGCTGTGGCTGGTCAGAGAGCTACACGATGGGTCTCTTTGCCTATGGCACTCTCAGGGCTCAAAGCTGCACATAAACTCCCTCTCCTTACAGACACGCTAGTAAAGCCCAGCGAAAATGCCGTTCTCCAGACAGCTTACTGAAACCAGCTAGGAGTTCCCAGCATCATGCTGGGCACTTCTGTCCACAGATGGCTTTGCTTTTAATGAACCAGAACAGAGCTGCGTTTTTCTAGTCTTTAGCTCTACTAAGGTATTTGATGTAACATGGTGTGAAAAAATCTGTTTCGACAATGATAATAACAGAGGGGATAATGTACCTTTTGCTGCTCCATTCTTCTTTTGCTGCTCCATTTTGCTTGCTTTGTTATTGCTTTCTGTCAAAGAAACGCCAGCAAAATCCCTCATCAAGTCCTGCTGTGAAGACAGACTGCCAGAAAGGTAGAGAAACTTTGAACCTTTTCAAGACCCTTGTAGCACATGTCTTGGTCAATTTGTATGCAGATCCCTTCTCCAGCAGGACTTTTTTGCACCGTTAGCGCACATTGAACTGAATCCAGTACAAAAGCAGTGAATAGAGGAACTTTTCTTTTCATTAGAATGGTGATAAAAATGCATATCAAATAAAAGCATTTTAGAGCAGCAGGAAGATTTTCTATGTAGCTAGCAAATCATAAAAAGATGCATATTTACCGGTGGGGTTCCTCTGGGAATTTCAAAGAATTCCAGACAGAAAACACAGCTTAGTAAACTGCAAATCTAAATCACAGTATCTAGAAAGGTGACATGAAAAAGAGCAAGAGGAAGAAAACCAAAAAGAAAACCAAAGGAAGCCAGAAATAAGGCACAACCTCTCCTCCTTCTCCGCTTACTACAGTACCTTAGAAGTACCTACGAGTGTCCTAACAGTCACATAAGTAGAAAACTGTGCCAAGAACAATTGTGGAAACTGGAAAACCATGCTATCCCAACAGAAACATAGGGTTTGCTTTCACGACGATTAAATCTGCATGCAATGCGTACGGTAAGGGTATGTTTTGTATATTCAAAAACAATTCAAAAATATTTCCAAATTGAAGGGGCTGCTTTTTATTTCTTTTGAATTACTTGGCTAAATATGGTGCACGTTAAAATACTGCAGAGATGTGGTTCATTTTCCAGATGCCAACTGCAAAGGAGGGAAGCATTTTGTGTGCTTAAGAAAGTCAAGTATTGGAGAGTGTTTTTGTTACTTCTTTAGAAGGTTAGAATATGCATAAAAGATGCTAGCTGGGGACTTACAATTAATGAATTATTTACTGTCACTAGGTCAAATGACATTAGCTTTCAAAAAGGAAAAGTAGTCTTATTCCACGTGCCAATTTTAAAGCAGATTAATAAGCCTTCAGCAGAATATGGATATGAAGAGGGATATGACATGAAAGGGTAAGCAACACTGGTGACAGCAAAAGGCTTACCTGCTTCACACAAATACAGGAGATAAACTACTATTTTTACACAAACATTGCTATCCAGAGCTTTCCTTGAAAAGTTTCAATGCCAATCATGACAGTAAAATTCGGAGTGACAGTAAAATTCACTCTATCATGAATAAAATTTACTCAATCATGACAGCAAAATTTGCTCAATGATGAGTAAAATTCTTCGTGTAAGCGAAGTACCTTAAGCAAAGGGTAGCTCAAGCATAATTGGCATTTGATGTCAACAAAGGCAACTTGGCCTGCACGTGTCACATCTACTGCATTAAAAAGCTTACTCTGTCTCAGATTCCTTTTGAGGGATACCAACGCAAGCCGTTAAACTGCATGAAAATGATGACTTAAAGGAGGACATATTAGAAGAATGGAATAATGGTTAATGTTCTTTTCCTTCCAACTGCTTTCTTTGCCCTTCTAAATTTTTTAAGTCCTTCCTGGTATCACCGTGATAGCAGTGCAGCAAGTGTTTGGTTGTAAGCTGTCCATATTGCCAGCTTCTGGACTGCCTTCAGAAAACTTCCCACTGGTTTTGGATAGAAATCACAAGCAGTAGAGATGACAAAGACTGCAGAAACCTTCTCATCTCCTTCTAGAGCAGGAGCGTGTCTTTGACCCACTCTTAACTAGACAACTTTCATCAGTCATGAGAGAGTCTCATGTTCAAGAGCTAAGCAATGACAGCTGTAAATGACAAAAAGCACACTGATATTTTCTTGGGACTCCAGCAGAGAGCAATGAAGGAGCTTGAATTCACCTTCTTGGAAAGTTTGAAAATGCACATGAAGTTTAGGAGAGGAGCTAAGCCATGGTAACTTTTGTTGAGTATGTCTGCGTAGACAGAGTTTCCATCACCGCAGAAGGAATGTCATTTAACCCACATAATCATCTCTAGCTGCTAAGCTGCGCTTACTGCAGATTATCCGCAACATATTTTACAGGGTGAGCTTTTATGTGTAATCCCTGAGTAACATTCCAGAGAGAAGTATTTTGGAGGGGGGGAAAGCCCAACTCTTAACTTTTTCAAATAATGGTTACATTTGAAAGTCAAAAAAGATGTAAAACCTTTCTTTCCTAGACGTATTACCAGCACAAACTGTACCAGAATTTACGACGCTTTTATTATGGCAGCATAACTCTACCGTGGACGCTCTGGCTCTGGACTATTCCTTAAGAAACAAAGTCCCCGAGAGAAATAAAACAAAATTAGCCAAAAATATTGGGCTGGATGATTTCAAAGGCTATGTACTAAAGGCCAAACACTTGTAATAATAGTAAAGAGTGGACTAAAAGTTAAAGCATTACTCAGTTCAAAGATATCTTGTTCTCACAGAAGACTGTAAAAAACCTCTCTTTTTCTGGGTCTGTTTTGTGCATTTAGATGTACCTTCTACTCCTTTCCACTGTATGCGAATGTTTATGACAAGGTTGGAGGACCTCATGTAACCTTCTATAAGTAAAGAAAGAGAAGCCAGTAAAGCAAGGCAAAATTGTTAATGGCAGGTGGAAAGAGGGAGGCCAAGAATAGAAAACAAAAGAACAATAATAATTAAACGCCCTCCCTGTCTTCTGTGAAAAGTAAAGGCACAGACAAGAAAGAACAACTGCAAAATTCTCACGAGAAAAACGCACTTTATCTGGCTCAAGTATTTTGTGCTACATTTCTTGCTGTTTTCTCATGCCAAACATCTTAACCATTGAAGGTGTCCCTTTTCTCTTTCTGGAATACAGCTAGGAAGATGGCTGTGTCATTGCTGTCAAGCTGTTATTCTCAGAGGTGTCCAGTTGAAAGTCCTAGATGAACTGATTTGCTCTGTCTCTTTAATATGGCATGACTTAACCACTTCCAGTTTCAGCAGCTGGACTTGCCCAGCCCTACAATTCTTTAATCTTTGAATGGTTATATAAGCTCCTTGGCAACTGGCATTTGTAAGTCCATGAAACTGTGCAGAATTTGCACTATGAGATGATGCCAAATGAGTCATGGCAGTAGATTAACTAGGACATGCAAAGCAGAGAGGAGGGAATGAGAGCACAAGAAGAGGGTACAATCTCCTTTTTTTCTGCAACAGGGCTAACACCGTAGAAATCAAAAGGAACACAAATCCTCCTAGGGGTAGTTCTTGCAAAAAACAAAGACTTCTTTTTGTGTTCACAGATCACAGCAAAATGCGGATGACAAAACCAGGCCATTAAGTCACATACAGTATGAAGCAGTATGAAAGAGGAAAGCAGCTGAGAGCGTCAACCCTGCTGAGTAGTCTCAGTATTCTTCTCGACATTAGCAGAAATTTGAAATGAGGCTCTGAAAATTACAAAGGAGGCAGAAGAAAAGGGAGCAATGACTCCTCTGGCATAGTGTTTCCTAACAGGGATCTTCAAAATGTAAAGATTGTATCATCCTTTCAACTGAAGGAAGGTATTAAAACAACAGGAAGGAAATGGCATCACATGCTAGAAAGACTGGGCAGTGTACTTCTAGACAGAAAGGCCACTGATGGAAAACCGACTAAACTGGCACCAATGCAGCAGCATTGTATTAAAGCCCAAAAATACCCACCGCTTCACTCTTTGCCATTCCGTTCATATGGACACGGCAGCTCTGCAACATTCCTACTGATCATCTCCTTGGCAAACTGGGAGTGAGGGTCCCTAGTGATGCAGAGTCCCCAGGCAGGTGCAGAGGAGAGCTGCTTTTTTGCAAAAACCAGGCTTTTGAAGCACTCAGGCCTTTATCAGTTCCATAGCTTTAAGCCATAACAAAATTCATTCAACCAACCATCCTACACCACGCTGTGAACACGTGACGATTCTAGAACTTGTTGATCTACCTCTGATTCAGCGGCCTCACCTTCCCATAGTCCTTTTCTGCTTAGCCAAAGTATCGGGCCTCAGCCCAAGGCCTTCCTTTTGTAAGCTTCTACCTATATGCAGCAGCAAACCACTACTTTTTTCCGTGCCAAGAGTTTAAGTAGATGATTTGCATCTGCCCTTCCGGTGAAACATAATGGGGAGAGAAAATCCTGTCGGAAATGTTCAGTCCTTCAGTTTTCTAGACAGGCCAAATCAAAAGAAAAGCAAGCTATAGGATTGTGTACTTGCTCTTACAAAGCACCTGCTGCCCTCTGACAATGAACTAGCAGAAAACCAGCAAAAATAAGACTTGAGGCAAACAACCCTTTGAAGGGAATTATGACATGATAAAGAAAGACAACACATTTCCAGCTTGTCGAGATACTTGAAATGTCAGCAAAGGCTTGAGGGCAAAGGCTGAACGAATGGGGAAAGGTTACAAGAATCCCAAGAAAAACATGACCATGGATTAAAAGAATCCCAACAGGTCAACTGACCTGTTGAAGTTTTCAGGAAATCAGTGGCTGCTGATTTAGATAGGCCATTCAAGTTAATTTACCCGCGCACCTTCCACTCCTTTTTCACCTGTCACCATCACAGGGTGAATTGTGACCATGGAATCACAATTCTTTGGATTCTGTTCTTAGCTTTAGGAGACAACTACAGCAGCTGAAGTAGCTGTTACTGATGTGATACCCAGGAACACAGAGTTGACATGTTTCATTCATGTCCAATCACAACTAGCAATACTAAGAGGATAGGATTGGCCTCTTTTCATGATGCTTTTCTTATTTTACAGCCTGCTATGATTCTGCTGAAACTTTTTCATTAGTTTCTCTCTAAAAAGGAGAAAGTCCAATGTCCCTCCCTACTGGTGCAGGTTTACCATTCGGTTTGTCGAGTCTAAAAATGGAATTGGAACTAGCAGGAATTACTGTGTTTAAAGCGTCCCGTCCGTTCAGACAATCTCAGGTCGATAAAAGCCTAGATGTTATTGGCTAAATACTGTTTCCCCCAAGAGCGGACGCACGCAATTTAATCCAACTTTTTATAACAAACTCCAATAATACAGAATCCAGTCATACAAAAGAGTCACAAAGAAGCAGGAAGAATTATCGGACCATTTAGGGTAGCAAACTTCTCACCTTCTTTTGGAGTGAGCATAATCTGCTAGCTGAAGTAACAAACTTGAGGACAGAAATCGCCCTACTATTGAGAAGTTGTTGACAAGGGAACCACCTAAGCTGTGTGACTTTCCCTTTTCTATCCATTGGTCAAGCCTAGTAGCCTAAAATTTACGGGCTCAATCAAAGACAAATGCAATCTAGTCAGAGGTCTATGAAAAGTCCAAAACTAATCAGAATTCTTCTTAGACAATGGAAATGGAAGCAGAGCTACCAATTTCCTTGCAACATATCCCTAAAACTCATTCCTTTCTAGTCATAACTAATGTATAGCCACCAGTACAATCAGGAAAAGATGAAACTTACAGATGTCAGCGAGGGAAGGATTTGAAAGAACTCTTCCCATTATTCATCGTCTAGACAGCAACTATCATTAAAATCAGAGCCCTTTTAGTAGGGCTTTCCTTGTGGGAAATTCAGGACTCCAGGACAACGGAGCAAGAGGATTAAGCAGAAGCCGTTGATTGTTGACATGATGCACTTACACATTCTAAATCTCTGCACACGCTAGGCCCGCATTTTTATCTTGGTGCCTTTGTTATGTCCACGCATTCTGTGTGCACCTCTCAGAAGATACGTTTGGTTACAGTCCAGGCGCTTTGCTGCCCCCCGTTATCGAGTTCTTGTAGTCTTGGAATTTGGTTTCTCAGCTTCTCTTTCTTATTTTAGCACGGCTTATGTCTTAGTAACCTTGATGAATTCCAGAGGGCTCTGAGAAAATTCTGATAAGAACATATTCCAGCTGGATGGCTGGTGCACCCTTTAGTCTAAGAGGTTCAGATACATTGCTACAATTTCCCCCTTCTTCGTCTTGCACCAGCTAAACCCTTTCCCACCCTATTTTCTTCCAAGAGGCTCACCAGTTTCATGATGCATGGAATAACAAGAAGCAATATAATAATGACTACTAGTAACAACAAAGTTCCCTTTACAAGATCTTTCAACCATCGAGTTGTTTCCCATCTCTCAAACCATTCAGGCGTAACCCTCTCATTCCCAATCAATTTCTTCATGTTATCTTGTCCTTGTTTGAGTTTCCAGTGAATGACTGCAGAATGGTTAGAGAGGTTCAAAAAACACATTCCTTCCAAATCCTCACACTCTTGCCCATGTGCTAACAAGAAAGCTAGAGCAGCATTATTTTGCAGTGTGCAATGACTAATGGTATCTACACCAGTGAGAACCTGATTTAAAATCGCTGATCTTACCTTGAGTTGTTTGACCACCCAGCATCGCAACTTAATAAGCAAACTCAAAGCTTGACCAACAGCGACACCTGCTGTCAGGAGTGGCGCAATTAATAGAGAGGAGCGCCCAAACCAGTACACAATTGAGGCAAAGGCGTTTTAAGCTTAGGCTTCTTCTTTCAGTTCCCTGGAGGCGAAGGGAGTTCTTCACACACAATGCATTGTGCCGCTGGCGGTACGTTCCGGTGGGGCGCTTGTGCCGAAAGACGCCCAGGACACAACGCCGTGTTGTTAATATTTGTTTGTCGCGTTTCGGAAGCTGCTCTTAGCCGAGTCCCCCGCAGGCGAAGAAGCGGCTTCTTCGCACACAGAGCATTGTGGCGAGCGCAGGGAGCTCCTGAGAGCGGTTTGTGCCGAAAGAAGCCCGGGACCGGCACTTAGCTTCGGAGAGCTGCGTATCTGCGTCTTCTGCGTGTCTTGCCGCTCTACACTCAGCCAAAAGCTTTTCCACCATATCTTGCAAGGAGAAACTCTGCCAGGAAAGAAAACATCCAAAATCTTGTTCTAAAGCTTGCACGGGGGTCTGCAAAGAGTTTGGCAAGAATGAAAGGTAGTTGTCCAAAACTCGTTCTTTTCCAATAGAATAACCATGGAAAAGGCAGGAGAGTGGTAAAGTACTGTTTTCTCTAAGTCTGAAGGCTGCCCACACTGTGCCTGTGTGCCGCAGCTTGCATCTTCGCCTTTGGGAAGCTGCCGCTCGCCGATTCTCCCGCAGGCGAAGAAGCGGCTTCTTCGCACACAGAGCATTGTGGCGAGCGCAGGGAGCTCCTGAGAGCGGTTTGTGCCGAAAGAAGCCCGGGACCGGCACTTAGCTTCGGAGAGCTGCGTATCTGCGTCTTCTGCGTGTCTTGCCGCTCTACACTCAGCCAAAAGCTTTTCCACCATATCTTGCAAGGAGAAACTCTGCCAGGAAAGAAAACATCCAAAATCTTGTTCTAAAGCTTGCACGGGGGTCTGCAAAGAGTTTGGCAAGAATGAAAGGTAGTTGTCCAAAACTCGTTCTTTTCCAATAGAATAACCATGGAAAAGGCAGGAGAGTGGTAAAGTACTGTTTTCTCTAAGTCTGAAGGCTGCCCACACTGTGCCTGTGTGCCGCAGCTTGCATCTTCGCCTTTGGGAAGCTGCCGCTCGCCGATTCTCCCGGAGGCGAAGAAGCGGCTTCTTCGCACACAGAGCATTGTGGCGAGCGCAGGGAGCTCCTGAGAGCGGTTTGTGCCGAAAGAAGCCCGGGACCGGCACTTAGCTTCGGAGAGCTGCGTATCTGCGTCTTCTGCGTGTCTTGCCGCTCTACACTCAGCCAAAAGCTTTTCCACCATATCTTGCAAGGAGAAACTCTGCCAGGAAAGAAAACATCCAAAATCTTGTTCTAAAGCTTGCACGGGGGTCTGCAAAGAGTTTGGCAAGAATGAAAGGTAGTTGTCCAAAACTCGTTCTTTTCCAATAGAATAACCATGGAAAAGGCAGGAGAGTGGTAAAGTACTGTTTTCTCTAAGTCTGAAGGCTGCCCACACTGTGCCTGTGTGCTGCAGCTTGCATCTTCGCCTTTGGGAAGCTGCCGCTCGCCGATTCTCCCGCAGGCGAAGAAGCGGCTTCTTCGCACACAGAGCATTGTGGCGAGCGCAGGGAGCTCCTGAGAGCGGTTTGTGCCGAAAGAAGCCCGGGACCGGCACTTAGCTTCGGAGAGCTGCGTATCTGCGTCTTCTGCGTGTCTTGCCGCTCTACACTCAGCAAAAAGCTTTTCCACCATATCTTGCAAGGAGAAACTCTGCCAGGAAAGAAAACATCCAAAATCTTGTTCTAAAGCTTGCACGGGGGTCTGCAAAGAGTTTGGCAAGAATGAAAGGTAGTTGTCCAAAACTCGTTCTTTTCCAATAGAATAACCATGGAAAAGGCAGGAGAGTGGTAAAGTACTGTTTTCTCTAAGTCTGAAGGCTGCCCACACTGTGCCTGTGTGCCGCAGCTTGCATCTTCGCCTTTGGGAAGCTGCCGCTCGCCGATTCTCCCGCAGGCGAAGAAGCGGCTTCTTCGCACACAGAGCATTGTGGCGAGCGCAGGGAGCTCCTGAGAGCGGTTTGTGCCGAAAGAAGCCCGGGACCGGCACTTAGCTTCGGAGAGCTGCGTATCTGCGTCTTCTGCGTGTCTTGCCGCTCTACACTCAGCCAAAAGCTTTTCCACCATATCTTGCAAGGAGAAACTCTGCCAGGAAAAAAAACATCCAAAATCTTGTTCTAAAGCTTGCACGGGGGTCTGCAAAGAGTTTGGCAAGAATGAAAGGTAGTTGTCCAAAACTCGTTCTTTTCCAATAGAATAACCATGGAAAAGGCAGGAGAGTGGTAAAGTACTGTTTTCTCTAAGTCTGAAGGCTGCCCACACTGTGCCTGTGTGCCGCAGCTTGCATCTTCGCCTTTGGGAAGCTGCCGCTCGCCGATTCTCCCGCAGGCGAAGAAGCGGCTTCTTCGCACACAGAGCATTGTGGCGAGCGCAGGGAGCTCCTGAGAGCGGTTTGTGCCGAAAGAAGCCCGGGACCGGCACTTAGCTTCGGAGAGCTGCGTATCTGCGTCTTCTGCGTGTCTTGCCGCTCTACACTCAGCAAAAAGCTTTTCCACCATATCTTGCAAGGAGAAACTCTGCCAGGAAAGAAAACATCCAAAATCTGGTTCTAAAGCTTGCACGGGGGTCTGCAAAGAGTTTGGCAAGAATGAAAGGTAGTTGTCCAAAACTCGTTCTTTTCCAATAGAATAACCATGGAAAAGGCAGGAGAGTGGTAAAGTACTGTTTTCTCTAAGTCTGAAGGCTGCCCACACTGTGCCTGCGTGCTGCAGCTTGCATCTTCGCCTTTGGGAAGCTGCCGCTCGCCGATTCTCCCGGAGGCGAAGAAGCGGCTTCTTCGCACACAGAGCATTGTGGCGAGCGCAGGGAGCTCCTGAGAGCGGTTTGTGCCGAAAGAAGCCCGGGACCGGCACTTAGCTTCGGAGAGCTGCGTATCTGCGTCTTCTGCGTGTCTTGCCGCTCTACACTCAGCAAAAAGCTTTTCCACCATATCTTGCAAGGAGAAACTCTGCCAGGAAAGAAAACATCCAAAATCTTGTTCTAAAGCTTGCACGGGGGTCTGCAAAGAGTTTGGCAAGAATGAAAGGTAGTTGTCCAAAACTCGTTCTTTTCCAATAGAATAACCATGGAAAAGGCAGGAGAGTGGTAAAGTACTGTTTTCTCTAAGTCTGAAGGCTGCCCACACTGTGCCTGTGTGCCGCAGCTTGCATCTTCGCCTTTGGGAAGCTGCCGCTCGCCGATTCTCCCGCAGGCGAAGAAGCGGCTTCTTCGCACACAGAGCATTGTGGCGAGCGCAGGGAGCTCCTGAGAGCGGTTTGTGCCGAAAGAAGCCCGGGACCGGCACTTAGCTTCGGAGAGCTGCGTATCTGCGTCTTCTGCGTGTCTTGCCGCTCTACACTCAGCCAAAAGCTTTTCCACCATATCTTGCAAGGAGAAACTCTGCCAGGAAAGAAAACATCCAAAATCTTGTTCTAAAGCTTGCACGGGGGTCTGCAAAGAGTTTGGCAAGAATGAAAGGTAGTTGTCCAAAACTCGTTCTTTTCCAATAGAATAACCATGGAAAAGGCAGGAGAGTGGTAAAGTACTGTTTTCTCTAAGTCTGAAGGCTGCCCACACTGTGCCTGTGTGCCGCAGCTTGCATCTTCGCCTTTGGGAAGCTGCCGCTCGCCGATTCTCCCGCAGGCGAAGAAGCGGCTTCTTCGCACACAGAGCATTGTGGCGAGCGCAGGGAGCTCCTGAGAGCGGTTTGTGCCGAAAGAAGCCCGGGACCGGCACTTAGCTTCGGAGAGCTGCGTATCTGCGTCTTCTGCGTGTCTTGCCGCTCTACACTCAGCAAAAAGCTTTTCCACCATATCTTGCAAGGAGAAACTCTGCCAGGAAAGAAAACATCCAAAATCTTGTTCTAAAGCTTGCACGGGGGTCTGCAAAGAGTTTGGCAAGAATGAAAGGTAGTTGTCCAAAACTCGTTCTTTTCCAATAGAATAACCATGGAAAAGGCAGGAGAGTGGTAAAGTACTGTTTTCTCTAAGTCTGAAGGCTGCCCACACTGTGCCTGTGTGCTGCAGCTTGCATCTTCGCCTTTGCGAAGCTGCCGCTCGCCGATTCTCCCGGAGGCGAAGAAGCGGCTTCTTCGCACACAGAGCATTGTGGCGAGCGCAGGGAGCTCCTGAGAGCGGTTTGTGCCGAAAGAAGCCCGGGACCGGCACTTAGCTTCGGAGAGCTGCGTATCTGCGTCTTCTGCGTGTCTTGCCGCTCTACACTCAGCCAAAAGCTTTTCCACCATATCTTGCAAGGAGAAACTCTGCCAGGAAAGAAAACATCCAAAATCTTGTTCTAAAGCTTGCACGGAGGTCTGCAAAGAGTTTGGCAAGAATGAAAGGTAGTTGTCCAAAACTCGTTCTTTTCCAATAGAATAACCATGGATAAGGCAGGAGAGTGGTAAAGTACTGTTTTCTCTAAGTCTGAAGGCTGCCCACACTGTGCCTGTGTGCTGCAGCTTGCATCTTCGCCTTTGGGAAGCTGCCGCTCGCCGATTCTCCCGCAGGCGAAGAAGCGGCTTCTTCGCACACAGAGCATTGTGGCGAGCGCAGGGAGCTCCTGAGAGCGGTTTGTGCCGAAAGAAGCCCGGGACCGGCACTTAGCTTCGGAGAGCTGCGTATCTGCGTCTTCTGCGTGTCTTGCCGCTCTACACTCAGCAAAAAGCTTTTCCACCATATCTTGCAAGGAGAAACTCTGCTAGGAAAGAAAACATCCAAAATCTGGTTCTAAAGCTTGCACGGGGGTCTGCAAAGAGTTTGGCAAGAATGAAAGGTAGTTGTCCAAAACTCGTTCTTTTCCAATAGAATAACCATGGAAAAGGCAGGAGAGTGGTAAAGTACTGTTTTCTCTAAGTCTGAAGGCTGCCCACACTGTGCCTGTGTGCTGCAGCTTGCATCTTCGCCTTTGCGAAGCTGCCGCTCGCCGATTCTCCCGCAGGCGAAGAAGCGGCTTCTTCGCACACAGAGCATTGTGGCGAGCGCAGGGAGCTCCTGAGAGCGGTTTGTGCCGAAAGAAGCCCGGGACCGGCACTTAGCTTCGGAGAGCTGCGTATCTGCGTCTTCTGCGTGTCTTGCCGCTCTACACTCAGCCAAAAGCTTTTCCACCATATCTTGCAAGGAGAAACTCTGCCAGGAAAGAAAACATCCAAAATCTTGTTCTAAAGCTTGCACGGGGGTCTGCAAAGAGTTTGGCAAGAATGAAAGGTAGTTGTCCAAAACTCGTTCTTTTCCAATAGAATAACCATGGATAAGGCAGGAGAGTGGTAAAGTACTGTTTTCTCTAAGTCTGAAGGCTGCCCACACTGTGCCTGTGTGCTGCAGCTTGCATCTTCGCCTTTGGGAAGCTGCCGCTCGCCGATTCTCCCGCAGGCGAAGAAGCGGCTTCTTCGCACACAGAGCATTGTGGCGAGCGCAGGGAGCTCCTGAGAGCGGTTTGTGCCGAAAGAAGCCCGGGACCGGCACTTAGCTTCGGAGAGCTGCGTATCTGCGTCTTCTGCGTGTCTTGCCGCTCTACACTCAGCAAAAAGCTTTTCCACCATATCTTGCAAGGAGAAACTCTGCCAGGAAAGAAAACATCCAAAATCTTGTTCTAAAGCTTGCACGGGGGTCTGCAAAGAGTTTGGCAAGAATGAAAGGTAGTTGTCCAAAACTCGTTCTTTTCCAATAGAATAACCATGGAAAAGGCAGGAGAGTGGTAAAGTACTGTTTTCTCTAAGTCTGAAGGCTGCCCACACTGTGCCTGTGTGCCGCAGCTTGCATCTTCGCCTTTGGGAAGCTGCCGCTCGCCGATTCTCCCGCAGGCGAAGAAGCGGCTTCTTCGCACACAGAGCATTGTGGCGAGCGCAGGGAGCTCCTGAGAGCGGTTTGTGCCGAAAGAAGCCCGGGACCGGCACTTAGCTTCGGAGAGCTGCGTATCTGCGTCTTCTGCGTGTCTTGCCGCTCTACACTCAGCAAAAAGCTTTTCCACCATATCTTGCAAGGAGAAACTCTGCCAGGAAAAAAAACATCCAAAATCTGGTTCTAAAGCTTGCACGGGGGTCTGCAAAGAGTTTGGCAAGAATGAAAGGTAGTTGTCCAAAACTCGTTCTTTTCCAATAGAATAACCATGGAAAAGGCAGGAGAGTGGTAAAGTACTGTTTTCTCTAAGTCTGAATGCTGCCCACACTGTGCCTGCGTGCTGCAGCTTGCATCTTCGCCTTTGGGAAGCTGCCGCTCGCCGATTCTCCCGCAGGCGAAGAAGCGGCTTCTTCGCACACAGAGCATTGTGGCGAGCGCAGGGAGCTCCTGAGAGCGGTTTGTGCCGAAAGAAGCCCGGGACCGGCACTTAGCTTCGGAGAGCTGCGTATCCGCGTCTTCTGCGTGTCTTGCCGCTCTACACTCAGCAAAAAGCTTTTCCACCATATCTTGCAAGGAGAAACTCTGCCAGGAAAGAAAACATCCAAAATCTTGTTCTAAAGCTTGCAGGGGGGTCTGCAAAGAGTTTGGCAAGAATGAAAGGTAGTTGTCCAAAACTCGTTCTTTTCCAATAGAATAACCATGGAAAAGGCAGGAGAGTGGTAAAGTACTGTTTTCTCTAAGTCTGAAGGCTGCCCACACTGTGCCTGTGTGCTGCAGCTTGCATCTTCGCCTTTGGCAAGCTGCCGCTCGCCGATTCTCCCGGAGGCGAAGAAGCGGCTTCTTCGCACACAGAGCATTGTGGCGAGCGCAGGGAGCTCCTGAGAGCGGTTTGTGCCGAAAGAAGCCCGGGACCGGCACTTAGCTTCGGAGAGCTGCGTATCTGCGTCTTCTGCGTGTCTTGCCGCTCTACACTCAGCCAAAAGCTTTTCCACCATATCTTGCAAGGAGAAACTCTGCCAGGAAAGAAAACATCCAAAATCTTGTTCTAAAGCTTGCACGGGGGTCTGCAAAGAGTTTGGCAAGAATGAAAGGTAGTTGTCCAAAACTCGTTCTTTTCCAATAGAATAACCATGGAAAAGGCAGGAGAGTGGTAAAGTACTGTTTTCTCTAAGTCTGAATGCTGCCCACACTGTGCCTGTGTGCTGCAGCTTGCATCTTCGCCTTTGGGAAGCTGCCGCTCGCCGATTCTCCCGCAGGCGAAGAAGCGGCTTCTTCGCACACAGAGCATTGTGGCGAGCGCAGGGAGCTCCTGAGAGCGGTTTGTGCCGAAAGAAGCCCGGGACCGGCACTTAGCTTCGGAGAGCTGCGTATCCGCGTCTTCTGCGTGTCTTGCCGCTCTACACTCAGCAAAAAGCTTTTCCACCATATCTTGCAAGGAGAAACTCTGCCAGGAAAGAAAACATCCAAAATCTTGTTCTAAAGCTTGCACGGGGGTCTGCAAAGAGTTTGGCAAGAATGAAAGGTAGTTGTCCAAAACTCGTTCTTTTCCAATAGAATAACCATGGAAAAGGCAGGAGAGTGGTAAAGTACTGTTTTCTCTAAGTCTGAATGCTGCCCACACTGTGCCTGTGTGCCGCAGCTTGCATCTTCGCCTTTGGGAAGCTGCCGCTCGCCGATTCTCCCGCAGGCGAAGAAGCGGCTTCTTCGCACACAGAGCATTGTGGCGAGCGCAGGGAGCTCCTGAGAGCGGTTTGTGCCGAAAGAAGCCCGGGACCGGCACTTAGCTTCGGAGAGCTGCGTATCTGCGTCTTCTGCGTGTCTTGCCGCTCTACACTCAGCAAAAAGCTTTTCCACCATATCTTGCAAGGAGAAACTCTGCCAGGAAAGAAAACATCCAAAATCTTGTTCTAAAGCTTGCACGGGGGTCTGCAAAGAGTTTGGCAAGAATGAAAGGTAGTTGTCCAAAACTCGTTCTTTTCCAATAGAATAACCATGGAAAAGGCAGGAGAGTGGTAAAGTACTGTTTTCTCTAAGTCTGAAGGCTGCCCACACTGTGCCTGTGTGCCGCAGCTTGCATCTTCGCCTTTGGGAAGCTGCCGCTCGCCGATTCTCCCGCAGGCGAAGAAGCGGCTTCTTCGCACACAGAGCATTGTGGCGAGCGCAGGGAGCTCCTGAGAGCGGTTTGTGCCGAAAGAAGCCCGGGACCGGCACTTAGCTTCGGAGAGCTGCGTATCTGCGTCTTCTGCGTGTCTTGCCGCTCTACACTCAGCCAAAAGCTTTTCCACCATATCTTGCAAGGAGAAACTCTGCCAGGAAAGAAAACATCCAAAATCTTGTTCTAAAGCTTGCACGGGGGTCTGCAAAGAGTTTGGCAAGAATGAAAGGTAGTTGTCCAAAACTCGTTCTTTTCCAATAGAATAACCATGGAAAAGGCAGGAGAGTGGTAAAGTACTGTTTTCTCTAAGTCTGAAGGCTGCCCACACTGTGCCTGTGTGCCGCAGCTTGCATCTTCGCCTTTGGGAAGCTGCCGCTCGCCGATTCTCCCGGAGGCGAAGAAGCGGCTTCTTCGCACACAGAGCATTGTGGCGAGCGCAGGGAGCTCCTGAGAGCGGTTTGTGCCGAAAGAAGCCCGGGACCGGCACTTAGCTTCGGAGAGCTGCGTATCTGCGTCTTCTGCGTGTCTTGCCGCTCTACACTCAGCAAAAAGCTTTTCCACCATATCTTGCAAGGAGAAACTCTGCCAGGAAAGAAAACATCCAAAATCTTGTTCTAAAGCTTGCACGGGGGTCTGCAAAGAGTTTGGCAAGAATGAAAGGTAGTTGTCCAAAACTCGTTCTTTTCCAATAGAATAACCATGGAAAAGGCAGGAGAGTGGTAAAGTACTGTTTTCTCTAAGTCTGAAGGCTGCCCACACTGTGCCTGCGTGCCGCAGCTTGCATCTTCGCCTTTGGGAAGCTGCCGCTCGCCGATTCTCCCGGAGGCGAAGAAGCGGCTTCTTCGCACACAGAGCATTGTGGCGAGCGCAGGGAGCTCCTGAGAGCGGTTTGTGCCGAAAGAAGCCCGGGACCGGCACTTAGCTTCGGAGAGCTGCGTATCTGCGTCTTCTGCGTGTCTTGCCGCTCTACACTCAGCCAAAAGCTTTTCCACCATATCTTGCAAGGAGAAACTCTGCCAGGAAAGAAAACATCCAAAATCTTGTTCTAAAGCTTGCACGGGGGTCTGCAAAGAGTTTGGCAAGAATGAAAGGTAGTTGTCCAAAACTCGTTCTTTTCCAATAGAATAACCATGGAAAAGGCAGGAGAGTGGTAAAGTACTGTTTTCTCTAAGTCTGAAGGCTGCCCACACTGTGCCTGTGTGCCGCAGCTTGCATCTTCGCCTTTGCGAAGCTGCCGCTCGCCGATTCTCCCGCAGGCGAAGAAGCGGCTTCTTCGCACACAGAGCATTGTGGCGAGCGCAGGGAGCTCCTGAGAGCGGTTTGTGCCGAAAGAAGCCCGGGACCGGCACTTAGCTTCGGAGAGCTGCGTATCTGCGTCTTCTGCGTGTCTTGCCGCTCTACACTCAGCAAAAAGCTTTTCCACCATATCTTGCAAGGAGAAACTCTGCCAGGAAAGAAAACATCCAAAATCTTGTTCTAAAGCTTGCACGGGGGTCTGCAAAGAGTTTGGCAAGAATGAAAGGTAGTTGTCCAAAACTCGTTCTTTTCCAATAGAATAACCATGGAAAAGGCAGGAGAGTGGTAAAGTACTGTTTTCTCTAAGTCTGAATGCTGCCCACACTGTGCCTGTGTGCCGCAGCTTGCATCTTCGCCTTTGGGAAGCTGCCGCTCGCCGATTCTCCCGGAGGCGAAGAAGCGGCTTCTTCGCACACAGAGCATTGTGGCGAGCGCAGGGAGCTCCTGAGAGCGGTTTGTGCCGAAAGAAGCCCGGGACCGGCACTTAGCTTCGGAGAGCTGCGTATCTGCGTCTTCTGCGTGTCTTGCCGCTCTACACTCAGCAAAAAGCTTTTCCACCATATCTTGCAAGGAGAAACTCTGCCAGGAAAGAAAACATCCAAAATCTTGTTCTAAAGCTTGCACGGGGGTCTGCAAAGAGTTTGGCAAGAATGAAAGGTAGTTGTCCAAAACTCGTTCTTTTCCAATAGAATAACCATGGAAAAGGCAGGAGAGTGGTAAAGTACTGTTTTCTCTAAGTCTGAAGGCTGCCCACACTGTGCCTGTGTGCCGCAGCTTGCATCTTCGCCTTTGGGAAGCTGCCGCTCGCCGATTCTCCCGCAGGCGAAGAAGCGGCTTCTTCGCACACAGAGCATTGTGGCGAGCGCAGGGAGCTCCTGAGAGCGGTTTGTGCCGAAAGAAGCCCGGGACCGGCACTTAGCTTCGGAGAGCTGCGTATCTGCGTCTTCTGCGTGTCTTGCCGCTCTACACTCAGCCAAAAGCTTTTCCACCATATCTTGCAAGGAGAAACTCTGCCAGGAAAGAAAACATCCAAAATCTTGTTCTAAAGCTTGCACGGGGGTCTGCAAAGAGTTTGGCAAGAATGAAAGGTAGTTGTCCAAAACTCGTTCTTTTCCAATAGAATAACCATGGAAAAGGCAGGAGAGTGGTAAAGTACTGTTTTCTCTAAGTCTGAAGGCTGCCCACACTGTGCCTGTGTGCCGCAGCTTGCATCTTCGCCTTTGGGAAGCTGCCGCTCGCCGATTCTCCCGGAGGCGAAGAAGCGGCTTCTTCGCACACAGAGCATTGTGGCGAGCGCAGGGAGCTCCTGAGAGCGGTTTGTGCCGAAAGAAGCCCGGGACCGGCACTTAGCTTCGGAGAGCTGCGTATCTGCGTCTTCTGCGTGTCTTGCCGCTCTACACTCAGCAAAAAGCTTTTCCACCATATCTTGCAAGGAGAAACTCTGCCAGGAAAGAAAACATCCAAAATCTTGTTCTAAAGCTTGCACGGGGGTCTGCAAAGAGTTTGGCAAGAATGAAAGGTAGTTGTCCAAAACTCGTTCTTTTCCAATAGAATAACCATGGAAAAGGCAGGAGAGTGGTAAAGTACTGTTTTCTCTAAGTCTGAAGGCTGCCCACACTGTGCCTGCGTGCCGCAGCTTGCATCTTCGCCTTTGGGAAGCTGCCGCTCGCCGATTCTCCCGCAGGCGAAGAAGCGGCTTCTTCGCACACAGAGCATTGTGGCGAGCGCAGGGAGCTCCTGAGAGCGGTTTGTGCCGAAAGAAGCCCGGGACCGGCACTTAGCTTCGGAGAGCTGCGTATCTGCGTCTTCTGCGTGTCTTGCCGCTCTACACTCAGCCAAAAGCTTTTCCACCATATCTTGCAAGGAGAAACTCTGCCAGGAAAGAAAACATCCAAAATCTTGTTCTAAAGCTTGCACGGGGGTCTGCAAAGAGTTTGGCAAGAATGAAAGGTAGTTGTCCAAAACTCGTTCTTTTCCAATAGAATAACCATGGAAAAGGCAGGAGAGTGGTAAAGTACTGTTTTCTCTAAGTCTGAAGGCTGCCCACACTGTGCCTGTGTGCCGCAGCTTGCATCTTCGCCTTTGCGAAGCTGCCGCTCGCCGATTCTCCCGCAGGCGAAGAAGCGGCTTCTTCGCACACAGAGCATTGTGGCGAGCGCAGGGAGCTCCTGAGAGCGGTTTGTGCCGAAAGAAGCCCGGGACCGGCACTTAGCTTCGGAGAGCTGCGTATCTGCGTCTTCTGCGTGTCTTGCCGCTCTACACTCAGCAAAAAGCTTTTCCACCATATCTTGCAAGGAGAAACTCTGCCAGGAAAGAAAACATCCAAAATCTTGTTCTAAAGCTTGCACGGGGGTCTGCAAAGAGTTTGGCAAGAATGAAAGGTAGTTGTCCAAAACTCGTTCTTTTCCAATAGAATAACCATGGAAAAGGCAGGAGAGTGGTAAAGTACTGTTTTCTCTAAGTCTGAATGCTGCCCACACTGTGCCTGTGTGCCGCAGCTTGCATCTTCGCCTTTGGGAAGCTGCCGCTCGCCGATTCTCCCGCAGGCGAAGAAGCGGCTTCTTCGCACACAGAGCATTGTGGCGAGCGCAGGGAGCTCCTGAGAGCGGTTTGTGCCGAAAGAAGCCCGGGACCGGCACTTAGCTTCGGAGAGCTGCGTATCTGCGTCTTCTGCGTGTCTTGCCGCTCTACACTCAGCAAAAAGCTTTTCCACCATATCTTGCAAGGAGAAACTCTGCCAGGAAAGAAAACATCCAAAATCTTGTTCTAAAGCTTGCACGGGGGTCTGCAAAGAGTTTGGCAAGAATGAAAGGTAGTTGTCCAAAACTCGTTCTTTTCCAATAGAATAACCATGGAAAAGGCAGGAGAGTGGTAAAGTACTGTTTTCTCTAAGTCTGAAGGCTGCCCACACTGTGCCTGTGTGCCGCAGCTTGCATCTTCGCCTTTGGCAAGCTGCCGCTCGCCGATTCTCCCACAGGCGAAGAAGCGGCTTCTTCGCACACAGAGCATTGTGGCGAGCGCAGGGAGCTCCTGAGAGCGGTTTGTGCCGAAAGAAGCCCGGGACCGGCACTTAGCTTCGGAGAGCTGCGTATCTGCGTCTTCTGTGTGTCTTGCCGCTCTACACTCAGCAAAAAGCTTTTCCACCATATCTTGCAAGGAGAAACTCTGCCAGGAAAGAAAACATCCAAAATCTTGTTCTAAAGCTTGCAGGGGGGTCTGCAAAGAGTTTGGCAAGAATGAAAGGTAGTTGTCCAAAACTCGTTCTTTTCCAATAGAATAACCATGGAAAAGGCAGGAGAGTGGTAAAGTACTGTTTTCTCTAAGTCTGAAGGCTGCCCACACTGTGCCTGTGTGCTGCAGCTTGCATCTTCGCCTTTGGCAAGCTGCCGCTCGCCGATTCTCCCGCAGGCGAAGAAGCGGCTTCTTCGCACACAGAGCATTGTGGCGAGCGCAGGGAGCTCCTGAGAGCGGTTTGTGCCGAAAGAAGCCCGGGACCGGCACTTAGCTTCGGAGAGCTGCGTATCCGCGTCTTCTGCGTGTCTTGCCGCTCTACACTCAGCAAAAAGCTTTTCCACCATATCTTGCAAGGAGAAACTCTGCCAGGAAAGAAAACATCCAAAAACTTGTTCTAAAGCTTGCACGGGGGTCTGCAAAGAGTTTGGCAAGAATGAAAGGTAGTTGTCCAAAACTCGTTCTTTTCCAATAGAATAACCATGGAAAAGGCAGGAGAGTGGTAAAGTACTGTTTTCTCTAAGTCTGAATGCTGCCCACACTGTGCCTGTGTGCTGCAGCTTGCATCTTCGCCTTTGGGAAGCTGCCGCTCGCCGATTCTCCCGCAGGCGAAGAAGCGGCTTCTTCGCACACAGAGCATTGTGGCGAGCGCAGGGAGCTCCTGAGAGCGGTTTGTGCCGAAAGAAGCCCGGGACCGGCACTTAGCTTCGGAGAGCTGCGTATCTGCGTCTTCTGCGTGTCTTGCCGCTCTACACTCAGCCAAAAGCTTTTCCACCATATCTTGCAAGGAGAAACTCTGCCAGGAAAGAAAACATCCAAAATCTTGTTCTAAAGCTTGCACGGGGGTCTGCAAAGAGTTTGGCAAGAATGAAAGGTAGTTGTCCAAAACTCGTTCTTTTCCAATAGAATAACCATGGAAAAGGCAGGAGAGTGGTAAAGTACTGTTTTCTCTAAGTCTGAAGGCTGCCCACACTGTGCCTGTGTGCCGCAGCTTGCATCTTCGCCTTTGGGAAGCTGCCGCTCGCCGATTCTCCCGCAGGCGAAGAAGCGGCTTCTTCGCACACAGAGCATTGTGGCGAGCGCAGGGAGCTCCTGAGAGCGGTTTGTGCCGAAAGAAGCCCGGGACCGGCACTTAGCTTCGGAGAGCTGCGTATCTGCGTCTTCTGCGTGTCTTGCCGCTCTACACTCAGCCAAAAGCTTTTCCACCATATCTTGCAAGGAGAAACTCTGCCAGGAAAGAAAACATCCAAAATCTTGTTCTAAAGCTTGCACGGGGGTCTGCAAAGAGTTTGGCAAGAATGAAAGGTAGTTGTCCAAAACTCGTTCTTTTCCAATAGAATAACCATGGAAAAGGCAGGAGAGTGGTAAAGTACTGTTTTCTCTAAGTCTGAAGGCTGCCCACACTGTGCCTGTGTGCCGCAGCTTGCATCTTCGCCTTTGGGAAGCTGCCGCTCGCCGATTCTCCCGGAGGCGAAGAAGCGGCTTCTTCGCACACAGAGCATTGTGGCGAGCGCAGGGAGCTCCTGAGAGCGGTTTGTGCCGAAAGAAGCCCGGGACCGGCACTTAGCTTCGGAGAGCTGCGTATCTGCGTCTTCTGCGTGTCTTGCCGCTCTACACTCAGCCAAAAGCTTTTCCACCATATCTTGCAAGGAGAAACTCTGCCAGGAAAGAAAACATCCAAAATCTTGTTCTAAAGCTTGCACGGGGGTCTGCAAAGAGTTTGGCAAGAATGAAAGGTAGTTGTCCAAAACTCGTTCTTTTCCAATAGAATAACCATGGAAAAGGCAGGAGAGTGGTAAAGTACTGTTTTCTCTAAGTCTGAAGGCTGCCCACACTGTGCCTGCGTGCTGCAGCTTGCATCTTCGCCTTTGGGAAGCTGCCGCTCGCCGATTCTCCCGGAGGCGAAGAAGCGGCTTCTTCGCACACAGAGCATTGTGGCGAGCGCAGGGAGCTCCTGAGAGCGGTTTGTGCCGAAAGAAGCCCGGGACCGGCACTTAGCTTCGGAGAGCTGCGTATCTGCGTCTTCTGCGTGTCTTGCCGCTCTACACTCAGCCAAAAGCTTTTCCACCATATCTTGCAAGGAGAAACTCTGCCAGGAAAGAAAACATCCAAAATCTTGTTCTAAAGCTTGCACGGGGGTCTGCAAAGAGTTTGGCAAGAATGAAAGGTAGTTGTCCAAAACTCGTTCTTTTCCAATAGAATAACCATGGAAAAGGCAGGAGAGTGGTAAAGTACTGTTTTCTCTAAGTCTGAAGGCTGCCCACACTGTGCCTGTGTGCCGCAGCTTGCATCTTCGCCTTTGGGAAGCTGCCGCTCGCCGATTCTCCCGGAGGCGAAGAAGCGGCTTCTTCGCACACAGAGCATTGTGGCGAGCGCAGGGAGCTCCTGAGAGCGGTTTGTGCCGAAAGAAGCCCGGGACCGGCACTTAGCTTCGGAGAGCTGCGTATCTGCGTCTTCTGCGTGTCTTGCCGCTCTACACTCAGCCAAAAGCTTTTCCACCATATCTTGCAAGGAGAAACTCTGACAGGAAAGAAAACATCCAAAATCTTGTTCTAAAGCTTGCACGGGGGTCTGCAAAGAGTTTGGCAAGAATGAAAGGTAGTTGTCCAAAACTCGTTCTTTTCCAATAGAATAACCATGGAAAAGGCAGGAGAGTGGTAAAGTACTGTTTTCTCTAAGTCTGAAGGCTGCCCACACTGTGCCTGTGTGCCGCAGCTTGCATCTTCGCCTTTGGGAAGCTGCCGCTCGCCGATTCTCCCGCAGGCGAAGAAGCGGCTTCTTCGCACACAGAGCATTGTGGCGAGCGCAAGGAGCTCCTGAGAGCGGTTTGTGCCGAAAGAAGCCCGGGACCGGCACTTAGCTTCGGAGAGCTGCGTATCTGCGTCTTCTGCGTGTCTTGCCGCTCTACACTCAGCAAAAAGCTTTTCCACCATATCTTGCAAGGAGAAACTCTGCCAGGAAAGAAAACATCCAAAATCTGGTTCTAAAGCTTGCACGGGGGTCTGCAAAGAGTTTGGCAAGAATGAAAGGTAGTTGTCCAAAACTCGTTCTTTTCCAATAGAATAACCATGGAAAAGGCAGGAGAGTGGTAAAGTACTGTTTTCTCTAAGTCTGAAGGCTGCCCACACTGTGCCTGTGTGCTGCAGCTTGCATCTTCGCCTTTGCGAAGCTGCCGCTCGCCGATTCTCCCGGAGGCGAAGAAGCGGCTTCTTCGCACACAGAGCATTGTGGCGAGCGCAGGGAGCTCCTGAGAGCGGTTTGTGCCGAAAGAAGCCCGGGACCGGCACTTAGCTTCGGAGAGCTGCGTATCTGCGTCTTCTGCGTGTCTTGCCGCTCTACACTCAGCCAAAAGCTTTTCCACCATATCTTGCAAGGAGAAACTCTGCCAGGAAAGAAAACATCCAAAATCTTGTTCTAAAGCTTGCACGGAGGTCTGCAAAGAGTTTGGCAAGAATGAAAGGTAGTTGTCCAAAACTCGTTCTTTTCCAATAGAATAACCATGGATAAGGCAGGAGAGTGGTAAAGTACTGTTTTCTCTAAGTCTGAAGGCTGCCCACACTGTGCCTGTGTGCTGCAGCTTGCATCTTCGCCTTTGGGAAGCTGCCGCTCGCCGATTCTCCCGCAGGCGAAGAAGCGGCTTCTTCGCACACAGAGCATTGTGGCGAGCGCAGGGAGCTCCTGAGAGCGGTTTGTGCCGAAAGAAGCCCGGGACCGGCACTTAGCTTCGGAGAGCTGCGTATCTGCGTCTTCTGCGTGTCTTGCCGCTCTACACTCAGCAAAAAGCTTTTCCACCATATCTTGCAAGGAGAAACTCTGCCAGGAAAGAAAACATCCAAAATCTTGTTCTAAAGCTTGCACGGGGGTCTGCAAAGAGTTTGGCAAGAATGAAAGGTAGTTGTCCAAAACTCGTTCTTTTCCAATAGAATAACCATGGAAAAGGCAGGAGAGTGGTAAAGTACTGTTTTCTCTAAGTCTGAAGGCTGCCCACACTGTGCCTGTGTGCCGCAGCTTGCATCTTCGCCTTTGGGAAGCTGCCGCTCGCCGATTCTCCCGCAGGCGAAGAAGCGGCTTCTTCGCACACAGAGCATTGTGGCGAGCGCAGGGAGCTCCTGAGAGCGGTTTGTGCCGAAAGAAGCCCGGGACCGGCACTTAGCTTCGGAGAGCTGCGTATCTGCGTCTTCTGCGTGTCTTGCCGCTCTACACTCAGCAAAAAGCTTTTCCACCATATCTTGCAAGGAGAAACTCTGCCAGGAAAGAAAACATCCAAAATCTTGTTCTAAAGCTTGCACGGGGGTCTGCAAAGAGTTTGGCAAGAATGAAAGGTAGTTGTCCAAAACTCGTTCTTTTCCAATAGAATAACCATGGAAAAGGCAGGAGAGTGGTAAAGTACTGTTTTCTCTAAGTCTGAATGCTGCCCACACTGTGCCTGCGTGCTGCAGCTTGCATCTTCGCCTTTGGGAAGCTGCCGCTCGCCGATTCTCCCGGAGGCGAAGAAGCGGCTTCTTCGCACACAGAGCATTGTGGCGAGCGCAGGGAGCTCCTGAGAGCGGTTTGTGCCGAAAGAAGCCCGGGACCGGCACTTAGCTTCGGAGAGCTGCGTATCTGCGTCTTCTGCGTGTCTTGCCGCTCTACACTCAGCCAAAAGCTTTTCCACCATATCTTGCAAGGAGAAACTCTGCCAGGAAAGAAAACATCCAAAATCTTGTTCTAAAGCTTGCACGGGGGTCTGCAAAGAGTTTGGCAAGAATGAAAGGTAGTTGTCCAAAACTCGTTCTTTTCCAATAGAATAACCATGGAAAAGGCAGGAGAGTGGTAAAGTACTGTTTTCTCTAAGTCTGAAGGCTGCCCACACTGTGCCTGTGTGCTGCAGCTTGCATCTTCGCCTTTGGCAAGCTGCCGCTCGCCGATTCTCCCGGAGGCGAAGAAGCGGCTTCTTCGCACACAGAGCATTGTGGCGAGCGCAGGGAGCTCCTGAGAGCGGTTTGTGCCGAAAGAAGCCCGGGACCGGCACTTAGCTTCGGAGAGCTGCGTATCTGCGTCTTCTGCGTGTCTTGCCGCTCTACACTCAGCAAAAAGCTTTTCCACCATATCTTGCAAGGAGAAACTCTGCCAGGAAAGAAAACATCCAAAATCTTGTTCTAAAGCTTGCAGGGGGGTCTGCAAAGAGTTTGGCAAGAATGAAAGGTAGTTGTCCAAAACTCGTTCTTTTCCAATAGAATAACCATGGAAAAGGCAGGAGAGTGGTAAAGTACTGTTTTCTCTAAGTCTGAATGCTGCCCACACTGTGCCTGTGTGCTGCACCTTGCATCTTCGCCTTTGGGAAGCTGCCGCTCGCCGATTCTCCCGCAGGCGAAGAAGCGGCTTCTTCGCACACAGAGCATTGTGGCGAGCGCAGGGAGCTCCTGAGAGCGGTTTGTGCCGAAAGAAGCCCGGGACCGGCACTTAGCTTCGGAGAGCTGCGTATCCGCGTCTTCTGCGTGTCTTGCCGCTCTACACTCAGCAAAAAGCTTTTCCACCATATCTTGCAAGGAGAAACTCTGCCAGGAAAGAAAACATCCAAAATCTTGTTCTAAAGCTTGCACGGGGGTCTGCAAAGAGTTTGGCAAGAATGAAAGGTAGTTGTCCAAAACTCGTTCTTTTCCAATAGAATAACCATGGAAAAGGCAGGAGAGTGGTAAAGTACTGTTTTCTCTAAGTCTGAAGGCTGCCCACACTGTGCCTGTGTGCCGCAGCTTGCATCTTCGCCTTTGGCAAGCTGCCGCTCGCCGATTCTCCCGCAGGCGAAGAAGCGGCTTCTTCGCACACAGAGCATTGTGGCGAGCGCAGGGAGCTCCTGAGAGCGGTTTGTGCCGAAAGAAGCCCGGGACCGGCACTTAGCTTCGGAGAGCTGCGTATCTGCGTCTTCTGTGTGTCTTGCCGCTCTACACTCAGCAAAAAGCTTTTCCACCATATCTTGCAAGGAGAAACTCTGCCAGGAAAGAAAACATCCAAAATCTTGTTCTAAAGCTTGCACGGGGGTCTGCAAAGAGTTTGGCAAGAATGAAAGGTAGTTGTCCAAAACTCGTTCTTTTCCAATAGAATAACCATGGATAAGGCAGGAGAGTGGTAAAGTACTGTTTTCTCTAAGTCTGAATGCTGCCCACACTGTGCCTGTGTGCTGCAGCTTGCATCTTCGCCTTTGGGAAGCTGCCGCTCGCCGATTCTCCCGGAGGCGAAGAAGCGGCTTCTTCGCACACAGAGCATTGTGGCGAGCGCAGGGAGCTCCTGAGAGCGGTTTGTGCCGAAAGAAGCCCGGGACCGGCACTTAGCTTCGGAGAGCTGCGTATCTGCGTCTTCTGCGTGTCTTGCCGCTCTACACTCAGCAAAAAGCTTTTCCACCATATCTTGCAAGGAGAAACTCTGCCAGGAAAGAAAACATCCAAAATCTTGTTCTAAAGCTTGCACGGGGGTCTGCAAAGAGTTTGGCAAGAATGAAAGGTAGTTGTCCAAAACTCGTTCTTTTCCAATAGAATAACCATGGAAAAGGCAGGAGAGTGGTAAAGTACTGTTTTCTCTAAGTCTGAAGGCTGCCCACACTGTGCCTGCGTGCTGCAGCTTGCATCTTCGCCTTTGGGAAGCTGCCGCTCGCCGATTCTCCCGGAGGCGAAGAAGCGGCTTCTTCGCACACAGAGCATTGTGGCGAGCGCAGGGAGCTCCTGAGAGCGGTTTGTGCCGAAAGAAGCCCGGGACCGGCACTTAGCTTCGGAGAGCTGCGTATCTGCGTCTTCTGCGTGTCTTGCCGCTCTACACTCAGCAAAAAGCTTTTCCACCATATCTTGCAAGGAGAAACTCTGCCAGGAAAGAAAACATCCAAAATCTTGTTCTAAAGCTTGCACGGGGGTCTGCAAAGAGTTTGGCAAGAATGAAAGGTAGTTGTCCAAAACTCGTTCTTTTCCAATAGAATAACCATGGAAAAGGCAGGAGAGTGGTAAAGTACTGTTTTCTCTAAGTCTGAAGGCTGCCCACACTGTGCCTGTGTGCTGCAGCTTGCATCATCGCCTTTGGCAAGCTGCCGCTCGCCGATTCTCCCGGAGGCGAAGAAGCGGCTTCTTCGCACACAGAGCATTGTGGCGAGCGCAGGGAGCTCCTGAGAGCGGTTTGTGCCGAAAGAAGCCCGGGACCGGCACTTAGCTTCGGAGAGCTGCGTATCTGCGTCTTCTGCGTGTCTTGCCGCTCTACACTCAGCAAAAAGCTTTTCCACCATATCTTGCAAGGAGAAACTCTGCCAGGAAAGAAAACATCCAAAATCTTGTTCTAAAGCTTGCAGGGGGGTCTGCAAAGAGTTTGGCAAGAATGAAAGGTAGTTGTCCAAAACTCGTTCTTTTCCAATAGAATAACCATGGAAAAGGCAGGAGAGTGGTAAAGTACTGTTTTCTCTAAGTCTGAATGCTGCCCACACTGTGCCTGTGTGCTGCACCTTGCATCTTCGCCTTTGGGAAGCTGCCGCTCGCCGATTCTCCCGCAGGCGAAGAAGCGGCTTCTTCGCACACAGAGCATTGTGGCGAGCGCAGGGAGCTCCTGAGAGCGGTTTGTGCCGAAAGAAGCCCGGGACCGGCACTTTGCTTCGGAGAGCTGCGTATCCGCATCTTCTGCGTGTCTTGCCGCTCTACACTCAGCAAAAAGCTTTTCCACCATATCTTGCAAGGAGAAACTCTGCCAGGAAAGAAAACATCCAAAATCTTGTTCTAAAGCTTGCACGGGGGTCTGCAAAGAGTTTGGCAAGAATGAAAGGTAGTTGTCCAAAACTCGTTCTTTTCCAATAGAATAACCATGGAAAAGGCAGGAGAGTGGTAAAGTACTGTTTTCTCTAAGTCTGAAGGCTGCCCACACTGTGCCTGTGTGCCGCAGCTTGCATCTTCGCCTTTGGGAAGCTGCCGCTCGCCGATTCTCCCGGAGGCGAAGAAGCGGCTTCTTCGCACACAGAGCATTGTGGCGAGCGCAGGGAGCTCCTGAGAGCGGTTTGTGCCGAAAGAAGCCCGGGACCGGCACTTAGCTTCGGAGAGCTGCGTATCTGCGTCTTCTGCGTGTCTTGCCGCTCTACACTCAGCAAAAAGCTTTTCCACCATATCTTGCAAGGAGAAACTCTGCCAGGAAAGAAAACATCCAAAATCTGGTTCTAAAGCTTGCACGGGGGTCTGCAAAGAGTTTGGCAAGAATGAAAGGTAGTTGTCCAAAACTCGTTCTTTTCCAATAGAATAACCATGGAAAAGGCAGGAGAGTGGTAAAGTACTGTTTTCTCTAAGTCTGAAGGCTGCCCACACTGTGCCTGTGTGCTGCAGCTTGCATCTTCGCCTTTGCGAAGCTGCCGCTCGCCGATTCTCCCGGAGGCGAAGAAGCGGCTTCTTCGCACACAGAGCATTGTGGCGAGCGCAGGGAGCTCCTGAGAGCGGTTTGTGCCGAAAGAAGCCCGGGACCGGCACTTAGCTTCGGAGAGCTGCGTATCTGCGTCTTCTGCGTGTCTTGCCGCTCTACACTCAGCCAAAAGCTTTTCCACCATATCTTGCAAGGAGAAACTCTGCCAGGAAAGAAAACATCCAAAATCTTGTTCTAAAGCTTGCACGGAGGTCTGCAAAGAGTTTGGCAAGAATGAAAGGTAGTTGTCCAAAACTCGTTCTTTTCCAATAGAATAACCATGGATAAGGCAGGAGAGTGGTAAAGTACTGTTTTCTCTAAGTCTGAAGGCTGCCCACACTGTGCCTGTGTGCTGCAGCTTGCATCTTCGCCTTTGGGAAGCTGCCGCTCGCCGATTCTCCCGCAGGCGAAGAAGCGGCTTCTTCGCACACAGAGCATTGTGGCGAGCGCAGGGAGCTCCTGAGAGCGGTTTGTGCCGAAAGAAGCCCGGGACCGGCACTTAGCTTCGGAGAGCTGCGTATCTGCGTCTTCTGCGTGTCTTGCCGCTCTACACTCAGCAAAAAGCTTTTCCACCATATCTTGCAAGGAGAAACTCTGCCAGGAAAGAAAACATCCAAAATCTTGTTCTAAAGCTTGCACGGGGGTCTGCAAAGAGTTTGGCAAGAATGAAAGGTAGTTGTCCAAAACTCGTTCTTTTCCAATAGAATAACCATGGAAAAGGCAGGAGAGTGGTAAAGTACTGTTTTCTCTAAGTCTGAATGCTGCCCACACTGTGCCTGTGTGCCGCAGCTTGCATCTTCGCCTTTGGGAAGCTGCCGCTCGCCGATTCTCCCGCAGGCGAAGAAGCGGCTTCTTCGCACACAGAGCATTGTGGCGAGCGCAGGGAGCTCCTGAGAGCGGTTTGTGCCGAAAGAAGCCCGGGACCGGCACTTAGCTTCGGAGAGCTGCGTATCTGCGTCTTCTGCGTGTCTTGCCGCTCTACACTCAGCAAAAAGCTTTTCCACCATATCTTGCAAGGAGAAACTCTGCCAGGAAAGAAAACATCCAAAATCTTGTTCTAAAGCTTGCACGGGGGTCTGCAAAGAGTTTGGCAAGAATGAAAGGTAGTTGTCCAAAACTCGTTCTTTTCCAATAGAATAACCATGGAAAAGGCAGGAGAGTGGTAAAGTACTGTTTTCTCTAAGTCTGAATGCTGCCCACACTGTGCCTGCGTGCTGCAGCTTGCATCTTCGCCTTTGGGAAGCTGCCGCTCGCCGATTCTCCCGGAGGCGAAGAAGCGGCTTCTTCGCACACAGAGCATTGTGGCGAGCGCAGGGAGCTCCTGAGAGCGGTTTGTGCCGAAAGAAGCCCGGGACCGGCACTTAGCTTCGGAGAGCTGCGTATCCGCGTCTTCTGCGTGTCTTGCCGCTCTACACTCAGCAAAAAGCTTTTCCACCATATCTTGCAAGGAGAAACTCTGCCAGGAAAGAAAACATCCAAAATCTTGTTCTAAAGCTTGCACGGGGGTCTGCAAAGAGTTTGGCAAGAATGAAAGGTAGTTGTCCAAAACTCGTTCTTTTCCAATAGAATAACCATGGAAAAGGCAGGAGAGTGGTAAAGTACTGTTTTCTCTAAGTCTGAAGGCTGCCCACACTGTGCCTGTGTGCCGCAGCTTGCATCTTCGCCTTTGGGAAGCTGCCGCTCGCCGATTCTCCCGCAGGCGAAGAAGCGGCTTCTTCGCACACAGAGCATTGTGGCGAGCGCAGGGAGCTCCTGAGAGCGGTTTGTGCCGAAAGAAGCCCGGGACCGGCACTTAGCTTCGGAGAGCTGCGTATCTGCGTCTTCTGCGTGTCTTGCCGCTCTACACTCAGCAAAAAGCTTTTCCACCATATCTTGCAAGGAGAAACTCTGCCAGGAAAGAAAACATCCAAAATCTTGTTCTAAAGCTTGCACGGGGGTCTGCAAAGAGTTTGGCAAGAATGAAAGGTAGTTGTCCAAAACTCGTTCTTTTCCAATAGAATAACCATGGAAAAGGCAGGAGAGTGGTAAAGTACTGTTTTCTCTAAGTCTGAATGCTGCCCACACTGTGCCTGCGTGCTGCAGCTTGCATCTTCGCCTTTGGGAAGCTGCCGCTCGCCGATTCTCCCGGAGGCGAAGAAGCGGCTTCTTCGCACACAGAGCATTGTGGCGAGCGCAGGGAGCTCCTGAGAGCGGTTTGTGCCGAAAGAAGCCCGGGACCGGCACTTAGCTTCGGAGAGCTGCGTATCTGCGTCTTCTGCGTGTCTTGCCGCTCTACACTCAGCAAAAAGCTTTTCCACCATATCTTGCAAGGAGAAACTCTGCCAGGAAAGAAAACATCCAAAATCTTGTTCTAAAGCTTGCACGGGGGTCTGCAAAGAGTTTGGCAAGAATGAAAGGTAGTTGTCCAAAACTCGTTCTTTTCCAATAGAATAAACATGGATAAGGCAGGAGAGTGGTAAAGTACTGTTTTCTCTAAGTCTGAATGCTGCCCACACTGTGCCTGTTTGCTGCAGCTTGCATCTTCGCCTTTGGGAAGCTGCCGCTCGCCGATTCTCCCGGAGGCGAAGAAGCGGCTTCTTCACACACAGAGCATTGTGGCGAGCGCAGGGAGCTCCTGAGAGCGGTTTGTGCCGAAAGAAGCCCGGGACCGGCACTTAGCTTCGGAGAGCTGCGTATCTGCGTCTTCTGCGTGTCTTGCCGCTCTACACTCAGCCAAAAGCTTTTCCACCATATCTTGCAAGGAGAAACTCTGCCAGGAAAGAAAACATCCAAAATCTTGTTCTAAAGCTTGCACGGGGGTCTGCAAAGAGTTTGGCAAGAATGAAAGGTAGTTGTCCAAAACTCGTTCTTTTCCAATAGAATAACCATGGATAAGGCAGGAGAGTGGTAAAGTACTGTTTTCTCTAAGTCTGAATGCTGCCCACACTGTGCCTGTGTGCTGCAGCTTGCATCTTCGCCTTTGGGAAGCTGCCGCTCGCCGATTCTCCCGCAGGCGAAGAAGCGGCTTCTTCGCACACAGAGCATTGTGGCGAGCGCAGGGAGCTCCTGAGAGCGGTTTGTGCCGAAAGAAGCCCGGGACCGGCACTTAGCTTCGGAGAGCTGCGTATCCGCGTCTTCTGCGTGTCTTGCCGCTCTACACTCAGCAAAAAGCTTTTCCACCATATCTTGCAAGGAGAAACTCTGCCAGGAAAGAAAACATCCAAAATCTTGTTCTAAAGCTTGCACGGGGGTCTGCAAAGAGTTTGGCAAGAATGAAAGGTAGTTGTCCAAAACTCGTTCTTTTCCAATAGAATAACCATGGAAAAGGCAGGAGAGTGGTAAAGTACTGTTTTCTCTAAGTCTGAAGGCTGCCCACACTGTGCCTGTGTGCCGCAGCTTGCATCTTCGCCTTTGGCAAGCTGCCGCTCGCCGATTCTCCCGCAGGCGAAGAAGCGGCTTCTTCGCACACAGAGCATTGTGGCGAGCGCAGGGAGCTCCTGAGAGCGGTTTGTGCCGAAAGAAGCCCGGGACCGGCACTTAGCTTCGGAGAGCTGCGTATCTGCGTCTTCTGCGTGTCTTGCCGCTCTACACTCAGCAAAAAGCTTTTCCACCATATCTTGCAAGGAGAAACTCTGCCAGGAAAGAAAACATCCAAAATCTTGTTCTAAAGCTTGCAAGGGGGTCTGCAAAGCGTTTGGCAAGAATGAAAGGTAGTTGTCCAAAACTCGTTCTTTTCCAATAGAATAACCATGGAAAAGGCAGGAGAGTGGTAAAGTACTGTTTTCTCTAAGTCTGAAGGCTGCCCACACTGTGCCTGTGTGCTGCAGCTTGCATCTTCGCCTTTGGGAAGCTGCCGCTCGCCGATTCTCCCGGAGGCGAAGAAGCGGCTTCTTCGCACACAGAGCATTGTGGCGAGCGCAGGGAGCTCCTGAGAGCGGTTTGTGCCGAAAGAAGCCCGGGACCGGCACTTAGCTTCGGAGAGCTGCGTATCTGCGTCTTCTGCGTGTCTTGCCGCTCTACACTCAGCAAAAAGCTTTTCCACCATATCTTGCAAGGAGAAACTCTGCCAGGAAAGAAAACATCCAAAATCTTGTTCTAAAGCTTGCACGGGGGTCTGCAAAGAGTTTGGCAAGAATGAAAGGTAGTTGTCCAAAACTCGTTCTTTTCCAATAGAATAACCATGGAAAAGGCAGGAGAGTGGTAAAGTACTGTTTTCTCGAAGTCTGAAGGCTGCCCACACTGTGCCTGTGTGCTGCAGCTTGCATCTTCGCCTTTGGGAAGCTGCCGCTCGCCGATTCTCCCGGAGGCGAAGAAGCGGCTTCTTCGCACACAGAGCATTGTGGCGAGCGCAGGGAGCTCCTGAGAGCGGTTTGTGCCGAAAGAAGCCCGGGACCGGCACTTAGCTTCGGAGAGCTGCGTATCTGCGTCTTCTGCGTGTCTTGCCGCTCTACACTCAGCAAAAAGCTTTTCCACCATATCTTGCAAGGAGAAACTCTGACAGGAAAGAAAACATCCAAAATCTTCTTCTAAAGCTTGCACGGGGGTCTGCAAAGAGTTTGGCAAGAATGAAAGGTAGTTGTCCAAAACTCGTTCTTTTCCAATAGAATAACCATGGAAAAGGCAGGAGAGTGGTAAAGTACTGTTTTCTCGAAGTCTGAAGGCTGCCCACACTGTGCCTGTGTGCTGCAGCTTGCATCTTCGCCTTTGGGAAGCTGCCGCTCGCCGATTCTCCCGGAGGCGAAGAAGCGGCTTCTTCGCACACAGAGCATTGTGGCGAGCGCAGGGAGCTCCTGAGAGCGGTTTGTGCCGAAAGAAGCCCGGGACCGGCACTTAGCTTCGGAGAGCTGCGTATCTGCGTCTTCTGCGTGTCTTGCCGCTCTACACTCAGCAAAAAGCTTTTCCACCATATCTTGCAAGGAGAAACTCTGCCAGGAAAGAAAACATCCAAAATCTTGTTCTAAAGCTTGCACGGGGGTCTGCAAAGAGTTTGGCAAGAATGAAAGGTAGTTGTCCAAAACTCGTTCTTTTCCAATAGAATAACCATGGAAAAGGCAGGAGAGTGGTAAAGTACTGTTTTCTCTAAGTCTGAAGGCTGCCCACACTGTGCCTGTGTGCTGCAGCTTGCATCTTCGCCTTTGGGAAGCTGCCGCTCGCCGATTCTCCCGGAGGCGAAGAAGCGGCTTCTTCGCACACAGAGCATTGTGGCGAGCGCAGGGAGCTCCTGAGAGCGGTTTGTGCCGAAAGAAGCCCGGGACCGGCACTTAGCTTCGGAGAGCTGCGTATCTGCGTCTTCTGCGTGTCTTGCCGCTCTACACTCAGCAAAAAGCTTTTCCACCATATCTTGCAAGGAGAAACTCTGCCAGGAAAGAAAACATCCAAAATCTTGTTCTAAAGCTTGCAAGGGGGTCTGCAAAGCGTTTGGCAAGAATGAAAGTTAGTTGTCCAAAACTCGTTCTTTTCCAATAGAATAACCATGGAAAAGGCAGGAGAGTGGTAAAGTACTGTTTTCTCTAAGTCTGAAGGCTGCCCACACTGTGCCTGCGTGCTGCAGCTTGCATCTTCGCCTTTGGGAAGCTGCCGCTCGCCGATTCTCCCGGAGGCGAAGAAGCGGCTTCTTCGCACACAGAGCATTGTGGCGAGCGCAGGGAGCTCCTGAGAGCGGTTTGTGCCTAAAGAAGCCCGGGACCGGCACTTAGCTTCGGAGAGCTGCGTATCTGCGTCTTCTGCGTGTCTTGCCGCTCTACACTCAGCAAAAAGCTTTTCCACCATATCTTGCAAGGAGAAACTCTGCCAGGAAAGAAAACATCCAAAATCTTGTTCTAAAGCTTGCACGGGGGTCTGCAAAGAGTTTGGCAAGAATGAAAGGTAGTTGTCCAAAACTCGTTCTTTTCCAATAGAATAACCATGGAAAAGGCAGGAGAGTGGTAAAGTACTGTTTTCTCGAAGTCTGAAGGCTGCCCACACTGTGCCTGTGTGCTGCAGCTTGCATCTTCGCCTTTGGGAAGCTGCCGCTCGCCGATTCTCCCGGAGGCGAAGAAGCGGCTTCTTCGCACACAGAGCATTGTGGCGAGCGCAGGGAGCTCCTGAGAGCGGTTTGTGCCGAAAGAAGCCCGGGACCGGCACTTAGCTTCGGAGAGCTGCGTATCTGCGTCTTCTGCGTGTCTTGCCGCTCTACACTCAGCAAAAAGCTTTTCCACCATATCTTGCAAGGAGAAACTCTGCCAGGAAAGAAAACATCCAAAATCTTGTTCTAAAGCTTGCAAGGGGGTCTGCAAAGCGTTTGGCAAGAATGAAAGGTAGTTGTCCAAAACTCGTTCTTTTCCAATAGAATAACCATGGAAAAGGCAGGAGAGTGGTAAAGTACTGTTTTCTCTAAGTCTGAAGGCTGCCCACACTGTGCCTGCGTGCTGCAGCTTGCATCTTCGCCTTTGGGAAGCTGCCGCTCGCCGATTCTCCCGGAGGCGAAGAAGCGGCTTCTTCGCACACAGAGCATTGTGGCGAGCGCAGGGAGCTCCTGAGAGCGGTTTGTGCCGAAAGAAGCCCGGGACCGGCACTTAGCTTCGGAGAGCTGCGTATCTGCGTCTTCTGCGTGTCTTGCCGCTCTACACTCAGTAAAAAGCCTTTCCACCATATCTTGCAAGGAGAAACTCTGCCAGGAAAGAAAACATCCAAAATCTTGTTCTAAAGCTTGCACGGGGGTCTGCAAAGAGTTTGGCAAGAATGAAAGGTAGTTGTCCAAAACTCGTTCTTTTCCAATAGAATAACCATGGAAAAGGCAGGAGAGTGGTAAAGTACTGTTTTCTCGAAGTCTGAAGGCTGCCCACACTGTGCCTGCGTGCTGCAGCTTGCATCTTCGCCTTTGGGAAGCTGCCGCTCGCCGATTCTCCCGGAGGCGAAGAAGCGGCTTCTTCGCACACAGAGCATTGTGGCGAGCGCAGGGAGCTCCTGAGAGCGGTTTGTGCCGAAAGAAGCCCGGGACCGGCACTTAGCTTCGGAGAGCTGCGTATCTGCGTCTTCTGCGTGTCTTGCCGCTCTACACTCAGCAAAAAGCTTTTCCACCATATCTTGCAAGGAGAAACTCTGCCAGGAAAGAAAACATCCAAAATCTTGTTCTAAAGCTTGCAAGGGGGTCTGCAAAGCGTTTGGCAAGAATGAAAGGTAGTTGTCCAAAACTCGTTCTTTTCCAATAGAATAACCATGGAAAAGGCAGGAGAGTGGTAAAGTACTGTTTTCTCGAAGTCTGAAGGCTGCCCACACTGTGCCTGCGTGCTGCAGCTTGCATCTTCGCCTTTGGGAAGCTGCCGCTCGCCGATTCTCCCGGAGGCGAAGAAGCGGCTTCTTCGCACACAGAGCATTGTGGCGAGCGCAGGGAGCTCCTGAGAGCGGTTTGTGCCGAATGAAGCCCGGGACCGGCACTTAGCTTCGGAGAGCTGCGTATCTGCGTCTTCTGCGTGTCTTGCCGCTCTACACTCAGCAAAAAGCTTTTCCACCATATCTTGCAAGGAGAAACTCTGCCAGGAAAGAAAACATCCAAAATCTTCTTCTAAAGCTTGCACGGGGGTCTGCAAAGAGTTTGGCAAGAATGAAAGGTAGTTGTCCAAAACTCGTTCTTTTCCAATAGAATAACCATGGAAAAGGCAGGAGAGTGGTAAAGTACTGTTTTCTCTAAGTCTGAAGGCTGCCCACACTGTGCCTGTGTGCCGCAGCTTGCATCTTCGCCTTTGGCAAGCTGCCGCTCGCCGATTCTCCCGCAGGCGAAGAAGCGGCTTCTTCGCACACAGAGCATTGTGGCGAGCGCAGGGAGCTCCTGAGAGCGGTTTGTGCCGAAAGAAGCCCGGGACCGGCACTTAGCTTCGGAGAGCTGCGTATCTGCGTCTTCTGCGTGTCTTGCCGCTCTACACTCAGCAAAAAGCTTTTCCACCATATCTTGCAAGGAGAAACTCTGCCAGGAAAGAAAACATCCAAAATCTTGTTCTAAAGCTTGCAAGGGGGTCTGCAAAGCGTTTGGCAAGAATGAAAGGTAGTTGTCCAAAACTCGTTCTTTTCCAATAGAATAACCATGGAAAAGGCAGGAGAGTGGTAAAGTACTGTTTTCTCTAAGTCTGAAGGCTGCCCACACTGTGCCTGCGTGCTGCAGCTTGCATCTTCGCCTTTGGGAAGCTGCCGCTCGCCGATTCTCCCGGAGGCGAAGAAGCGGCTTCTTCGCACACAGAGCATTGTGGCGAGCGCAGGGAGCTCCTGAGAGCGGTTTGTGCCGAAAGAAGCCCGGGACCGGCACTTAGCTTCGGAGAGCTGCGTATCTGCGTCTTCTGCGTGTCTTGCCGCTCTACACTCAGCAAAAAGCTTTTCCACCATATCTTGCAAGGAGAAACTCTGCCAGGAAAGAAAACATCCAAAATCTTGTTCTAAAGCTTGCACGGAGGTCTGCAAAGAGTTTGGCAAGAATGAAAGGTAGTTGTCCAAAACTCGTTCTTTTCCAATAGAATAACCATGGAAAAGGCAGGAGAGTGGTAAAGTACTGTTTTCTCTAAGTCTGAAGGCTGCCCACACTGTGCCTGTGTGCTGCAGCTTGCATCTTCGCCTTTGGGAAGCTGCCGCTCGCCGATTCTCCCGCAGGCGAAGAAGCGGCTTCTTCGCACACAGAGCATTGTGGCGAGCGCAGGGAGCTCCTGAGAGCGGTTTGTGCCGAAAGAAGCCCGGGACCGGCACTTAGCTTCGGAGAGCTGCGTATCTGCGTCTTCTGCGTGTCTTGCCGCTCTACACTCAGCAAAAAGCTTTTCCACCATATCTTGCAAGGAGAAACTCTGCCAGGAAAGAAAACATCCAAAATCTTGTTCTAAAGCTTGCACGGGGGTCTGCAAAGAGTTTGGCAAGAATGAAAGGTAGTTGTCCAAAACTCGTTCTTTTCCAATAGAATAACCATGGAAAAGGCAGGAGAGTGGTAAAGTACTGTTTTCTCTAAGTCTGAAGGCTGCCCACACTGTGCCTGTGTGCCGCAGCTTGCATCTTCGCCTTTGGGAAGCTGCCGCTCGCCGATTCTCCCGCAGGCGAAGAAGCGGCTTCTTCGCACACAGAGCATTGTGGCGAGCGCAGGGAGCTCCTGAGAGCGGTTTGTGCCGAAAGAAGCCCGGGACCGGCACTTAGCTTCGGAGAGCTGCGTATCTGCGTCTTCTGCGTGTCTTGCCGCTCTACACTCAGCCAAAAGCTTTTCCACCATATCTTGCAAGGAGAAACTCTGCCAGGAAAGAAAACATCCAAAATCTTGTTCTAAAGCTTGCACGGGGGTCTGCAAAGAGTTTGGCAAGAATGAAAGGTAGTTGTCCAAAACTCGTTCTTTTCCAATAGAATAACCATGGAAAAGGCAGGAGAGTGGTAAAGTACTGTTTTCTCTAAGTCTGAAGGCTGCCCACACTGTGCCTGTGTGCTGCAGCTTGCATCTTCGCCTTTGGCAAGCTGCCGCTCGCCGATTCTCCCGGAGGCGAAGAAGCGGCTTCTTCGCACACAGAGCATTGTGGCGAGCGCAGGGAGCTCCTGAGAGCGGTTTGTGCCGAAAGAAGCCCGGGACCGGCACTTAGCTTCGGAGAGCTGCGTATCTGCGTCTTCTGCGTGTCTTGCCGCTCTACACTCAGCAAAAAGCTTTTCCACCATATCTTGCAAGGAGAAACTCTGCCAGGAAAGAAAACATCCAAAATCTTGTTCTAAAGCTTGCAGGGGGGTCTGCAAAGAGTTTGGCAAGAATGAAAGGTAGTTGTCCAAAACTCGTTCTTTTCCAATAGAATAACCATGGAAAAGGCAGGAGAGTGGTAAAGTACTGTTTTCTCTAAGTCTGAATGCTGCCCACACTGTGCCTGTGTGCTGCAGCTTGCATCTTCGCCTTTGGGAAGCTGCCGCTCGCCGATTCTCCCGCAGGCGAAGAAGCGGCTTCTTCGCACACAGAGCATTGTGGCGAGCGCAGGGAGCTCCTGAGAGCGGTTTGTGCCGAAAGAAGCCCGGGACCGGCACTTAGCTTCGGAGAGCTGCGTATCCGCGTCTTCTGCGTGTCTTGCCGCTCTACACTCAGCAAAAAGCTTTTCCACCATATCTTGCAAGGAGAAACTCTGCCAGGAAAGAAAACATCCAAAATCTTGTTCTAAAGCTTGCACGGGGGTCTGCAAAGAGTTTGGCAAGAATGAAAGGTAGTTGTCCAAAACTCGTTCTTTTCCAATAGAATAACCATGGAAAAGGCAGGAGAGTGGTAAAGTACTGTTTTCTCGAAGTCTGAAGGCTGCCCACACTGTGCCTGTGTGGTGCAGCTTGCATCTTCGCCTTTGGGAAGCTGCTGCTCGCCGATTCTCCCGGAGGCGAAGAAGCGGCTTCTTCGCACACAGAGCATTGTGGCGAGCGCAGGGAGCTCCTGAGAGCGGTTTGTGCCGAAAGAAGCCCGGGACCGGCACTTAGCTTCGGAGAGCTGCGTATCTGCGTCTTCTGCGTGTCTTGCCGCTCTACACTCAGCAAAAAGCTTTTCCACCATATCTTGCAAGGAGAAACTCTGCCAGGAAAGAAAACATCCAAAATCTTGTTCTAAAGCTTGCACGGGGGTCTGCAAAGAGTTTGGCAAGAATGAAAGGTAGTTGTCCAAAACTCGTTCTTTTCCAATAGAATAACCATGGAAAAGGCAGGAGAGTGGTAAAGTACTGTTTTCTCTAAGTCTGAAGGCTGCCCACACTGTGCCTGTGTGCTGCAGCTTGCATCTTCGCCTTTGGGAAGCTGCCGCTCGCCGATTCTCCCGGAGGCGAAGAAGCGGCTTCTTCGCACACAGAGCATTGTGGCGAGCGCAGGGAGCTCCTGAGAGCGGTTTGTGCCGAAAGAAGCCCGGGACCGGCACTTAGCTTCGGAGAGCTGCGTATCTGCGTCTTCTGCGTGTCTTGCCGCTCTACACTCAGCAAAAAGCTTTTCCACCATATCTTGCAAGGAGAAACTCTGCCAGGAAAGAAAACATCCAAAATCTTGTTCTAAAGCTTGCAAGGGGTCTGCAAAGCGTTTGGCAAGAATGAAAGGTAGTTGTCCAAAACTCGTTCTTTTCCAATAGAATAACCATGGAAAAGGCAGGAGAGTGGTAAAGTACTGTTTTCTCTAAGTCTGAAGGCTGCCCACACTGTGCCTGTGTGCTGCAGCTTGCATCTTCGCCTTTGGGAAGCTGCCGCTCGCCGATTCTCCCGGAGGCGAAGAAGCGGCTTCTTCGCACACAGAGCATTGTGGCGAGCGCAGGGAGCTCCTGAGAGCGGTTTGTGCCGAAAGAAGCCCGGGACCGGCACTTAGCTTCGGAGAGCTGCGTATCTGCGTCTTCTGCGTGTCTTGCCGCTCTACACTCAGCAAAAAGCTTTTCCACCATATCTTGCAAGGAGAAACTCTGCCAGGAAAGAAAACATCCAAAATCTTGTTCTAAAGCTTGCACGGGGGTCTGCAAAGAGTTTGGCAAGAATGAAAGGTAGTTGTCCAAAACTCGTTCTTTTCCAATAGAATAACCATGGAAAAGGCAGGAGAGTGGTAAAGTACTGTTTTCTCTAAGTCTGAATGCTGCCCACACTGTGCCTGTGTGCTGCAGCTTGCATCTTCGCCTTTGGGAAGCTGCCGCTCGCCGATTCTCCCGGAGGCGAAGAAGCGGCTTCTTCGCACACAGAGCATTGTGGCGAGCGCAGGGAGCTCCTGAGAGCGGTTTGTGCCGAAAGAAGCCCGGGACCGGCACTTAGCTTCGGAGAGCTGCGTATCTGCGTCTTCTGCGTGTCTTGCCGCTCTACACTCAGCAAAAAGCTTTTCCACCATATCTTGCAAGGAGAAACTCTGACAGGAAAGAAAACATCCAAAATCTTCTTCTAAAGCTTGCACGGGGGTCTGCAAAGAGTTTGGCAAGAATGAAAGGTAGTTGTCCAAAACTCGTTCTTTTCCAATAGAATAACCATGGAAAAGGCAGGAGAGTGGTAAAGTACTGTTTTCTCGAAGTCTGAAGGCTGCCCACACTGTGCCTGTGTGCTGCAGCTTGCATCTTCGCCTTTGGGAAGCTGCCGCTCGCCGATTCTCCCGGAGGCGAAGAAGCGGCTTCTTCGCACACAGAGCATTGTGGCGAGCGCAGGGAGCTCCTGAGAGCGGTTTGTGCCGAAAGAAGCCCGGGACCGGCACTTAGCTTCGGAGAGCTGCGTATCTGCGTCTTCTGCGTGTCTTGCCGCTCTACACTCAGTAAAAAGCTTTTCCACCATATCTTGCAAGGAGAAACTCTGCCAGGAAAGAAAACATCCAAAATCTTGTTCTAAAGCTTGCACGGGGGTCTGCAAAGAGTTTGGCAAGAATGAAAGGTAGTTGTCCAAAACTCGTTCTTTTCCAATAGAATAACCATGGAAAAGGCAGGAGAGTGGTAAAGTACTGTTTTCTCTAAGTCTGAAGGCTGCCCACACTGTGCCTGTGTGCTGCAGCTTGCATCTTCGCCTTTGGGAAGCTGCCGCTCGCCGATTCTCCCGGAGGCGAAGAAGCGGCTTCTTCGCACACAGAGCATTGTGGCGAGCGCAGGGAGCTCCTGAGAGCGGTTTGTGCCGAAAGAAGCCCGGGACCGGCACTTAGCTTCGGAGAGCTGCGTATCTGCGTCTTCTGCGTGTCTTGCCGCTCTACACTCAGCAAAAAGCTTTTCCACCATATCTTGCAAGGAGAAACTCTGCCAGGAAAGAAAACATCCAAAATCTTGTTCTAAAGCTTGCAAGGGGGTCTGCAAAGCGTTTGGCAAGAATGAAAGTTAGTTGTCCAAAACTCGTTCTTTTCCAATAGAATAACCATGGAAAAGGCAGGAGAGTGGTAAAGTACTGTTTTCTCGAAGTCTGAAGGCTGCCCACACTGTGCCTGCGTGCTGCAGCTTGCATCTTCGCCTTTGGGAAGCTGCCGCTCGCCGATTCTCCCGGAGGCGAAGAAGCGGCTTCTTCGCACACAGAGCATTGTGGCGAGCGCAGGGAGCTCCTGAGAGCGGTTTGTGCCGAAAGAAGCCCGGGACCGGCACTTAGCTTCGGAGAGCTGCGTATCTGCGTCTTCTGCGTGTCTTGCCGCTCTACACTCAGCAAAAAGCTTTTCCACCATATCTTGCAAGGAGAAACTCTGCCAGGAAAGAAAACATCCAAAATCTTGTTCTAAAGCTTGCACGGGGGTCTGCAAAGAGTTTGGCAAGAATGAAAGGTAGTTGTCCAAAACTCGTTCTTTTCCAATAGAATAACCATGGAAAAGGCAGGAGAGTGGTAAAGTACTGTTTTCTCGAAGTCTGAAGGCTGCCCACACTGTGCCTGTGTGCTGCAGCTTGCATCTTCGCCTTTGGGAAGCTGCCGCTCGCCGATTCTCCCGGAGGCGAAGAAGCGGCTTCTTCGCACACAGAGCATTGTGGCGAGCGCAGGGAGCTCCTGAGAGCGGTTTGTGCCGAAAGAAGCCCGGGACCGGCACTTAGCTTCGGAGAGCTGCGTATCTGCGTCTTCTGCGTGTCTTGCCGCTCTACACTCAGCAAAAAGCTTTTCCACCATATCTTGCAAGGAGAAACTCTGCCAGGAAAGAAAACATCCAAAATCTTGTTCTAAAGCTTGCAAGGGGGTCTGCAAAGCGTTTGGCAAGAATGAAAGGTAGTTGTCCAAAACTCGTTCTTTTCCAATAGAATAACCATGGAAAAGGCAGGAGAGTGGTAAAGTACTGTTTTCTCTAAGTCTGAAGGCTGCCCACACTGTGCCTGCGTGCTGCAGCTTGCATCTTCGCCTTTGGGAAGCTGCCGCTCGCCGATTCTCCCGGAGGCGAAGAAGCGGCTTCTTCGCACACAGAGCATTGTGGCGAGCGCAGGGAGCTCCTGAGAGCGGTTTGTGCCGAAAGAAGCCCGGGACCGGCACTTAGCTTCGGAGAGCTGCGTATCTGCGTCTTCTGCGTGTCTTGCCGCTCTACACTCAGCAAAAAGCTTTTCCACCATATCTTGCAAGGAGAAACTCTGCCAGGAAAGAAAACATCCAAAATCTTGTTCTAAAGCTTGCACGGGGGTCTGCAAAGAGTTTGGCAAGAATGAAAGGTAGTTGTCCAAAACTCGTTCTTTTCCAATAGAATAACCATGGAAAAGGCAGGAGAGTGGTAAAGTACTGTTTTCTCGAAGTCTGAAGGCTGCCCACACTGTGCCTGTGTGCTGCAGCTTGCATCTTCGCCTTTGGGAAGCTGCCGCTCGCCGATTCTCCCGGAGGCGAAGAAGCGGCTTCTTCGCACACAGAGCATTGTGGCGAGCGCAGGGAGCTCCTGAGAGCGGTTTGTGCCGAAAGAAGCCCGGGACCGGCACTTAGCTTCGGAGAGCTGCGTATCTGCGTCTTCTGCGTGTCTTGCCGCTCTACACTCAGCAAAAAGCTTTTCCACCATATCTTGCAAGGAGAAACTCTGCCAGGAAAGAAAACATCCAAAATCTTGTTCTAAAGCTTGCAAGGGGGTCTGCAAAGCGTTTGGCAAGAATGAAAGTTAGTTGTCCAAAACTCGTTCTTTTCCAATAGAATAACCATGGAAAAGGCAGGAGAGTGGTAAAGTACTGTTTTCTCTAAGTCTGAAGGCTGCCCACACTGTGCCTGCGTGCTGCAGCTTGCATCTTCGCCTTTGGGAAGCTGCCGCTCGCCGATTCTCCCGGAGGCGAAGAAGCGGCTTCTTCGCACACAGAGCATTGTGGCGAGCGCAGGGAGCTCCTGAGATCGGTTTGTGCCTAAAGAAGCCCGGGACCGGCACTTAGCTTCGGAGAGCTGCGTATCTGCGTCTTCTGCGTGTCTTGCCGCTCTACACTCAGCAAAAAGCTTTTCCACCATATCTTGCAAGGAGAAACTCTGCCAGGAAAGAAAACATCCAAAATCTTGTTCTAAAGCTTGCACGGGGGTCTGCAAAGAGTTTGGCAAGAATGAAAGGTAGTTGTCCAAAACTCGTTCTTTTCCAATAGAATAACCATGGAAAAGGCAGGAGAGTGGTAAAGTACTGTTTTCTCGAAGTCTGAAGGCTGCCCACACTGTGCCTGTGTGCTGCAGCTTGCATCTTCGCCTTTGGGAAGCTGCCGCTCGCCGATTCTCCCGGAGGCGAAGAAGCGGCTTCTTCGCACACAGAGCATTGTGGCGAGCGCAGGGAGCTCCTGAGAGCGGTTTGTGCCGAAAGAAGCCCGGGACCGGCACTTAGCTTCGGAGAGCTGCGTATCTGCGTCTTCTGCGTGTCTTGCCGCTCTACACTCAGCAAAAAGCTTTTCCACCATATCTTGCAAGGAGAAACTCTGCCAGGAAAGAAAACATCCAAAATCTTGTTCTAAAGCTTGCACGGGGGTCTGCAAAGAGTTTGGCAAGAATGAAAGGTAGTTGTCCAAAACTCGTTCTTTTCCAATAGAATAACCATGGAAAAGGCAGGAGAGTGGTAAAGTACTGTTTTCTCGAAGTCTGAAGGCTGCCCACACTGTGCCTGTGTGCTGCAGCTTGCATCTTCGCCTTTGGGAAGCTGCCGCTCGCCGATTCTCCCGGAGGCGAAGAAGCGGCTTCTTCGCACACAGAGCATTGTGGCGAGCGCAGGGAGCTCCTGAGAGCGGTTTGTGCCGAAAGAAGCCCGGGACCGGCACTTAGCTTCGGAGAGCTGCGTATCTGCGTCTTCTGCGTGTCTTGCCGCTCTACACTCAGCCAAAAGCTTTTCCACCATATCTTGCAAGGAGAAACTCTGACAGGAAAGAAAACATCCAAAATCTTGTTCTAAAGCTTGCACGGGGGTCTGCAAAGAGTTTGGCAAGAATGAAAGGTAGTTGTCCAAAACTCGTTCTTTTCCAATAGAATAACCATGGAAAAGGCAGGAGAGTGGTAAAGTACTGTTTTCTCGAAGTCTGAAGGCTGCCCACACTGTGCCTGTGTGCTGCAGCTTGCATCTTCGCCTTTGGGAAGCTGCCGCTCGCCGATTCTCCCGGAGGCGAAGAAGCGGCTTCTTCGCACACAGAGCATTGTGGCGAGCGCAGGGAGCTCCTGAGAGCGGTTTGTGCCGAAAGAAGCCCGGGACCGGCACTTAGCTTCGGAGAGCTGCGTATCTGCGTCTTCTGCGTGTCTTGCCGCTCTACACTCAGCAAAAAGCTTTTCCACCATATCTTGCAAGGAGAAACTCTGACAGGAAAGAAAACATCCAAAATCTTGTTCTAAAGCTTGCACGGGGGTCTGCAAAGAGTTTGGCAAGAATGAAAGGTAGTTGTCCAAAACTCGTTCTTTTCCAATAGAATAACCATGGAAAAGGCAGGAGAGTGGTAAAGTACTGTTTTCTCGAAGTCTGAAGGCTGCCCACACTGTGCCTGTGTGCTGCAGCTTGCATCTTCGCCTTTGGGAAGCTGCCGCTCGCCGATTCTCCCGGAGGCGAAGAAGCGGCTTCTTCGCACACAGAGCATTGTGGCGAGCGCAGGGAGCTCCTGAGAGCGGTTTGTGCCGAAAGAAGCCCGGGACCGGCACTTAGCTTCGGAGAGCTGCGTATCTGCGTCTTCTGCGTGTCTTGCCGCTCTACACTCAGCAAAAAGCTTTTCCACCATATCTTGCAAGGAGAAACTCTGCCAGGAAAGAAAACATCCAAAATCTTGTTCTAAAGCTTGCACGGGGGTCTGCAAAGAGTTTGGCAAGAATGAAAGGTAGTTGTCCAAAACTCGTTCTTTTCCAATAGAATAACCATGAAAAAGGCAGGAGAGTGGTAAAGTACTGTTTTCTCTAAGTCTGAAGGCTGCCCACACTGTGCCTGCGTGCTGCAGCTTGCATCTTCGCCTTTGGGAAGCTGCCGCTCGCCGATTCTCCCGCAGGCGAAGAAGCGGCTTCTTCGCACACAGAGCATTGTGGCGAGCGCAGGGAGCTCCTGAGAGCGGTTTGTGCCGAAAGAAGCCCGGGACCGGCACTTAGCTTCGGAGAGCTGCGTATCTGCGTCTTCTGCGTGTCTTGCCGCTCTACACTCAGCAAAAAGCTTTTCCACCATATCTTGCAAGGAGAAACTCTGCCAGGAAAGAAAACATCCAAAATCTTGTTCTAAAGCTTGCACGGGGGTCTGCAAAGAGTTTGGCAAGAATGAAAGGTAGTTGTCCAAAACTCGTTCTTTTCCAATAGAATAACCATGGAAAAGGCAGGAGAGTGGTAAAGTACTGTTTTCTCTAAGTCTGAAGGCTGCCCACACTGTGCCTGTGTGCTGCAGCTTGCATCTTCGCCTTTGGGAAGCTGCCGCTCGCCGATTCTCCCGCAGGCGAAGAAGCGGCTTCTTCGCACACAGAGCATTGTGGCGAGCGCAGGGAGCTCCTGAGAGCGGTTTGTGCCGAAAGAAGCCCGGGACCGGCACTTAGCTTCGGAGAGCTGCGTATCTGCGTCTTCTGCGTGTCTTGCCGCTCTACACTCAGCAAAAAGCTTTTCCACCATATCTTGCAAGGAGAAACTCTGCCAGGAAAGAAAACATCCAAAATCTTGTTCTAAAGCTTGCACGGGGGTCTGCAAAGAGTTTGGCAAGAATGAAAGGTAGTTGTCCAAAACTCGTTCTTTTCCAATAGAATAACCATGGAAAAGGCAGGAGAGTGGTAAAGTACTGTTTTCTCTAAGTCTGAAGGCTGCCCACACTGTGCCTGCGTGCTGCAGCTTGCATCTTCGCCTTTGGGAAGCTGCCGCTCGCCGATTCTCCCGGAGGCGAAGAAGCGGCTTCTTCGCACACAGAGCATTGTGGCGAGCGCAGGGAGCTCCTGAGAGCGGTTTGTGCCGAAAGAAGCCCGGGACCGGCACTTAGCTTCGGAGAGCTGCGTATCTGCGTCTTCTGCGTGTCTTGCCGCTCTACACTCAGCAAAAAGCTTTTCCACCATATCTTGCAAGGAGAAACTCTGCCAGGAAAGAAAACATCCAAAATCTTGTTCTAAAGCTTGCACGGGGGTCTGCAAAGAGTTTGGCAAGAATGAAAGGTAGTTGTCCAAAACTCGTTCTTTTCCAATAGAATAACCATGGAAAAGGCAGGAGAGTGGTAAAGTACTGTTTTCTCTAAGTCTGAAGGCTGCCCACACTGTGCCTGCGTGCTGCAGCTTGCATCTTCGCCTTTGGGAAGCTGCCGCTCGCCGATTCTCCCGGAGGCGAAGAAGCGGCTTCTTCGCACACAGAGCATTGTGGCGAGCGCAGGGAGCTCCTGAGAGCGGTTTGTGCCGAAAGAAGCCCGGGACCGGCACTTAGCTTCGGAGAGCTGCGTATCTGCGTCTTCTGCGTGTCTTGCCGCTCTACACTCAGCCAAAAGCTTTTCCACCATATCTTGCAAGGAGAAACTCTGCCAGGAAAGAAAACATCCAAAATCTTGTTCTAAAGCTTGCACGGGGGTCTGCAAAGAGTTTGGCAAGAATGAAAGGTAGTTGTCCAAAACTCGTTCTTTTCCAATAGAATAACCATGGAAAAGGCAGGAGAGTGGTAAAGTACTGTTTTCTCGAAGTCTGAAGGCTGCCCACACTGTGCCTGTGTGCTGCAGCTTGCATCTTCGCCTTTGGGAAGCTGCCGCTCGCCGATTCTCCCGGAGGCGAAGAAGCGGCTTCTTCGCACACAGAGCATTGTGGCGAGCGCAGGTAGCTCCTGAGAGCGGTTTGTGCCGAAAGAAGCCCGGGACCGGCACTTAGCTTCGGAGAGCTGCGTATCTGCGTCTTCTGCGTGTCTTGCCGCTCTACACTCAGCAAAAAGCTTTTCCACCATATCTTGCAAGGAGAAACTCTGCCAGGAAAGAAAACATCCAAAATCTTCTTCTAAAGCTTGCACGGGGGTCTGCAAAGAGTTTGGCAAGAATGAAAGGTAGTTGTCCAAAACTCGTTCTTTTCCAATAGAATAACCATGGAAAAGGCAGGAGAGTGGTAAAGTACTGTTTTCTCTAAGTCTGAAGGCTGCCCACACTGTGCCTGCGTGCTGCAGCTTGCATCTTCGCCTTTGGGAAGCTGCCGCTCGCCGATTCTCCCGGAGGCGAAGAAGCGGCTTCTTCGCACACAGAGCATTGTGGCGAGCGCAGGGAGCTCCTGAGAGCGGTTTGTGCCGAAAGAAGCCCGGGACCGGCACTTAGCTTCGGAGAGCTGCGTATCTGCGTCTTCTGCGTGTCTTGCCGCTCTACACTCAGCAAAAAGCTTTTCCACCATATCTTGCAAGGAGAAACTCTGCCAGGAAAGAAAACATCCAAAATCTTGTTCTAAAGCTTGCACGGGGGTCTGCAAAGAGTTTGGCAAGAATGAAAGGTAGTTGTCCAAAACTCGTTCTTTTCCAATAGAATAACCATGGAAAAGGCAGGAGAGTGGTAAAGTACTGTTTTCTCGAAGTCTGAAGGCTGCCCACACTGTGCCTGCGTGCTGCAGCTTGCATCTTCGCCTTTGGGAAGCTGCCGCTCGCCGATTCTCCCGGAGGCGAAGAAGCGGCTTCTTCGCACACAGAGCATTGTGGCGAGCGCAGGGAGCTCCTGAGAGCGGTTTGTGCCGAAAGAAGCCCGGGACCGGCACTTAGCTTCGGAGAGCTGCGTATCTGCGTCTTCTGCGTGTCTTGCCGCTCTACACTCAGCAAAAAGCTTTTCCACCATATCTTGCAAGGAGAAACTCTGCCAGGAAAGAAAACATCCAAAATCTTGTTCTAAAGCTTGCACGGGGGTCTGCAAAGAGTTTGGCAAGAATGAAAGGTAGTTGTCCAAAACTCGTTCTTTTCCAATAGAATAACCATGGAAAAGGCAGGAGAGTGGTAAAGTACTGTTTTCTCGAAGTCTGAAGGCTGCCCACACTGTGCCTGTGTGCTGCAGCTTGCATCTTCGCCTTTGGGAAGCTGCCGCTCGCCGATTCTCCCGGAGGCGAAGAAGCGGCTTCTTCGCACACAGAGCATTGTGGCGAGCGCAGGGAGCTCCTGAGAGCGGTTTGTGCTGAAAGAAGCCCGGGACCGGCACTTAGCTTCGGAGAGCTGCGTATCTGCGTCTTCTGCGTGTCTTGCCGCTCTACACTCAGCCAAAAGCTTTTCCACCATATCTTGCAAGGAGAAACTCTGCCAGGAAAGAAAACATCCAAAATCTTGTTCTAAAGCTTGCACGGGGGTCTGCAAAGAGTTTGGCAAGAATGAAAGGTAGTTGTCCAAAACTCGTTCTTTTCCAATAGAATAACCATGGAAAAGGCAGGAGAGTGGTAAAGTACTGTTTTCTCGAAGTCTGAAGGCTGCCCACACTGTGCCTGTGTGCTGCAGCTTGCATCTTCGCCTTTGGGAAGCTGCCGCTCGCCGATTCTCCCGGAGGCGAAGAAGCGGCTTCTTCGCACACAGAGCATTGTGGCGAGCGCAGGGAGCTCCTGAGAGCGGTTTGTGCCGAAAGAAGCCCGGGACCGGCACTTAGCTTCGGAGAGCTGCGTATCTGCGTCTTCTGCGTGTCTTGCCGCTCTACACTCAGCAAAAAGCTTTTCCACCATATCTTGCAAGGAGAAACTCTGCCAGGAAAGAAAACATCCAAAATCTTGTTCTAAAGCTTGCACGGGGGTCTGCAAAGAGTTTGGCAAGAATGAAAGGTAGTTGTCCAAAACTCGTTCTTTTCCAATAGAATAACCATGGAAAAGGCAGGAGAGTGGTAAAGTACTGTTTTCTCTAAGTCTGAAGGCTGCCCACACTGTGCCTGCGTGCTGCAGCTTGCATCTTCGCCTTTGGGAAGCTGCCGCTCGCCGATTCTCCCGGAGGCGAAGAAGCGGCTTCTTCGCACACAGAGCATTGTGGCGAGCGCAGGGAGCTCCTGAGAGCGGTTTGTGCCGAAAGAAGCCCGGGACCGGCACTTAGCTTCGGAGAGCTGCGTATCTGCGTCTTCTGCGTGTCTTGCCGCTCTACACTCAGCAAAAAGCTTTTCCACCATATCTTGCAAGGAGAAACTCTGCCAGGAAAGAAAACATCCAAAATCTTGTTCTAAAGCTTGCACGGGGGTCTGCAAAGAGTTTGGCAAGAATGAAAGGTAGTTGTCCAAAACTCGTTCTTTTCCAATAGAATAACCATGGAAAAGGCAGGAGAGTGGTAAAGTACTGTTTTCTCTAAGTCTGAAGGCTGCCCACACTGTGCCTGCGTGCTGCAGCTTGCATCTTCGCCTTTGGGAAGCTGCCGCTCGCCGATTCTCCCGGAGGCGAAGAAGCGGCTTCTTCGCACACAGAGCATTGTGGCGAGCGCAGGGAGCTCCTGAGAGCGGTTTGTGCCGAAAGAAGCCCGGGACCGGCACTTAGCTTCGGAGAGCTGCGTATCTGCGTCTTCTGCGTGTCTTGCCGCTCTACACTCAGCCAAAAGCTTTTCCACCATATCTTGCAAGGAGAAACTCTGCCAGGAAAGAAAACATCCAAAATCTTGTTCTAAAGCTTGCACGGGGGTCTGCAAAGAGTTTGGCAAGAATGAAAGGTAGTTGTCCAAAACTCGTTCTTTTCCAATAGAATAACCATGGAAAAGGCAGGAGAGTGGTAAAGTACTGTTTTCTCGAAGTCTGAAGGCTGCCCACACTGTGCCTGTGTGCTGCAGCTTGCATCTTCGCCTTTGGGAAGCTGCCGCTCGCCGATTCTCCCGGAGGCGAAGAAGCGGCTTCTTCGCACACAGAGCATTGTGGCGAGCGCAGGTAGCTCCTGAGAGCGGTTTGTGCCGAAAGAAGCCCGGGACCGGCACTTAGCTTCGGAGAGCTGCGTATCTGCGTCTTCTGCGTGTCTTGCCGCTCTACACTCAGCAAAAAGCTTTTCCACCATATCTTGCAAGGAGAAACTCTGCCAGGAAAGAAAACATCCAAAATCTTCTTCTAAAGCTTGCACGGGGGTCTGCAAAGAGTTTGGCAAGAATGAAAGGTAGTTGTCCAAAACTCGTTCTTTTCCAATAGAATAACCATGGAAAAGGCAGGAGAGTGGTAAAGTACTGTTTTCTCTAAGTCTGAAGGCTGCCCACACTGTGCCTGCGTGCTGCAGCTTGCATCTTCGCCTTTGGGAAGCTGCCGCTCGCCGATTCTCCCGGAGGCGAAGAAGCGGCTTCTTCGCACACAGAGCATTGTGGCGAGCGCAGGGAGCTCCTGAGAGCGGTTTGTGCCGAAAGAAGCCCGGGACCGGCACTTAGCTTCGGAGAGCTGCGTATCTGCGTCTTCTGCGTGTCTTGCCGCTCTACACTCAGCAAAAAGCTTTTCCACCATATCTTGCAAGGAGAAACTCTGCCAGGAAAGAAAACATCCAAAATCTTGTTCTAAAGCTTGCACGGGGGTCTGCAAAGAGTTTGGCAAGAATGAAAGGTAGTTGTCCAAAACTCGTTCTTTTCCAATAGAATAACCATGGAAAAGGCAGGAGAGTGGTAAAGTACTGTTTTCTCGAAGTCTGAAGGCTGCCCACACTGTGCCTGCGTGCTGCAGCTTGCATCTTCGCCTTTGGGAAGCTGCCGCTCGCCGATTCTCCCGGAGGCGAAGAAGCGGCTTCTTCGCACACAGAGCATTGTGGCGAGCGCAGGGAGCTCCTGAGAGCGGTTTGTGCCGAAAGAAGCCCGGGACCGGCACTTAGCTTCGGAGAGCTGCGTATCTGCGTCTTCTGCGTGTCTTGCCGCTCTACACTCAGCAAAAAGCTTTTCCACCATATCTTGCAAGGAGAAACTCTGCCAGGAAAGAAAACATCCAAAATCTTGTTCTAAAGCTTGCACGGGGGTCTGCAAAGAGTTTGGCAAGAATGAAAGGTAGTTGTCCAAAACTCGTTCTTTTCCAATAGAATAACCATGGAAAAGGCAGGAGAGTGGTAAAGTACTGTTTTCTCGAAGTCTGAAGGCTGCCCACACTGTGCCTGTGTGCTGCAGCTTGCATCTTCGCCTTTGGGAAGCTGCCGCTCGCCGATTCTCCCGGAGGCGAAGAAGCGGCTTCTTCGCACACAGAGCATTGTGGCGAGCGCAGGGAGCTCCTGAGAGCGGTTTGTGCTGAAAGAAGCCCGGGACCGGCACTTAGCTTCGGAGAGCTGCGTATCTGCGTCTTCTGCGTGTCTTGCCGCTCTACACTCAGCCAAAAGCTTTTCCACCATATCTTGCAAGGAGAAACTCTGCCAGGAAAGAAAACATCCAAAATCTTGTTCTAAAGCTTGCACGGGGGTCTGCAAAGAGTTTGGCAAGAATGAAAGGTAGTTGTCCAAAACTCGTTCTTTTCCAATAGAATAACCATGGAAAAGGCAGGAGAGTGGTAAAGTACTGTTTTCTCGAAGTCTGAAGGCTGCCCACACTGTGCCTGTGTGCTGCAGCTTGCATCTTCGCCTTTGGGAAGCTGCCGCTCGCCGATTCTCCCGGAGGCGAAGAAGCGGCTTCTTCGCACACAGAGCATTGTGGCGAGCGCAGGGAGCTCCTGAGAGCGGTTTGTGCCGAAAGAAGCCCGGGACCGGCACTTAGCTTCGGAGAGCTGCGTATCTGCGTCTTCTGCGTGTCTTGCCGCTCTACACTCAGCAAAAAGCTTTTCCACCATATCTTGCAAGGAGAAACTCTGACAGGAAAGAAAACATCCAAAATCTTGTTCTAAAGCTTGCACGGGGGTCTGCAAAGAGTTTGGCAAGAATGAAAGGTAGTTGTCCAAAACTCGTTCTTTTCCAATAGAATAACCATGGAAAAGGCAGGAGAGTGGTAAAGTACTGTTTTCTCTAAGTCTGAAGGCTGCCCACACTGTGCCTGTGTGCTGCAGCTTGCATCTTCGCCTTTGGGAAGCTGCCGCTCGCCGATTCTCCCGGAGGCGAAGAAGCGGCTTCTTCGCACACAGAGCATTGTGGCGAGCGCAGGGAGCTCCTGAGAGCGGTTTGTGCCGAAAGAAGCCCGGGACCGGCACTTAGCTTCGGAGAGCTGCGTATCTGCGTCTTCTGCGTGTCTTGCCGCTCTACACTCAGCAAAAAGCTTTTCCACCATATCTTGCAAGGAGAAACTCTGCCAGGAAAGAAAACATCCAAAATCTTGTTCTAAAGCTTGCACGGGGGTCTGCAAAGAGTTTGGCAAGAATGAAAGGTAGTTGTCCAAAACTCGTTCTTTTCCAATAGAATAACCATGGAAAAGGCAGGAGAGTGGTAAAGTACTGTTTTCTCTAAGTCTGAAGGCTGCCCACACTGTGCCTGTGTGCTGCAGCTTGCATCTTCGCCTTTGGGAAGCTGCCGCTCGCCGATTCTCCCGGAGGCGAAGAAGCGGCTTCTTCGCACACAGAGCATTGTGGCGAGCGCAGGGAGCTCCTGAGAGCGGTTTGTGCCGAAAGAAGCCCGGGACCGGCACTTAGCTTCGGAGAGCTGCGTATCTGCGTCTTCTGCGTGTCTTGCCGCTCTACACTCAGCAAAAAGCTTTTCCACCATATCTTGCAAGGAGAAACTCTGCCAGGAAAGAAAACATCCAAAATCTTGTTCTAAAGCTTGCACGGGGGTCTGCAAAGAGTTTGGCAAGAATGAAAGGTAGTTGTCCAAAACTCGTTCTTTTCCAATAGAATAACCATGGAAAAGGCAGGAGAGTGGTAAAGTACTGTTTTCTCTAAGTCTGAAGGCTGCCCACACTGTGCCTGCGTGCTGCAGCTTGCATCTTCGCCTTTGGGAAGCTGCCGCTCGCCGATTCTCCCGGAGGCGAAGAAGCGGCTTCTTCGCACACAGAGCATTGTGGCGAGCGCAGGGAGCTCCTGAGAGCGGTTTGTGCCGAAAGAAGCCCGGGACCGGCACTTAGCTTCGGAGAGCTGCGTATCTGCGTCTTCTGCGTGTCTTGCCGCTCTACACTCAGCAAAAAGCTTTTCCACCATATCTTGCAAGGAGAAACTCTGCCAGGAAAGAAAACATCCAAAATCTTCTTCTAAAGCTTGCACGGGGGTCTGCAAAGAGTTTGGCAAGAATGAAAGGTAGTTGTCCAAAACTCGTTCTTTTCCAATAGAATAACCATGGAAAAGGCAGGAGAGTGGTAAAGTACTGTTTTCTCGAAGTCTGAAGGCTGCCCACACTGTGCCTGTGTGCTGCAGCTTGCATCTTCGCCTTTGGGAAGCTGCCGCTCGCCGATTCTCCCGGAGGCGAAGAAGCGGCTTCTTCGCACACAGAGCATTGTGGCGAGCGGAGGGAGCTCCTGAGAGCGGTTTGTGCCGAAAGAAGCCCGGGACCGGCACTTAGCTTCGGAGAGCTGCGTATCTGCGTCTTCTGCGTGTCTTGCCGCTCTACACTCAGCAAAAAGCTTTTCCACCATATCTTGCAAGGAGAAACTCTGCCAGGAAAGAAAACATCCAAAATCTTGTTCTAAAGCTTGCACGGGGGTCTGCAAAGAGTTTGGCAAGAATGAAAGGTAGTTGTCCAAAACTCGTTCTTTTCCAATAGAATAACCATGGAAAAGGCAGGAGAGTGGTAAAGTACTGTTTTCTCTAAGTCTGAAGGCTGCCCACACTGTGCCTGTGTGCTGCAGCTTGCATCTTCGCCTTTGGGAAGCTGCCGCTCGCCGATTCTCCCGGAGGCGAAGAAGCGGCTTCTTCGCACACAGAGCATTGTGGCGAGCGCAGGGAGCTCCTGAGAGCGGTTTGTGCCGAAAGAAGCCCGGGACCGGCACTTAGCTTCGGAGAGCTGCGTATCTGCGTCTTCTGCGTGTCTTGCCGCTCTACACTCAGCAAAAAGCTTTTCCACCATATCTTGCAAGGAGAAACTCTGCCAGGAAAGAAAACATCCAAAATCTTGTTCTAAAGCTTGCACGGGGGTCTGCAAAGAGTTTGGCAAGAATGAAAGGTAGTTGTCCAAAACTCGTTCTTTTCCAATAGAATAACCATGGAAAAGGCAGGAGAGTGGTAAAGTACTGTTTTCTCTAAGTCTGAAGGCTGCCCACACTGTGCCTGTGTGCTGCAGCTTGCATCTTCGCCTTTGGGAAGCTGCCGCTCGCCGATTCTCCCGGAGGCGAAGAAGCGGCTTCTTCGCACACAGAGCATTGTGGCGAGCGCAGGGAGCTCCTGAGAGCGGTTTGTGCCGAAAGAAGCCCGGGACCGGCACTTAGCTTCGGAGAGCTGCGTATCTGCGTCTTCTGCGTGTCTTGCCGCTCTACACTCAGCAAAAAGCTTTTCCACCATATCTTGCAAGGAGAAACTCTGCCAGGAAAGAAAACATCCAAAATCTTCTTCTAAAGCTTGCACGGGGGTCTGCAAAGAGTTTGGCAAGAATGAAAGGTAGTTGTCCAAAACTCGTTCTTTTCCAATAGAATAACCATGGAAAAGGCAGGAGAGTGGTAAAGTACTGTTTTCTCGAAGTCTGAAGGCTGCCCACACTGTGCCTGTGTGGTGCAGCTTGCATCTTCGCCTTTGGGAAGCTGCTGCTCGCCGATTCTCCCGGAGGCGAAGAAGCGGCTTCTTCGCACACAGAGCATTGTGGCGAGCGCAGGGAGCTCCTGAGAGCGGTTTGTGCCGAAAGAAGCCCGGGACCGGCACTTAGCTTCGGAGAGCTGCGTATCTGCGTCTTCTGCGTGTCTTGCCGCTCTACACTCAGCAAAAAGCTTTTCCACCATATCTTGCAAGGAGAAACTCTGCCAGGAAAGAAAACATCCAAAATCTTGTTCTAAAGCTTGCACGGGGGTCTGCAAAGAGTTTGGCAAGAATGAAAGGTAGTTGTCCAAAACTCGTTCTTTTCCAATAGAATAACCATGGAAAAGGCAGGAGAGTGGTAAAGTACTGTTTTCTCTAAGTCTGAAGGCTGCCCACACTGTGCCTGTGTGCTGCAGCTTGCATCTTCGCCTTTGGGAAGCTGCCGCTCGCCGATTCTCCCGGAGGCGAAGAAGCGGCTTCTTCGCACACAGAGCATTGTGGCGAGCGCAGGGAGCTCCTGAGAGCGGTTTGTGCCGAAAGAAGCCCGGGACCGGCACTTAGCTTCGGAGAGCTGCGTATCTGCGTCTTCTGCGTGTCTTGCCGCTCTACACTCAGCAAAAAGCTTTTCCACCATATCTTGCAAGGAGAAACTCTGCCAGGAAAGAAAACATCCAAAATCTTGTTCTAAAGCTTGCACGGGGGTCTGCAAAGAGTTTGGCAAGAATGAAAGGTAGTTGTCCAAAACTCGTTCTTTTCCAATAGAATAACCATGGAAAAGGCAGGAGAGTGGTAAAGTACTGTTTTCTCTAAGTCTGAAGGCTGCCCACACTGTGCCTGCGTGCTGCAGCTTGCATCTTCGCCTTTGGGAAGCTGCCGCTCGCCGATTCTCCCGGAGGCGAAGAAGCGGCTTCTTCGCACACAGAGCATTGTGGCGAGCGCAGGGAGCTCCTGAGAGCGGTTTGTGCCGAAAGAAGCCCGGGACCGGCACTTAGCTTCGGAGAGCTGCGTATCTGCGTCTTCTGCGTGTCTTGCCGCTCTACACTCAGCAAAAAGCTTTTCCACCATATCTTGCAAGGAGAAACTCTGCCAGGAAAGAAAACATCCAAAATCTTGTTCTAAAGCTTGCACGGGGGTCTGCAAAGAGTTTGGCAAGAATGAAAGGTAGTTGTCCAAAACTCGTTCTTTTCCAATAGAATAACCATGGAAAAGGCAGGAGAGTGGTAAAGTACTGTTTTCTCGAAGTCTGAAGGCTGCCCACACTGTGCCTGTGTGGTGCAGCTTGCATCTTCGCCTTTGGGAAGCTGCTGCTCGCCGATTCTCCCGGAGGCGAAGAAGCGGCTTCTTCGCACACAGAGCATTGTGGCGAGCGCAGGGAGCTCCTGAGAGCGGTTTGTGCCGAAAGAAGCCCGGGACCGGCACTTAGCTTCGGAGAGCTGCGTATCTGCGTCTTCTGCGTGTCTTGCCGCTCTACACTCAGCAAAAAGCTTTTCCACCATATCTTGCAAGGAGAAACTCTGCCAGGAAAGAAAACATCCAAAATCTTGTTCTAAAGCTTGCACGGGGGTCTGCAAAGAGTTTGGCAAGAATGAAAGGTAGTTGTCCAAAACTCGTTCTTTTCCAATAGAATAACCATGGAAAAGGCAGGAGAGTGGTAAAGTACTGTTTTCTCTAAGTCTGAAGGCTGCCCACACTGTGCCTGTGTGCTGCAGCTTGCATCTTCGCCTTTGGGAAGCTGCCGCTCGCCGATTGTCCCGGAGGCGAAGAAGCGGCTTCTTCGCACACAGAGCATTGTGGCGAGCGCAGGGAGCTCCTGAGAGCGGTTTGTGCCGAAAGAAGCCCGGGACCGGCACTTAGCTTCGGAGAGCTGCGTATCTGCGTCTTCTGCGTGTCTTGCCGCTCTACACTCAGCAAAAAGCTTTTCCACCATATCTTGCAAGGAGAAACTCTGCCAGGAAAGAAAACATCCAAAATCTTGTTCTAAAGCTTGCACGGGGGTCTGCAAAGAGTTTGGCAAGAATGAAAGGTAGTTGTCCAAAACTCGTTCTTTTCCAATAGAATAACCATGGAAAAGGCAGGAGAGTGGTAAAGTACTGTTTTCTCTAAGTCTGAAGGCTGCCCACACTGTGCCTGCGTGCTGCAGCTTGCATCTTCGCCTTTGGGAAGCTGCCGCTCGCCGATTCTCCCGGAGGCGAAGAAGCGGCTTCTTCGCACACAGAGCATTGTGGCGAGCGCAGGGAGCTCCTGAGAGCGGTTTGTGCCGAAAGAAGCCCGGGACCGGCACTTAGCTTCGGAGAGCTGCGTATCTGCGTCTTCTGCGTGTCTTGCCGCTCTACATTCAGCAAAAAGCTTTTCCACCATATCTTGCAAGGAGAAACTCTGCCAGGAAAGAAAACATCCAAAATCTTGTTCTAAAGCTTGCACGGGGGTCTGCAAAGAGTTTGGCAAGAATGAAAGGTAGTTGTCCAAAACTCGTTCTTTTCCAATAGAATAACCATGGAAAAGGCAGGAGAGTGGTAAAGTACTGTTTTCTCTAAGTCTGAAGGCTGCCCACACTGTGCCTGTGTGCTGCAGCTTGCATCTTCGCCTTTGGGAAGCTGCCGCTCGCCGATTCTCCCGGAGGCGAAGAAGCGGCTTCTTCGCACACAGAGCATTGTGGCGAGCGCAGGGAGCTCCTGAGAGCGGTTTGTGCCGAAAGAAGCCCGGGACCGGCACTTAGCTTCGGAGAGCTGCGTATCTGCGTCTTCTGCGTGTCTTGCCGCTCTACACTCAGCAAAAAGCTTTTCCACCATATCTTGCAAGGAGAAACTCTGCCAGGAAAGAAAACATCCAAAATCTTGTTCTAAAGCTTGCACGGGGGTCTGCAAAGAGTTTGGCAAGAATGAAAGGTAGTTGTCCAAAACTCGTTCTTTTCCAATAGAATAACCATGGAAAAGGCAGGAGAGTGGTAAAGTACTGTTTTCTCTAAGTCTGAAGGCTGCCCACACTGTGCCTGTGTGCTGCAGCTTGCATCTTCGCCTTTGGGAAGCTGCCGCTCGCCGATTCTCCAGGAGGCGAAGAAGCTGCTTCTTCGCACACAGAGCATTGTGGCGAGCGCAGGGAGCTCCTGAGAGCGGTTTGTGCCGAAAGAAGCCCGGGACCGGCACTTAGCTTCGGAGAGCTGCGTATCTGCGTCTTCTGCGTGTCTTGCCGCTCTACACTCAGCAAAAAGCTTTTCCACCATATCTTGCAAGGAGAAACTCTGCCAGGAAAGAAAACATCCAAAATCTTGTTCTAAAGCTTGCACGGGGGTCTGCAAAGAGTTTGGCAAGAATGAAAGGTAGTTGTCCAAAACTCGTTCTTTTCCAATAGAATAACCATGGAAAAGGCAGGAGAGTGGTAAAGTACTGTTTTCTCTAAGTCTGAAGGCTGCCCACACTGTGCCTGCGTGCTGCAGCTTGCATCTTCGCCTTTGGGAAGCTGCCGCTCGCCGATTCTCCAGGAGGCGAAGAAGCGGCTTCTTCGCACACAGAGCATTGTGGCGAGCGCAGGGAGCTCCTGAGAGCGGTTTGTGCCGAAAGAAGCCCGGGACCGGCACTTAGCTTCGGAGAGCTGCGTATCTGCGTCTTCTGCGTGTCTTGCCGCTCTACACTCAGCAAAAAGCTTTTCCACCATATCTTGCAAGGAGAAACTCTGCCAGGAAAGAAAACATCCAAAATCTGGTTCTAAAGCTTGCACGGGGGTCTGCAAAGAGTTTGGCAAGAATGAAAGGTAGTTGTCCAAAACTCGTTCTTTTCCAATAGAATAACCATGGAAAAGGCAGGAGAGTGGTAAAGTACTGTTTTCTCTAAGTCTGAAGGCTGCCCACACTGTGCCTGTGTGCTGCAGCTTGCATCTTCGCCTTTGGGAAGCTGCCGCTCGCCGATTCTCCCGGAGGCGAAGAAGCGGCTTCTTCGCACACAGAGCATTGTGGCGAGCGCAGGGAGCTCCTGAGAGCGGTTTGTGCCGAAAGAAGCCCGGGACCGGCACTTAGCTTCGGAGAGCTGCGTATCTGCGTCTTCTGCGTGTCTTGCCGCTCTACACTCAGCAAAAAGCTTTTCCACCATATCTTGCAAGGAGAAACTCTGCCAGGAAAGAAAACATCCAAAATCTTGTTCTAAAGCTTGCACGGGGGTCTGCAAAGAGTTTGGCAAGAATGAAAGGTAGTTGTCCAAAACTCGTTCTTTTCCAATAGAATAACCATGGAAAAGGCAGGAGAGTGGTAAAGTACTGTTTTCTCGAAGTCTGAAGGCTGCCCACACTGTGCCTGCGTGCTGCAGCTTGCATCTTCGCCTTTGGGAAGCTGCCGCTCGCCGATTCTCCCGGAGGCGAAGAAGCGGCTTCTTCGCACACAGAGCATTGTGGCGAGCGCAGGGAGCTCCTGAGAGCGGTTTGTGCCGAAAGAAGCCCGGGACCGGCACTTAGCTTCGGAGAGCTGCGTATCTGCGTCTTCTGCGTGTCTTGCCGCTCTACACTCAGCAAAAAGCTTTTCCACCATATCTTGCAAGGAGAAACTCTGCCAGGAAAGAAAACATCCAAAATCTTGTTCTAAAGCTTGCACGGGGGTCTGCAAAGAGTTTGGCAAGAATGAAAGGTAGTTGTCCAAAACTCGTTCTTTTCCAATAGAATAACCATGGAAAAGGCAGGAGAGTGGTAAAGTACTGTTTTCTCGAAGTCTGAAGGCTGCCCACACTGTGCCTGTGTGCTGCAGCTTGCATCTTCGCCTTTGGGAAGCTGCCGCTCGCCGATTCTCCCGGAGGCGAAGAAGCGGCTTCTTCGCACACAGAGCATTGTGGCGAGCGCAGGGAGCTCCTGAGAGCGGTTTGTGCCGAAAGAAGCCCGGGACCGGCACTTAGCTTCGGAGAGCTGCGTATCTGCGTCTTCTGCGTGTCTTGCCGCTCTACACTCAGCAAAAAGCTTTTCCACCATATCTTGCAAGGAGAAACTCTGCCAGGAAAGAAAACATCCAAAATCTTGTTCTAAAGCTTGCAAGGGGGTCTGCAAAGAGTTTGGCAAGAATGAAAGGTAGTTGTCCAAAACTCGTTCTTTTCCAATAGAATAACCATGGAAAAGGCAGGAGAGTGGTAAAGTACTGTTTTCTCTAAGTCTGAAGGCTGCCCACACTGTGCCTGTGTGCTGCAGCTTGCATCTTCGCCTTTGGGAAGCTGCCGCTCGCCGATTCTCCCGGAGGCGAAGAAGCGGCTTCTTCGCACACAGAGCATTGTGGCGAGCGCAGGGAGCTCCTGAGAGCGGTTTGTGCCGAAAGAAGCCCGGGACCGGCACTTAGCTTCGGAGAGCTGCGTATCTGCGTCTTCTGCGTGTCTTGCCGCTCTACACTCAGCAAAAAGCTTTTCCACCATATCTTGCAAGGAGAAACTCTGCCAGGAAAGAAAACATCCAAAATCTTGTTCTAAAGCTTGCAAGGGGGTCTGCAAAGCGTTTGGCAAGAATGAAAGGTAGTTGTCCAAAACTCGTTCTTTTCCAATAGAATAACCATGGAAAAGGCAGGAGAGTGGTAAAGTACTGTTTTCTCTAAGTCTGAAGGCTGCCCACACTGTGCCTGCGTGCTGCAGCTTGCATCTTCGCCTTTGGGAAGCTGCCGCTCGCCGATTCTCCCGGAGGCGAAGAAGCGGCTTCTTCGCACACAGAGCATTGTGGCGAGCGCAGGGAGCTCCTGAGAGCGGTTTGTGCCGAAAGAAGCCCGGGACCGGCACTTAGCTTCGGAGAGCTGCGTATCTGCGTCTTCTGCGTGTCTTGCCGCTCTACACTCAGCAAAAAGCTTTTCCACCATATCTTGCAAGGAGAAACTCTGCCAGGAAAGAAAACATCCAAAATCTTGTTCTAAAGCTTGCACGGGGGTCTGCAAAGAGTTTGGCAAGAATGAAAGGTAGTTGTCCAAAACTCGTTCTTTTCCAATAGAATAACCATGGAAAAGGCAGGAGAGTGGTAAAGTACTGTTTTCTCGAAGTCTGAAGGCTGCCCACACTGTGCCTGTGTGCTGCAGCTTGCATCTTCGCCTTTGGGAAGCTGCCGCTCGCCGATTGTCCCGGAGGCGAAGAAGCGGCTTCTTCGCACACAGAGCATTGTGGCGAGCGCAGGGAGCTCCTGAGAGCGGTTTGTGCCGAAAGAAGCCCGGGACCGGCACTTAGCTTCGGAGAGCTGCGTATCTGCGTCTTCTGCGTGTCTTGCCGCTCTACACTCAGTAAAAAGCTTTTCCACCATATCTTGCAAGGAGAAACTCTGCCAGGAAAGAAAACATCCAAAATCTTGTTCTAAAGCTTGCACGGGGGTCTGCAAAGAGTTTGGCAAGAATGAAAGGTAGTTGTCCAAAACTCGTTCTTTTCCAATAGAATAACCATGGAAAAGGCAGGAGAGTGGTAAAGTACTGTTTTCTCTAAGTCTGAAGGCTGCCCACACTGTGCCTGTGTGCTGCAGCTTGCATCTTCGCCTTTGGGAAGCTGCCGCTCGCCGATTCTCCCGGAGGCGAAGAAGCGGCTTCTTCGCACACAGAGCATTGTGGCGAGCGCAGGGAGCTCCTGAGAGCGGTTTGTGCCGAAAGAAGCCCGGGACCAGCACTTAGCTTCGGAGAGCTGCGTATCTGCGTCTTCTGCGTGTCTTGCCGCTCTACACTCAGCAAAAAGCTTTTCCACCATATCTTGCAAGGAGAAACTCTGCCAGGAAAGAAAACATCCAAAATCTTGTTCTAAAGCTTGCAAGGGGGTCTGCAAAGCGTTTGGCAAGAATGAAAGGTAGTTGTCCAAAACTCGTTCTTTTCCAATAGAATAACCATGGAAAAGGCAGGAGAGTGGTAAAGTACTGTTTTCTCTAAGTCTGAAGGCTGCCCACACTGTGCCTGCGTGCTGCAGCTTGCATCTTCGCCTTTGGGAAGCTGCCGCTCGCCGATTCTCCCGGAGGCGAAGAAGCGGCTTCTTCGCACACAGAGCATTGTGGCGAGCGCAGGGAGCTCCTGAGAGCGGTTTGTGCCGAAAGAAGCCCGGGACCGGCACTTAGCTTCGGAGAGCTGCGTATCTGCGTCTTCTGCGTGTCTTGCCGCTCTACACTCAGCAAAAAGCTTTTCCACCATATCTTGCAAGGAGAAACTCTGCCAGGAAAGAAAACATCCAAAATCTTGTTCTAAAGCTTGCACGGGGGTCTGCAAAGAGTTTGGCAAGAATGAAAGGTAGTTGTCCAAAACTCGTTCTTTTCCAATAGAATAACCATGGAAAAGGCAGGAGAGTGGTAAAGTACTGTTTTCTCGAAGTCTGAAGGCTGCCCACACTGTGCCTGTGTGCTGCAGCTTGCATCTTCGCCTTTGGGAAGCTGCCGCTCGCCGATTCTCCCGGAGGCGAAGAAGCGGCTTCTTCGCACACAGAGCATTGTGGCGAGCGCAGGGAGCTCCTGAGAGCGGTTTGTGCCGAAAGAAGCCCGGGACCGGCACTTAGCTTCGGAGAGCTGCGTATCTGCGTCTTCTGCGTGTCTTGCCGCTCTACACTCAGCAAAAAGCTTTTCCACCATATCTTGCAAGGAGAAACTCTGCCAGGAAAGAAAACATCCAAAATCTTGTTCTAAAGCTTGCACGGGGGTCTGCAAAGAGTTTGGCAAGAATGAAAGGTAGTTGTCCAAAACTCGTTCTTTTCCAATAGAATAACCATGGAAAAGGCAGGAGAGTGGTAAAGTACTGTTTTCTCTAAGTCTGAAGGCTGCCCACACTGTGCCTGTGTGCTGCAGCTTGCATCTTCGCCTTTGGGAAGCTGCCGCTCGCCGATTCTCCCGGAGGCGAAGAAGCGGCTTCTTCGCACACAGAGCATTGTGGCGAGCGCAGGGAGCTCCTGAGAGCGGTTTGTGCCGAAAGAAGCCCGGGACCGGCACTTAGCTTCGGAGAGCTGCGTATCTGCGTCTTCTGCGTGTCTTGCCGCTCTACACTCAGCAAAAAGCTTTTCCACCATATCTTGCAAGGAGAAACTCTGCCAGGAAAGAAAACATCCAAAATCTTGTTCTAAAGCTTGCAAGGGGGTCTGCAAAGAGTTTGGCAAGAATGAAAGGTAGTTGTCCAAAACTCGTTCTTTTCCAATAGAATAACCATGGAAAAGGCAGGAGAGTGGTAAAGTACTGTTTTCTCTAAGTCTGAAGGCTGCCCACACTGTGCCTGCGTGCTGCAGCTTGCATCTTCGCCTTTGGGAAGCTGCCGCTCGCCGATTCTCCCGGAGGCGAAGAAGCGGCTTCTTCGCACACAGAGCATTGTGGCGAGCGCAGGGAGCTCCTGAGAGCGGTTTGTGCCGAAAGAAGCCCGGGACCGGCACTTAGCTTCGGAGAGCTGCGTATCTGCGTCTTCTGCGTGTCTTGCCGCTCTACACTCAGCAAAAAGCTTTTCCACCATATCTTGCAAGGAGAAACTCTGCCAGGAAAGAAAACATCCAAAATCTTGTTCTAAAGCTTGCACGGGGGTCTGCAAAGAGTTTGGCAAGAATGAAAGGTAGTTGTCCAAAACTCGTTCTTTTCCAATAGAATAACCATGGAAAAGGCAGGAGAGTGGTAAAGTACTGTTTTCTCTAAGTCTGAAGGCTGTCCACACTGTGCCTGTGTGCTGCAGCTTGCATCTTCGCCTTTGGGAAGCTGCCGCTCGCCGATTCTCCAGGAGGCGAAGAAGCTGCTTCTTCGCACACAGAGCATTGTGGCGAGCGCAGGGAGCTCCTGAGAGCGGTTTGTGCCGAAAGAAGCCCGGGACCGGCACTTAGCTTCGGAGAGCTGCGTATCTGCGTCTTCTGCGTGTCTTGCCGCTCTACACTCAGCAAAAAGCTTTTCCACCATATCTTGCAAGGAGAAACTCTGCCAGGAAAGAAAACATCCAAAATCTTGTTCTAAAGCTTGCACGGGGGTCTGCAAAGAGTTTGGCAAGAATGAAAGGTAGTTGTCCAAAACTCGTTCTTTTCCAATAGAATAACCATGGAAAAGGCAGGAGAGTGGTAAAGTACTGTTTTCTCGAAGTCTGAAGGCTGCCCACACTGTGCCTGTGTGCTGCAGCTTGCATCTTCGCCTTTGGGAAGCTGCCGCTCGCCGATTCTCCCGGAGGCGAAGAAGCGGCTTCTTCGCACACAGAGCATTGTGGCGAGCGCAGGGAGCTCCTGAGAGCGGTTTGTGCCGAAAGAAGCCCGGGACCGGCACTTAGCTTCGGAGAGCTGCGTATCTGCGTCTTCTGCGTGTCTTGCCGCTCTACACTCAGCAAAAAGCTTTTCCACCATATCTTGCAAGGAGAAACTCTGCCAGGAAAGAAAACATCCAAAATCTTGTTCTAAAGCTTGCACGGGGGTCTGCAAAGAGTTTGGCAAGAATGAAAGGTAGTTGTCCAAAACTCGTTCTTTTCCAATAGAATAACCATGGAAAAGGCAGGAGAGTGGTAAAGTACTGTTTTCTCTAAGTCTGAAGGCTGCCCACACTGTGCCTGTGTGCTGCAGCTTGCATCTTCGCCTTTGGGAAGCTGCCGCTCGCCGATTCTCCCGGAGGCGAAGAAGCGGCTTCTTCGCACACAGAGCATTGTGGCGAGCGCAGGGAGCTCCTGAGAGCGGTTTGTGCCGAAAGAAGCCCGGGACCGGCACTTAGCTTCGGAGAGCTGCGTATCTGCGTCTTCTGCGTGTCTTGCCGCTCTACACTCAGCAAAAAGCTTTTCCACCATATCTTGCAAGGAGAAACTCTGCCAGGAAAGAAAACATCCAAAATCTTCTTCTAAAGCTTGCAAGGGGGTCTGCAAAGCGTTTGGCAAGAATGAAAGGTAGTTGTCCAAAACTCGTTCTTTTCCAATAGAATAACCATGGAAAAGGCAGGAGAGTGGTAAAGTACTGTTTTCTCTAAGTCTGAAGGCTGCCCACACTGTGCCTGCGTGCTGCAGCTTGCATCTTCGCCTTTGGGAAGCTGCCGCTCGCCGATTCTCCCGGAGGCGAAGAAGCGGCTTCTTCGCACACAGAGCATTGTGGCGAGCGCAGGGAGCTCCTGAGAGCGGTTTGTGCCGAAAGAAGCCCGGGACCGGCACTTAGCTTCGGAGAGCTGCGTATCTGTGTCTTCTGCGTGTCTTGCCGCTCTACACTCAGTAAAAAGCTTTTCCACCATATCTTGCAAGGAGAAACTCTGCCAGGAAAGAAAACATCCAAAATCTTGTTCTAAAGCTTGCACGGGGGTCTGCAAAGAGTTTGGCAAGAATGAAAGGTAGTTGTCCAAAACTCGTTCTTTTCCAATAGAATAACCATGGAAAAGGCAGGAGAGTGGTAAAGTACTGTTTTCTCTAAGTCTGAAGGCTGCCCACACTGTGCCTGTGTGCTGCAGCTTGCATCTTCGCCTTTGGGAAGCTGCCGCTCGCCGATTCTCCCGGAGGCGAAGAAGCGGCTTCTTCGCACACAGAGCATTGTGGCGAGCGCAGGGAGCTCCTGAGAGCGGTTTGTGCCGAAAGAAGCCCGGGACCGGCACTTAGCTTCGGAGAGCTGCGTATCTGCGTCTTCTGCGTGTCTTGCCGCTCTACACTCAGCAAAAAGCTTTTCCACCATATCTTGCAAGGAGAAACTCTGCCAGGAAAGAAAACATCCAAAATCTTGTTCTAAAGCTTGCACGGGGGTCTGCAAAGAGTTTGGCAAGAATGAAAGGTAGTTGTCCAAAACTCGTTCTTTTCCAATAGAATAACCATGGAAAAGGCAGGAGAGTGGTAAAGTACTGTTTTCTCTAAGTCTGAAGGCTGCCCACACTGTGCCTGTGTGCTGCAGCTTGCATCTTCGCCTTTGGGAAGCTGCCGCTCGCCGATTCTCCAGGAGGCGAAGAAGCTGCTTCTTCGCACACAGAGCATTGTGGCGAGCGCAGGGAGCTCCTGAGAGCGGTTTGTGCCGAAAGAAGCCCGGGACCGGCACTTAGCTTCGGAGAGCTGCGTATCTGCGTCTTCTGCGTGTCTTGCCGCTCTACACTCAGCAAAAAGCTTTTCCACCATATCTTGCAAGGAGAAACTCTGCCAGGAAAGAAAACATCCAAAATCTTGTTCTAAAGCTTGCACGGGGGTCTGCAAAGAGTTTGGCAAGAATGAAAGGTAGTTGTCCAAAACTCGTTCTTTTCCAATAGAATAACCATGGAAAAGGCAGGAGAGTGGTAAAGTACTGTTTTCTCTAAGTCTGAAGGCTGCCCACACTGTGCCTGTGTGCTGCAGCTTGCATCTTCGCCTTTGGGAAGCTGCCGCTCGCCGATTCTCCCGGAGGCGAAGAAGCGGCTTCTTCGCACACAGAGCATTGTGGCGAGCGCAGGGAGCTCCTGAGAGCGGTTTGTGCCGAAAGAAGCCCGGGACCGGCACTTAGCTTCGGAGAGCTGCGTATCTGCGTCTTCTGCGTGTCTTGCCGCTCTACACTCAGCAAAAAGCTTTTCCACCATATCTTGCAAGGAGAAACTCTGCCAGGAAAGAAAACATCCAAAATCTTGTTCTAAAGCTTGCAAGGGGGTCTGCAAAGCGTTTGGCAAGAATGAAAGGTAGTTGTCCAAAACTCGTTCTTTTCCAATAGAATAACCATGGAAAAGGCAGGAGAGTGGTAAAGTACTGTTTTCTCTAAGTCTGAAGGCTGCCCACACTGTGCCTGCGTGCTGCAGCTTGCATCTTCGCCTTTGGGAAGCTGCCGCTCGCCGATTCTCCCGGAGGCGAAGAAGCGGCTTCTTCGCACACAGAGCATTGTGGCGAGCGCAGGGAGCTCCTGAGAGCGGTTTGTGCCGAAAGAAGCCCGGGACCGGCACTTAGCTTCGGAGAGCTGCGTATCTGTGTCTTCTGCGTGTCTTGCCGCTCTACACTCAGCAAAAAGCTTTTCCACCATATCTTGCAAGGAGAAACTCTGCCAGGAAAGAAAACATCCAAAATCTTGTTCTAAAGCTTGCACGGGGGTCTGCAAAGAGTTTGGCAAGAATGAAAGGTAGTTGTCCAAAACTCGTTCTTTTCCAATAGAATAACCATGGAAAAGGCAGGAGAGTGGTAAAGTACTGTTTTCTCTAAGTCTGAAGGCTGCCCACACTGTGCCTGTGTGCTGCAGCTTGCATCTTCGCCTTTGGGAAGCTGCCGCTCGCCGATTCTCCCGGAGGCGAAGAAGCGGCTTCTTCGCACACAGAGCATTGTGGCGAGCGCAGGGAGCTCCTGAGAGCGGTTTGTGCCGAAAGAAGCCCGGGACCGGCACTTAGCTTCGGAGAGCTGCGTATCTGCGTCTTCTGCGTGTCTTGCCGCTCTACACTCAGCAAAAAGCTTTTCCACCATATCTTGCAAGGAGAAACTCTGCCAGGAAAGAAAACATCCAAAATCTTGTTCTAAAGCTTGCACGGGGGTCTGCAAAGAGTTTGGCAAGAATGAAAGGTAGTTGTCCAAAACTCGTTCTTTTCCAATAGAATAACCATGGAAAAGGCAGGAGAGTGGTAAAGTACTGTTTTCTCGAAGTCTGAAGGCTGCCCACACTGTGCCTGTGTGCTGCAGCTTGCATCTTCGCCTTTGGGAAGCTGCCGCTCGCCGATTCTCCAGGAGGCGAAGAAGCTGCTTCTTCGCACACAGAGCATTGTGGCGAGCGCAGGGAGCTCCTGAGAGCGGTTTGTGCCGAAAGAAGCCCGGGACCGGCACTTAGCTTCGGAGAGCTGCGTATCTGCGTCTTCTGCGTGTCTTGCCGCTCTACACTCAGCAAAAAGCTTTTCCACCATATCTTGCAAGGAGAAACTCTGCCAGGAAAGAAAACATCCAAAATCTTGTTCTAAAGCTTGCACGGGGGTCTGCAAAGAGTTTGGCAAGAATGAAAGGTAGTTGTCCAAAACTCGTTCTTTTCCAATAGAATAACCATGGAAAAGGCAGGAGAGTGGTAAAGTACTGTTTTCTCTAAGTCTGAAGGCTGCCCACACTGTGCCTGTGTGCTGCAGCTTGCATCTTCGCCTTTGGGAAGCTGCCGCTCGCCGATTCTCCCGGAGGCGAAGAAGCGGCTTCTTCGCACACAGAGCATTGTGGCGAGCGCAGGGAGCTCCTGAGAGCGGTTTGTGCCGAAAGAAGCCCGGGACCGGCACTTAGCTTCGGAGAGCTGCGTATCTGCGTCTTCTGCGTGTCTTGCCGCTCTACACTCAGCAAAAAGCTTTTCCACCATATCTTGCAAGGAGAAACTCTGCCAGGAAAGAAAACATCCAAAATCTTCTTCTAAAGCTTGCACGGGGGTCTGCAAAGAGTTTGGCAAGAATGAAAGGTAGTTGTCCAAAACTCGTTCTTTTCCAATAGAATAACCATGGAAAAGGCAGGAGAGTGGTAAAGTACTGTTTTCTCGAAGTCTGAAGGCTGCCCACACTGTGCCTGTGTGCTGCAGCTTGCATCTTCGCCTTTGGGAAGCTGCCGCTCGCCGATTCTCCCGGAGGCGAAGAAGCGGCTTCTTCGCACACAGAGCATTGTGGCGAGCGCAGGGAGCTCCTGAGAGCGGTTTGTGCCGAAAGAAGCCCGGGACCGGCACTTAGCTTCGGAGAGCTGCGTATCTGCGTCTTCTGCGTGTCTTGCCGCTCTACACTCAGCAAAAAGCTTTTCCACCATATCTTGCAAGGAGAAACTCTGCCAGGAAAGAAAACATCCAAAATCTTGTTCTAAAGCTTGCACGGGGGTCTGCAAAGAGTTTGGCAAGAATGAAAGGTAGTTGTCCAAAACTCGTTCTTTTCCAATAGAATAACCATGGAAAAGGCAGGAGAGTGGTAAAGTACTGTTTTCTCGAAGTCTGAAGGCTGCCCACACTGTGCCTGCGTGCTGCAGCTTGCATCTTCGCCTTTGGGAAGCTGCCGCTCGCCGATTCTCCCGGAGGCGAAGAAGCGGCTTCTTCGCACACAGAGCATTGTGGCGAGCGCAGGGAGCTCCTGAGAGCGGTTTGTGCCGAAAGAAGCCCGGGACCGGCACTTAGCTTCGGAGAGCTGCGTATCTGCGTCTTCTGCGTGTCTTGCCGCTCTACACTCAGCAAAAAGCTTTTCCACCATATCTTGCAAGGAGAAACTCTGCCAGGAAAGAAAACATCCAAAATCTTGTTCTAAAGCTTGCACGGGGGTCTGCAAAGCGTTTGGCAAGAATGAAAGGTAGTTGTCCAAAACTCGTTCTTTTCCAATAGAATAACCATGGAAAAGGCAGGAGAGTGGTAAAGTACTGTTTTCTCTAAGTCTGAAGGCTGCCCACACTGTGCCTGCGTGCTGCAGCTTGCATCTTCGCCTTTGGGAAGCTGCCGCTCGCCGATTCTCCCGGAGGCGAAGAAGCGGCTTCTTCGCACACAGAGCATTGTGGCGAGCGCAGGGAGCTCCTGAGAGCGGTTTGTGCCGAAAGAAGCCCGGGACCGGCACTTAGCTTCGGAGAGCTGCGTATCTGCGTCTTCTGCGTGTCTTGCCGCTCTACACTCAGCAAAAAGCTTTTCCACCATATCTTGCAAGGAGAAACTCTGCCAGGAAAGAAAACATCCAAAATCTTCTTCTAAAGCTTGCACGGGGGTCTGCAAAGAGTTTGGCAAGAATGAAAGGTAGTTGTCCAAAACTCGTTCTTTTCCAATAGAATAACCATGGAAAAGGCAGGAGAGTGGTAAAGTACTGTTTTCTCTAAGTCTGAAGGCTGCCCACACTGTGCCTGCGTGCTGCAGCTTGCATCTTCGCCTTTGGGAAGCTGCCGCTCGCCGATTCTCCCGGAGGCGAAGAAGCGGCTTCTTCGCACACAGAGCATTGTGGCGAGCGCAGGGAGCTCCTGAGAGCGGTTTGTGCCGAAAGAAGCCCGGGACCGGCACTTAGCTTCGGAGAGCTGCGTATCTGCGTCTTCTGCGTGTCTTGCCGCTCTACACTCAGCCAAAAGCTTTTCCACCATATCTTGCAAGGAGAAACTCTGCCAGGAAAGAAAACATCCAAAATCTTGTTCTAAAGCTTGCACGGGGGTCTGCAAAGAGTTTGGCAAGAATGAAAGGTAGTTGTCCAAAACTCGTTCTTTTCCAATAGAATAACCATGGAAAAGGCAGGAGAGTGGTAAAGTACTGTTTTCTCTAAGTCTGAAGGGTGCCCACACTGTGCCTGTGTGCTGCAGCTTGCATCTTCGCCTTTGGGAAGCTGCCGCTCGCCGATTCTCCCGGAGGCGAAGAAGCGGCTTCTTCGCACACAGAGCATTGTGGCGAGCGCAGGGAGCTCCTGAGAGCGGTTTGTGCCGAAAGAAGCCCGGGACCGGCACTTAGCTTCGGAGAGCTGCGTATCTGCGTCTTCTGCGTGTCTTGCCGCTCTACACTCAGCAAAAAGCTTTTCCACCATATCTTGCAAGGAGAAACTCTGCCAGGAAAGAAAACATCCAAAATCTTGTTCTAAAGCTTGCACGGGGGTCTGCAAAGAGTTTGGCAAGAATGAAAGGTAGTTGTCCAAAACTCGTTCTTTTCCAATAGAATAACCATGGAAAAGGCAGGAGAGTGGTAAAGTACTGTTTTCTCTAAGTCTGAAGGCTGCCCACACTGTGCCTGTGTGCTGCAGCTTGCATCTTCGCCTTTGGGAAGCTGCCGCTCGCCGATTCTCCCGGAGGCGAAGAAGCGGCTTCTTCGCACACAGAGCATTGTGGCGAGCGCAGGGAGCTCCTGAGAGCGGTTTGTGCCGAAAGAAGCCCGGGACCGGCACTTAGCTTCGGAGAGCTGCGTATCTGCGTCTTCTGCGTGTCTTGCCGCTCTACACTCAGCAAAAAGCTTTTCCACCATATCTTGCAAGGAGAAACTCTGCCAGGAAAGAAAACATCCAAAATCTTGTTCTAAAGCTTGCACGGGGGTCTGCAAAGAGTTTGGCAAGAATGAAAGGTAGTTGTCCAAAACTCGTTCTTTTCCAATAGAATAACCATGGAAAAGGCAGGAGAGTGGTAAAGTACTGTTTTCTCTAAGTCTGAAGGCTGCCCACACTGTGCCTGTGTGCTGCAGCATGCATCTTCGCCTTTGGGAAGCTGCCGCTCGCCGATTCTCCCGGAGGCGAAGAAGCGGCTTCTTCGCACACAGAGCATTGTGGCGAGCGCAGGGAGCTCCTGAGAGCGGTTTGTGCCGAAAGAAGCCCGGGACCGGCACTTAGCTTCGGAGAGCTGCGTATCTGCGTCTTCTGCGTGTCTTGCCGCTCTACACTCAGCAAAAAGCTTTTCCACCATATCTTGCAAGGAGAAACTCTGCCAGGAAAGAAAACATCCAAAATCTTGTTCTAAAGCTTGCACGGGGGTCTGCAAAGAGTTTGGCAAGAATGAAAGGTAGTTGTCCAAAACTCGTTCTTTTCCAATAGAATAACCATGGAAAAGGCAGGAGAGTGGTAAAGTACTGTTTTCTCTAAGTCTGAAGGCTGCCCACACTGTGCCTGTGTGCTGCAGCTTGCATCTTCGCCTTTGGGAAGCTGCCGCTCGCCGATTCTCCCGGAGGCGAAGAAGCGGCTTCTTCGCACACAGAGCATTGTGGCGAGCGCAGGGAGCTCCTGAGAGCGGTTTGTGCCGAAAGAAGCCCGGGACCGGCACTTAGCTTCGGAGAGCTGCGTATCTGCGTCTTCTGCGTGTCTTGCCGCTCTACACTCAGCAAAAAGCTTTTCCACCATATCTTGCAAGGAGAAACTCTGCCAGGAAAGAAAACATCCAAAATCTTGTTCTAAAGCTTGCACGGGGGTCTGCAAAGAGTTTGGCAAGAATGAAAGGTAGTTGTCCAAAACTCGTTCTTTTCCAATAGAATAACCATGGAAAAGGCAGGAGAGTGGTAAAGTACTGTTTTCTCTAAGTCTGAAGGCTGCCTACACTGTGCCTGCGTGCTGCAGCTTGCATCTTCGCCTTTGGGAAGCTGCCGCTCGCCGATTCTCCCGAAGGCGAAGAAGCGGCTTCTTCGCACACAGAGCATTGTGGCGAGCGCAGGGAGCTCCTGAGAGCGGTTTGTGCCGAAAGAAGCCCGGGACCGGCACTTAGCTTCGGAGAGCTGCGTATCTGCGTCTTCTGCGTGTCTTGCCGCTCTACACTCAGCAAAAAGCTTTTCCACCATATCTTGCAAGGAGAAACTCTGCCAGGAAAGAAAACATCCAAAATCTTGTTCTAAAGCTTGCACGGGGGTCTGCAAAGAGTTTGGCAAGAATGAAAGGTAGTTGTCCAAAACTCGTTCTTTTCCAATAGAATAACCATGGAAAAGGCAGGAGAGTGGTAAAGTACTGTTTTCTCGAAGTCTGAAGGCTGCCCACACTGTGCCTGTGTGGTGCAGCTTGCATCTTCGCCTTTGGGAAGCTGCTGCTCGCCGATTCTCCCGGAGGCGAAGAAGCGGCTTCTTCGCACACAGAGCATTGTGGCGAGCGCAGGGAGCTCCTGAGAGCGGTTTGTGCCGAAAGAAGCCCGGGACCGGCACTTAGCTTCGGAGAGCTGCGTATCTGCGTCTTCTGCGTGTCTTGCCGCTCTACACTCAGCAAAAAGCTTTTCCACCATATCTTGCAAGGAGAAACTCTGCCAGGAAAGAAAACATCCAAAATCTTGTTCTAAAGCTTGCACGGGGGTCTGCAAAGAGTTTGGCAAGAATGAAAGGTAGTTGTCCAAAACTCGTTCTTTTCCAATAGAATAACCATGGAAAAGGCAGGAGAGTGGTAAAGTACTGTTTTCTCGAAGTCTGAAGGCTGCCCACACTGTGCCTGTGTGCTGCAGCTTGCATCTTCGCCTTTGGGAAGCTGCCGCTCGCCGATTCTCCCGGAGGCGAAGAAGCGGCTTCTTCGCACACAGAGCATTGTGGCGAGCGCAGGGAGCTCCTGAGAGCGGTTTGTGCCGAAAGAAGCCCGGGACCGGCACTTAGCTTCGGAGAGCTGCGTATCTGCGTCTTCTGCGTGTCTTGCCGCTCTACACTCAGCCAAAAGCTTTTCCACCATATCTTGCAAGGAGAAACTCTGCCAGGAAAGAAAACATCCAAAATCTTGTTCTAAAGCTTGCACGGGGGTCTGCAAAGAGTTTGGCAAGAATGAAAGGTAGTTGTCCAAAACTCGTTCTTTTCCAATAGAATAACCATGGAAAAGGCAGGAGAGTGGTAAAGTACTGTTTTCTCGAAGTCTGAAGGCTGCCCACACTGTGCCTGTGTGGTGCAGCTTGCATCTTCGCCTTTGGGAAGCTGCTGCTCGCCGATTCTCCCGGAGGCGAAGAAGCGGCTTCTTCGCACACAGAGCATTGTGGCGAGCGCAGGGAGCTCCTGAGAGCGGTTTGTGCCGAAAGAAGCCCGGGACCGGCACTTAGCTTCGGAGAGCTGCGTATCTGCGTCTTCTGCGTGTCTTGCCGCTCTACACTCAGCAAAAAGCTTTTCCACCATATCTTGCAAGGAGAAACTCTGCCAGGAAAGAAAACATCCAAAATCTTGTTCTAAAGCTTGCACGGGGGTCTGCAAAGAGTTTGGCAAGAATGAAAGGTAGTTGTCCAAAACTCGTTCTTTTCCAATAGAATAACCATGGAAAAGGCAGGAGAGTGGTAAAGTACTGTTTTCTCTAAGTCTGAAGGCTGCCCACACTGTGCCTGTGTGCTGCAGCTTGCATCTTCGCCTTTGGGAAGCTGCCGCTCGCCGATTCTCCCGGAGGCGAAGAAGCGGCTTCTTCGCACACAGAGCATTGTGGCGAGCGCAGGGAGCTCCTGAGAGCGGTTTGTGCCGAAAGAAGCCCGGGACCGGCACTTAGCTTCGGAGAGCTGCGTATCTGCGTCTTCTGCGTGTCTTGCCGCTCTACACTCAGCAAAAAGCTTTTCCACCATATCTTGCAAGGAGAAACTCTGCCAGGAAAGAAAACATCCAAAATCTTGTTCTAAAGCTTGCACGGGGGTCTGCAAAGAGTTTGGCAAGAATGAAAGGTAGTTGTCCAAAACTCGTTCTTTTCCAATAGAATAACCATGGAAAAGGCAGGAGAGTGGTAAAGTACTGTTTTCTCTAAGTCTGAAGGCTGCCTACACTGTGCCTGCGTGCTGCAGCTTGCATCTTCGCCTTTGGGAAGCTGCCGCTCGCCGATTCTCCCGGAGGCGAAGAAGCGGCTTCTTCGCACACAGAGCATTGTGGCGAGCGCAGGGAGCTCCTGAGAGCGGTTTGTGCCGAAAGAAGCCCGGGACCGGCACTTAGCTTCGGAGAGCTGCGTATCTGCATCTTCTGCGTGTCTTGCCGCTCTACACTCAGCAAAAAGCTTTTCCACCATATCTTGCAAGGAGAAACTCTGCCAGGAAAGAAAACATCCAAAATCTTGTTCTAAAGCTTGCACGGGGGTCTGCAAAGAGTTTGGCAAGAATGAAAGGTAGTTGTCCAAAACTCGTTCTTTTCCAATAGAATAACCATGGAAAAGGCAGGAGAGTGGTAAAGTACTGTTTTCTCTAAGTCTGAAGGCTGCCCACACTGTGCCTGTGTGCTGCAGCTTGCATCTTCGCCTTTGGGAAGCTGCCGCTCGCCGATTCTCCCGGAGGCGAAGAAGCGGCTTCTTCGCACACAGAGCATTGTGGCGAGCGCAGGGAGCTCCTGAGAGCGGTTTGTGCCGAAAGAAGCCCGGGACCGGCACTTAGCTTCGGAGAGCTGCGTATCTGCGTCTTCTGCGTGTCTTGCCGCTCTACACTCAGCAAAAAGCTTTTCCACCATATCTTGCAAGGAGAAACTCTGACAGGAAAGAAAACATCCAAAATCTTGTTCTAAAGCTTGCACGGGGGTCTGCAAAGAGTTTGGCAAGAATGAAAGGTAGTTGTCCAAAACTCGTTCTTTTCCAATAGAATAACCATGGAAAAGGCAGGAGAGTGGTAAAGTACTGTTTTCTCTAAGTCTGAAGGCTGCCCACACTGTGCCTGTGTGCTGCAGCTTGCATCTTCGCCTTTGGGAAGCTGCCGCTCGCCGATTCTCCAGGAGGCGAAGAAGCTGCTTCTTCGCACACAGAGCATTGTGGCGAGCGCAGGGAGCTCCTGAGAGCGGTTTGTGCCGAAAGAAGCCCGGGACCGGCACTTAGCTTCGGAGAGCTGCGTATCTGCGTCTTCTGCGTGTCTTGCCGCTCTACACTCAGCAAAAAGCTTTTCCACCATATCTTGCAAGGAGAAACTCTGCCAGGAAAGAAAACATCCAAAATCTTGTTCTAAAGCTTGCACGGGGGTCTGCAAAGAGTTTGGCAAGAATGAAAGGTAGTTGTCCAAAACTCGTTCTTTTCCAATAGAATAACCATGGAAAAGGCAGGAGAGTGGTAAAGTACTGTTTTCTCTAAGTCTGAAGGCTGCCCACACTGTGCCTGCGTGCTGCAGCTTGCATCTTCGCCTTTGGGAAGCTGCCGCTCGCCGATTCTCCAGGAGGCGAAGAAGCGGCTTCTTCGCACACAGAGCATTGTGGCGAGCGCAGGGAGCTCCTGAGAGCGGTTTGTGCCGAAAGAAGCCCGGGACCGGCACTTAGCTTCGGAGAGCTGCGTATCTGCGTCTTCTGCGTGTCTTGCCGCTCTACACTCAGCAAAAAGCTTTTCCACCATATCTTGCAAGGAGAAACTCTGCCAGGAAAGAAAACATCCAAAATCTTCTTCTAAAGCTTGCACGGGGGTCTGCAAAGAGTTTGGCAAGAATGAAAGGTAGTTGTCCAAAACTCGTTCTTTTCCAATAGAATAACCATGGAAAAGGCAGGAGAGTGGTAAAGTACTGTTTTCTCGAAGTCTGAAGGCTGCCCACACTGTGCCTGTGTGGTGCAGCTTGCATCTTCGCCTTTGGGAAGCTGCTGCTCGCCGATTCTCCCGGAGGCGAAGAAGCGGCTTCTTCGCACACAGAGCATTGTGGCGAGCGCAGGGAGCTCCTGAGAGCGGTTTGTGCCGAAAGAAGCCCGGGACCGGCACTTAGCTTCGGAGAGCTGCGTATCTGCGTCTTCTGCGTGTCTTGCCGCTCTACACTCAGCAAAAAGCTTTTCCACCATATCTTGCAAGGAGAAACTCTGCCAGGAAAGAAAACATCCAAAATCTTGTTCTAAAGCTTGCACGGGGGTCTGCAAAGAGTTTGGCAAGAATGAAAGGTAGTTGTCCAAAACTCGTTCTTTTCCAATAGAATAACCATGGAAAAGGCAGGAGAGTGGTAAAGTACTGTTTTCTCGAAGTCTGAAGGCTGCCCACACTGTGCCTGTGTGCTGCAGCTTGCATCTTCGCCTTTGGGAAGCTGCCGCTCGCCGATTCTCCCGGAGGCGAAGAAGCGGCTTCTTCGCACACAGAGCATTGTGGCGAGCGCAGGGAGCTCCTGAGAGCGGTTTGTGCCGAAAGAAGCCCGGGACCGGCACTTAGCTTCGGAGAGCTGCGTATCTGCGTCTTCTGCGTGTCTTGCCGCTCTACACTCAGCAAAAAGCTTTTCCACCATATCTTGCAAGGAGAAACTCTGCCAGGAAAGAAAACATCCAAAATCTTGTTCTAAAGCTTGCACGGGGGTCTGCAAAGAGTTTGGCAAGAATGAAAGGTAGTTGTCCAAAACTCGTTCTTTTCCAATAGAATAACCATGGAAAAGGCAGGAGAGTGGTAAAGTACTGTTTTCTCTAAGTCTGAAGGCTGCCTACACTGTGCCTGCGTGCTGCAGCTTGCATCTTCGCCTTTGGGAAGCTGCCGCTCGCCGATTCTCCCGGAGGCGAAGAAGCGGCTTCTTCGCACACAGAGCATTGTGGCGAGCGCAGGGAGCTCCTGAGAGCGGTTTGTGCCGAAAGAAGCCCGGGACCGGCACTTAGCTTCGGAGAGCTGCGTATCTGCGTCTTCTGCGTGTCTTGCCGCTCTACACTCAGCAAAAAGCTTTTCCACCATATCTTGCAAGGAGAAACTCTGCCAGGAAAGAAAACATCCAAAATCTTGTTCTAAAGCTTGCACGGGGGTCTGCAAAGAGTTTGGCAAGAATGAAAGGTAGTTGTCCAAAACTCGTTCTTTTCCAATAGAATAACCATGGAAAAGGCAGGAGAGTGGTAAAGTACTGTTTTCTCTAAGTCTGAAGGCTGCCCACACTGTGCCTGTGTGCTGCAGCTTGCATCTTCGCCTTTGGGAAGCTGCCGCTCGCCGATTCTCCCGGAGGCGAAGAAGCGGCTTCTTCGCACACAGAGCATTGTGGCGAGCGCAGGGAGCTCCTGAGAGCGGTTTGTGCCGAAAGAAGCCCGGGACCGGCACTTAGCTTCGGAGAGCTGCGTATCTGCGTCTTCTGCGTGTCTTGCCGCTCTACACTCAGCCAAAAGCTTTTCCACCATATCTTGCAAGGAGAAACTCTGACAGGAAAGAAAACATCCAAAATCTTGTTCTAAAGCTTGCACGGGGGTCTGCAAAGAGTTTGGCAAGAATGAAAGGTAGTTGTCCAAAACTCGTTCTTTTCCAATAGAATAACCATGGAAAAGGCAGGAGAGTGGTAAAGTACTGTTTTCTCTAAGTCTGAAGGCTGCCCACACTGTGCCTGTGTGCTGCAGCTTGCATCTTCGCCTTTGGGAAGCTGCCGCTCGCCGATTCTCCAGGAGGCGAAGAAGCGGCTTCTTCGCACACAGAGCATTGTGGCGAGCGCAGGGAGCTCCTGAGAGCGGTTTGTGCCGAAAGAAGCCCGGGACCGGCACTTAGCTTCGGAGAGCTGCGTATCTGCGTCTTCTGCGTGTCTTGCCGCTCTACACTCAGCAAAAAGCTTTTCCACCATATCTTGCAAGGAGAAACTCTGCCAGGAAAGAAAACATCCAAAATCTTGTTCTAAAGCTTGCACGGGGGTCTGCAAAGAGTTTGGCAAGAATGAAAGGTAGTTGTCCAAAACTCGTTCTTTTCCAATAGAATAACCATGGAAAAGGCAGGAGAGTGGTAAAGTACTGTTTTCTCTAAGTCTGAAGGCTGCCCACACTGTGCCTGCGTGCTGCAGCTTGCATCTTCGCCTTTGGGAAGCTGCCGCTCGCCGATTCTCCAGGAGGCGAAGAAGCGGCTTCTTCGCACACAGAGCATTGTGGCGAGCGCAGGGAGCTCCTGAGAGCGGTTTGTGCCGAAAGAAGCCCGGGACCGGCACTTAGCTTCGGAGAGCTGCGTATCTGCGTCTTCTGCGTGTCTTGCCGCTCTACACTCAGCAAAAAGCTTTTCCACCATATCTTGCAAGGAGAAACTCTGCCAGGAAAGAAAACATCCAAAATCTTGTTCTAAAGCTTGCAAGGGGGTCTGCAAAGAGTTTGGCAAGAATGAAAGGTAGTTGTCCAAAACTCGTTCTTTTCCAATAGAATAACCATGGAAAAGGCAGGAGAGTGGTAAAGTACTGTTTTCTCTAAGTCTGAAGGCTGCCCACACTGTGCCTGCGTGCTGCAGCTTGCATCTTCGCCTTTGGGAAGCTGCCGCTCGCCGATTCTCCCGGAGGCGAAGAAGCGGCTTCTTCGCACACAGAGCATTGTGGCGAGCGCAGGGAGCTCCTGAGAGCGGTTTGTGCCGAAAGAAGCCCGGGACCGGCACTTAGCTTCGGAGAGCTGCGTATCTGCGTCTTCTGCGTGTCTTGCCGCTCTACACTCAGCAAAAAGCTTTTCCACCATATCTTGCAAGGAGAAACTCTGCCAGGAAAGAAAACATCCAAAATCTTCTTCTAAAGCTTGCACGGGGGTCTGCAAAGAGTTTGGCAAGAATGAAAGGTAGTTGTCCAAAACTCGTTCTTTTCCAATAGAATAACCATGGAAAAGGCAGGAGAGTGGTAAAGTACTGTTTTCTCGAAGTCTGAAGGCTGCCCACACTGAGCCTGTGTGCTGCAGCTTGCATCTTCGCCTTTGGGAAGCTGCCGCTCGCCGATTCTCCCGGAGGCGAAGAAGCGGCTTCTTCGCACACAGAGCATTGTGGCGAGCGCAGGGAGCTCCTGAGAGCGGTTTGTGCCGAAAGAAGCCCGGGACCGGCACTTAGCTTCGGAGAGCTGCGTATCTGCGTCTTCTGCGTGTCTTGCCGCTCTACACTCAGCAAAAAGCTTTTCCACCATATCTTGCAAGGAGAAACTCTGCCAGGAAAGAAAACATCCAAAATCTTGTTCTAAAGCTTGCACGGGGGTCTGCAAAGAGTTTGGCAAGAATGAAAGGTAGTTGTCCAAAACTCGTTCTTTTCCAATAGAATAACCATGGAAAAGGCAGGAGAGTGGTAAAGTACTGTTTTCTCTAAGTCTGAAGGCTGCCCACATTGTGCCTGTGTGCTGCAGCTTGCATCTTCGCCTTTGGGAAGCTGCCGCTCGCCGATTCTCCCGGAGGCGAAGAAGCGGCTTCTTCGCACACAGAGCATTGTGGCGAGCGCAGGGAGCTCCTGAGAGCGGTTTGTGCCGAAAGAAGCCCGGGACCGGCACTTAGCTTCGGAGAGCTGCGTATCTGCGTCTTCTTCGTGTCTTGCCGCTCTACACTCAGCAAAAAGCTTTTCCACCATATCTTGCAAGGAGAAACTCTGCCAGGAAAGAAAACATCCAAAATCTTCTTCTAAAGCTTGCACGGGGGTCTGCAAAGAGTTTGGCAAGAATGAAAGGTAGTTGTCCAAAACTCGTTCTTTTCCAATAGAATAACCATGGAAAAGGCAGGAGAGTGGTAAAGTACTGTTTTCTCTAAGTCTGAAGGCTGCCCACACTGTGCCTGTGTGCTGCAGCTTGCATCTTCGCCTTTGGGAAGCTGCCGCTCGCCGATTCTCCCGGAGGCGAAGAAGCGGCTTCTTCGCACACAGAGCATTGTGGCGAGCGCAGGGAGCTCCTGAGAGCGGTTTGTGCCGAAAGAAGCCCGGGACCGGCACTTAGCTTCGGAGAGCTGCGTATCTGCGTCTTCTGCGTGTCTTGCCGCTCTACACTCAGTAAAAAGCTTTTCCACCATATCTTGCAAGGAGAAACTCTGCCAGGAAAGAAAACATCCAAAATCTTGTTCTAAAGCTTGCACGGGGGTCTGCAAAGAGTTTGGCAAGAATGAAAGGTAGTTGTCCAAAACTCGTTCTTTTCCAATAGAATAACCATGGAAAAGGCAGGAGAGTGGTAAAGTACTGTTTTCTCGAAGTCTGAAGGCTGCCCACACTGTGCCTGTGTGGTGCAGCTTGCATCTTCGCCTTTGGGAAGCTGCCGCTCGCCGATTCTCCAGGAGGCGAAGAAGCGGCTTCTTCGCACACAGAGCATTGTGGCGAGCGCAGGGAGCTGCTGAGAGCGGTTTGTGCCGAAAGAAGCCCGGGACCGGCACTTAGCTTCGGAGAGCTGCGTATCTGCGTCTTCTGCGTGTCTTGCCGCTCTACACTCAGCAAAAAGCTTTTCCACCATATCTTGCAAGGAGAAACTCTGACAGGAAAGAAAACATCCAAAATCTTGTTCTAAAGCTTGCACGGGGGTCTGCAAAGAGTTTGGCAAGAATGAAAGGTAGTTGTCCAAAACTCGTTCTTTTCCAATAGAATAACCATGGAAAAGGCAGGAGAGTGGTAAAGTACTGTTTTCTCTAAGTCTGAAGGCTGCCCACACTGTGCCTGTGTGCTGCAGCTTGCATCTTCGCCTTTGGGAAGCTGCCGCTCGCCGATTCTCCCGGAGGCGAAGAAGCGGCTTCTTCGCACACAGAGCATTGTGGCGAGCGCAGGGAGCTCCTGAGAGCGGTTTGTGCCGAAAGAAGCCCGGGACCGGCACTTAGCTTCGGAGAGCTGCGTATCTGCGTCTTCTGCGTGTCTTGCCGCTCTACACTCAGCAAAAAGCTTTTCCACCATATCTTGCAAGGAGAAACTCTGCCAGGAAAGAAAACATCCAAAATCTTGTTCTAAAGCTTGCAAGGGGGTCTGCAAAGAGTTTGGCAAGAATGAAAGGTAGTTGTCCAAAACTCGTTCTTTTCCAATAGAATAACCATGGAAAAGGCAGGAGAGTGGTAAAGTACTGTTTTCTCTAAGTCTGAAGGCTGCCCACACTGTGCCTGTGTGCTGCAGCTTGCATCTTCGCCTTTGGGAAGCTGCCGCTCGCCGATTCTCCAGGAGGCGAAGAAGCGGCTTCTTCGCACACAGAGCATTGTGGCGAGCGCAGGGAGCTCCTGAGAGCGGTTTGTGCCGAAAGAAGCCCGGGACCGGCACTTAGCTTCGGAGAGCTGCGTATCTGCGTCTTCTGCGTGTCTTGCCGCTCTACACTCAGCAAAAAGCTTTTCCACCATATCTTGCAAGGAGAAACTCTGCCAGGAAAGAAAACATCCAAAATCTTGTTCTAAAGCTTGCACGGGGGTCTGCAAAGAGTTTGGCAAGAATGAAAGGTAGTTGTCCAAAACTCGTTCTTTTCCAATAGAATAACCATGGAAAAGGCAGGAGAGTGGTAAAGTACTGTTTTCTCTAAGTCTGAAGGCTGCCCACACTGTGCCTGCGTGCTGCAGCTTGCATCTTCGCCTTTGGGAAGCTGCCGCTCGCCGATTCTCCCGGAGGCGAAGAAGCGGCTTCTTCGCACACAGAGCATTGTGGCGAGCGCAGGGAGCTCCTGAGAGCGGTTTGTGCCGAAAGAAGCCCGGGACCGGCACTTAGCTTCGGAGAGCTGCGTATCTGCGTCTTCTGCGTGTCTTGCCGCTCTACACTCAGCAAAAAGCTTTTCCACCATATCTTGCAAGGAGAAACTCTGCCAGGAAAGAAAACATCCAAAATCTTGTTCTAAAGCTTGCACGGGGGTCTGCAAAGAGTTTGGCAAGAATGAAAGGTAGTTGTCCAAAACTCGTTCTTTTCCAATAGAATAACCATGGAAAAGGCAGGAGAGTGGTAAAGTACTGTTTTCTCGAAGTCTGAAGGCTGCCCACACTGTGCCTGCGTGCTGCAGCTTGCATCTTCGCCTTTGGGAAGCTGCCGCTCGCCGATTCTCCAGGAGGCGAAGAAGCGGCTTCTTCGCACACAGAGCATTGTGGCGAGCGCAGGGAGCTCCTGAGAGCGGTTTGTGCCGAAAGAAGCCCGGGACCGGCACTTAGCTTCGGAGAGCTGCGTATCTGCGTCTTCTGCGTGTCTTGCCGCTCTACACTCAGCAAAAAGCTTTTCCACCATATCTTGCAAGGAGAAACTCTGCCAGGAAAGAAAACATCCAAAATCTTGTTCTAAAGCTTGCACGGGGGTCTGCAAAGAGTTTGGCAAGAATGAAAGGTAGTTGTCCAAAACTCGTTCTTTTCCAATAGAATAACCATGGAAAAGGCAGGAGAGTGGTAAAGTACTGTTTTCTCTAAGTCTGAAGGCTGCCCACACTGTGCCTGCGTGCTGCAGCTTGCATCTTCGCCTTTGGGAAGCTGCCGCTCGCCGATTCTCCCGGAGGCGAAGAAGCGGCTTCTTCGCACACAGAGCATTGTGGCGAGCGCAGGGAGCTCCTGAGAGCGGTTTGTGCCGAAAGAAGCCCGGGACCGGCACTTAGCTTCGGAGAGCTGCGTATCTGCGTCTTCTGCGTGTCTTGCCGCTCTACACTCAGCAAAAAGCTTTTCCACCATATCTTGCAAGGAGAAACTCTGCCAGGAAAGAAAACATCCAAAATCTTGTTCTAAAGCTTGCACGGGGGTCTGCAAAGAGTTTGGCAAGAATGAAAGGTAGTTGTCCAAAACTCGTTCTTTTCCAATAGAATAACCATGGAAAAGGCAGGAGAGTGGTAAAGTACTGTTTTCTCGAAGTCTGAAGGCTGCCCACACTGTGCCTGTGTGCTGCAGCTTGCATCTTCGCCTTTGGGAAGCTGCCGCTCGCCGATTCTCCCGGAGGCGAAGAAGCGGCTTCTTCGCACACAGAGCATTGTGGCGAGCGCAGGGAGCTCCTGAGAGCGGTTTGTGCCGAAAGAAGCCCGGGACCGGCACTTAGCTTCGGAGAGCTGCGTATCTGCGTCTTCTGCGTGTCTTGCCGCTCTACACTCAGCAAAAAGCTTTTCCACCATATCTTGCAAGGAGAAACTCTGCCAGGAAAGAAAACATCCAAAATCTTGTTCTAAAGCTTGCAAGGGGGTCTGCAAAGCGTTTGGCAAGAATGAAAGGTAGTTGTCCAAAACTCGTTCTTTTCCAATAGAATAACCATGGAAAAGGCAGGAGAGTGGTAAAGTACTGTTTTCTCTAAGTCTGAAGGCTGCCCACACTGTGCCTGCGTGCTGCAGCTTGCATCTTCGCCTTTGGGAAGCTGCCGCTCGCCGATTCTCCCGGAGGCGAAGAAGCGGCTTCTTCGCACACAGAGCATTGTGGCGAGCGCAGGGAGCTCCTGAGAGCGGTTTGTGCCGAAAGAAGCCCGGGACCGGCACTTAGCTTCGGAGAGCTGCGTATCTGCGTCTTCTGCGTGTCTTGCCGCTCTACACTCAGCAAAAAGCTTTTCCACCATATCTTGCAAGGAGAAACTCTGCCAGGAAAGAAAACATCCAAAATCTTGTTCTAAAGCTTGCACGGGGGTCTGCAAAGAGTTTGGCAAGAATGAAAGGTAGTTGTCCAAAACTCGTTCTTTTCCAATAGAATAACCATGGAAAAGGCAGGAGAGTGGTAAAGTACTGTTTTCTCTAAGTCTGAAGGCTGCCCACACTGTGCCTGCGTGCTGCAGCTTGCATCTTCGCCTTTGGGAAGCTGCCGCTCGCCGATTCTCCAGGAGGCGAAGAAGCGGCTTCTTCGCACACAGAGCATTGTGGCGAGCGCAGGGAGCTCCTGAGAGCGGTTTGTGCCGAAAGAAGCCCGGGACCGGCACTTAGCTTCGGAGAGCTGCGTATCTGCGTCTTCTGCGTGTCTTGCCGCTCTACACTCAGCAAAAAGCTTTTCCACCATATCTTGCAAGGAGAAACTCTGCCAGGAAAGAAAACATCCAAAATCTTGTTCTAAAGCTTGCAAGGGGGTCTGCAAAGAGTTTGGCAAGAATGAAAGGTAGTTGTCCAAAACTCGTTCTTTTCCAATAGAATAACCATGGAAAAGGCAGGAGAGTGGTAAAGTACTGTTTTCTCTAAGTCTGAAGGCTGCCCACACTGTGCCTGCGTGCTGCAGCTTGCATCTTCGCCTTTGGGAAGCTGCCGCTCGCCGATTCTCCCGGAGGCGAAGAAGCGGCTTCTTCGCACACAGAGCATTGTGGCGAGCGCAGGGAGCTCCTGAGAGCGGTTTGTGCCGAAAGAAGCCCGGGACCGGCACTTAGCTTCGGAGAGCTGCGTATCTGCGTCTTCTGCGTGTCTTGCCGCTCTACACTCAGCAAAAAGCTTTTCCACCATATCTTGCAAGGAGAAACTCTGCCAGGAAAGAAAACATCCAAAATCTTCTTCTAAAGCTTGCACGGGGGTCTGCAAAGAGTTTGGCAAGAATGAAAGGTAGTTGTCCAAAACTCGTTCTTTTCCAATAGAATAACCATGGAAAAGGCAGGAGAGTGGTAAAGTACTGTTTTCTCGAAGTCTGAAGGCTGCCCACACTGAGCCTGTGTGCTGCAGCTTGCATCTTCGCCTTTGGGAAGCTGCCGCTCGCCGATTCTCCCGGAGGCGAAGAAGCGGCTTCTTCGCACACAGAGCATTGTGGCGAGCGCAGGGAGCTCCTGAGAGCGGTTTGTGCCGAAAGAAGCCCGGGACCGGCACTTAGCTTCGGAGAGCTGCGTATCTGCGTCTTCTGCGTGTCTTGCCGCTCTACACTCAGCAAAAAGCTTTTCCACCATATCTTGCAAGGAGAAACTCTGCCAGGAAAGAAAACATCCAAAATCTTGTTCTAAAGCTTGCACGGGGGTCTGCAAAGAGTTTGGCAAGAATGAAAGGTAGTTGTCCAAAACTCGTTCTTTTCCAATAGAATAACCATGGAAAAGGCAGGAGAGTGGTAAAGTACTGTTTTCTCTAAGTCTGAAGGCTGCCCACATTGTGCCTGTGTGCTGCAGCTTGCATCTTCGCCTTTGGGAAGCTGCCGCTCGCCGATTCTCCCGGAGGCGAAGAAGCGGCTTCTTCGCACACAGAGCATTGTGGCGAGCGCAGGGAGCTCCTGAGAGCGGTTTGTGCCGAAAGAAGCCCGGGACCGGCACTTAGCTTCGGAGAGCTGCGTATCTGCGTCTTCTTCGTGTCTTGCCGCTCTACACTCAGCAAAAAGCTTTTCCACCATATCTTGCAAGGAGAAACTCTGCCAGGAAAGAAAACATCCAAAATCTTCTTCTAAAGCTTGCACGGGGGTCTGCAAAGAGTTTGGCAAGAATGAAAGGTAGTTGTCCAAAACTCGTTCTTTTCCAATAGAATAACCATGGAAAAGGCAGGAGAGTGGTAAAGTACTGTTTTCTCTAAGTCTGAAGGCTGCCCACACTGTGCCTGTGTGCTGCAGCTTGCATCTTCGCCTTTGGGAAGCTGCCGCTCGCCGATTCTCCCGGAGGCGAAGAAGCGGCTTCTTCGCACACAGAGCATTGTGGCGAGCGCAGGGAGCTCCTGAGAGCGGTTTGTGCCGAAAGAAGCCCGGGACCGGCACTTAGCTTCGGAGAGCTGCGTATCTGCGTCTTCTGCGTGTCTTGCCGCTCTACACTCAGTAAAAAGCTTTTCCACCATATCTTGCAAGGAGAAACTCTGCCAGGAAAGAAAACATCCAAAATCTTGTTCTAAAGCTTGCACGGGGGTCTGCAAAGAGTTTGGCAAGAATGAAAGGTAGTTGTCCAAAACTCGTTCTTTTCCAATAGAATAACCATGGAAAAGGCAGGAGAGTGGTAAAGTACTGTTTTCTCGAAGTCTGAAGGCTGCCCACACTGTGCCTGTGTGGTGCAGCTTGCATCTTCGCCTTTGGGAAGCTGCCGCTCGCCGATTCTCCAGGAGGCGAAGAAGCGGCTTCTTCGCACACAGAGCATTGTGGCGAGCGCAGGGAGCTGCTGAGAGCGGTTTGTGCCGAAAGAAGCCCGGGACCGGCACTTAGCTTCGGAGAGCTGCGTATCTGCGTCTTCTGCGTGTCTTGCCGCTCTACACTCAGCAAAAAGCTTTTCCACCATATCTTGCAAGGAGAAACTCTGACAGGAAAGAAAACATCCAAAATCTTGTTCTAAAGCTTGCACGGGGGTCTGCAAAGAGTTTGGCAAGAATGAAAGGTAGTTGTCCAAAACTCGTTCTTTTCCAATAGAATAACCATGGAAAAGGCAGGAGAGTGGTAAAGTACTGTTTTCTCTAAGTCTGAAGGCTGCCCACACTGTGCCTGTGTGCTGCAGCTTGCATCTTCGCCTTTGGGAAGCTGCCGCTCGCCGATTCTCCCGGAGGCGAAGAAGCGGCTTCTTCGCACACAGAGCATTGTGGCGAGCGCAGGGAGCTCCTGAGAGCGGTTTGTGCCGAAAGAAGCCCGGGACCGGCACTTAGCTTCGGAGAGCTGCGTATCTGCGTCTTCTGCGTGTCTTGCCGCTCTACACTCAGCAAAAAGCTTTTCCACCATATCTTGCAAGGAGAAACTCTGCCAGGAAAGAAAACATCCAAAATCTTGTTCTAAAGCTTGCAAGGGGGTCTGCAAAGAGTTTGGCAAGAATGAAAGGTAGTTGTCCAAAACTCGTTCTTTTCCAATAGAATAACCATGGAAAAGGCAGGAGAGTGGTAAAGTACTGTTTTCTCTAAGTCTGAAGGCTGCCCACACTGTGCCTGTGTGCTGCAGCTTGCATCTTCGCCTTTGGGAAGCTGCCGCTCGCCGATTCTCCAGGAGGCGAAGAAGCGGCTTCTTCGCACACAGAGCATTGTGGCGAGCGCAGGGAGCTCCTGAGAGCGGTTTGTGCCGAAAGAAGCCCGGGACCGGCACTTAGCTTCGGAGAGCTGCGTATCTGCGTCTTCTGCGTGTCTTGCCGCTCTACACTCAGCAAAAAGCTTTTCCACCATATCTTGCAAGGAGAAACTCTGCCAGGAAAGAAAACATCCAAAATCTTGTTCTAAAGCTTGCACGGGGGTCTGCAAAGAGTTTGGCAAGAATGAAAGGTAGTTGTCCAAAACTCGTTCTTTTCCAAAAGAATAACCATGGAAAAGGCAGGAGAGTGGTAAAGTACTGTTTTCTCTAAGTCTGAAGGCTGCCTACACTGTGCCTGCGTGCTGCAGCTTGCATCTTCGCCTTTGGGAAGCTGCCGCTCGCCGATTCTCCCGGAGGCGAAGAAGCGGCTTCTTCGCACACAGAGCATTGTGGCGAGCGCAGGGAGCTCCTGAGAGCGGTTTGTGCCGAAAGAAGCCCGGGACCGGCACTTAGCTTCGGAGAGCTGCGTATCTGCGTCTTCTGCGTGTCTTGCCGCTCTACACTCAGCAAAAAGCTTTTCCACCATATCTTGCAAGGAGAAACTCTGCCAGGAAAGAAAACATCCAAAATCTTGTTCTAAAGCTTGCACGGGGGTCTGCAAAGAGTTTGGCAAGAATGAAAGGTAGTTGTCCAAAACTCGTTCTTTTCCAATAGAATAACCATGGAAAAGGCAGGAGAGTGGTAAAGTACTGTTTTCTCGAAGTCTGAAGGCTGCCCACACTGTGCCTGCGTGCTGCAGCTTGCATCTTCGCCTTTGGGAAGCTGCCGCTCGCCGATTCTCCAGGAGGCGAAGAAGCGGCTTCTTCGCACACAGAGCATTGTGGCGAGCGCAGGGAGCTCCTGAGAGCGGTTTGTGCCGAAAGAAGCCCGGGACCGGCACTTAGCTTCGGAGAGCTGCGTATCTGCGTCTTCTGCGTGTCTTGCCGCTCTACACTCAGCAAAAAGCTTTTCCACCATATCTTGCAAGGAGAAACTCTGCCAGGAAAGAAAACATCCAAAATCTTGTTCTAAAGCTTGCACGGGGGTCTGCAAAGAGTTTGGCAAGAATGAAAGGTAGTTGTCCAAAACTCGTTCTTTTCCAATAGAATAACCATGGAAAAGGCAGGAGAGTGGTAAAGTACTGTTTTCTCTAAGTCTGAAGGCTGCCCACACTGTGCCTGCGTGCTGCAGCTTGCATCTTCGCCTTTGGGAAGCTGCCGCTCGCCGATTCTCCCGGAGGCGAAGAAGCGGCTTCTTCGCACACAGAGCATTGTGGCGAGCGCAGGGAGCTCCTGAGAGCGGTTTGTGCCGAAAGAAGCCCGGGACCGGCACTTAGCTTCGGAGAGCTGCGTATCTGCGTCTTCTGCGTGTCTTGCCGCTCTACACTCAGCAAAAAGCTTTTCCACCATATCTTGCAAGGAGAAACTCTGCCAGGAAAGAAAACATCCAAAATCTTGTTCTAAAGCTTGCACGGGGGTCTGCAAAGAGTTTGGCAAGAATGAAAGGTAGTTGTCCAAAACTCGTTCTTTTCCAATAGAATAACCATGGAAAAGGCAGGAGAGTGGTAAAGTACTGTTTTCTCGAAGTCTGAAGGCTGCCCACACTGTGCCTGTGTGCTGCAGCTTGCATCTTCGCCTTTGGGAAGCTGCCGCTCGCCGATTCTCCCGGAGGCGAAGAAGCGGCTTCTTCGCACACAGAGCATTGTGGCGAGCGCAGGGAGCTCCTGAGAGCGGTTTGTGCCGAAAGAAGCCCGGGACCGGCACTTAGCTTCGGAGAGCTGCGTATCTGCGTCTTCTGCGTGTCTTGCCGCTCTACACTCAGCAAAAAGCTTTTCCACCATATCTTGCAAGGAGAAACTCTGCCAGGAAAGAAAACATCCAAAATCTTGTTCTAAAGCTTGCAAGGGGGTCTGCAAAGCGTTTGGCAAGAATGAAAGGTAGTTGTCCAAAACTCGTTCTTTTCCAATAGAATAACCATGGAAAAGGCAGGAGAGTGGTAAAGTACTGTTTTCTCTAAGTCTGAAGGCTGCCCACACTGTGCCTGCGTGCTGCAGCTTGCATCTTCGCCTTTGGGAAGCTGCCGCTCGCCGATTCTCCCGGAGGCGAAGAAGCGGCTTCTTCGCACACAGAGCATTGTGGCGAGCGCAGGGAGCTCCTGAGAGCGGTTTGTGCCGAAAGAAGCCCGGGACCGGCACTTAGCTTCGGAGAGCTGCGTATCTGCGTCTTCTGCGTGTCTTGCCGCTCTACACTCAGCAAAAAGCTTTTCCACCATATCTTGCAAGGAGAAACTCTGCCAGGAAAGAAAACATCCAAAATCTTGTTCTAAAGCTTGCACGGGGGTCTGCAAAGAGTTTGGCAAGAATGAAAGGTAGTTGTCCAAAACTCGTTCTTTTCCAATAGAATAACCATGGAAAAGGCAGGAGAGTGGTAAAGTACTGTTTTCTCTAAGTCTGAAGGCTGCCCACACTGTGCCTGCGTGCTGCAGCTTGCATCTTCGCCTTTGGGAAGCTGCCGCTCGCCGATTCTCCCGGAGGCGAAGAAGCGGCTTCTTCGCACACAGAGCATTGTGGCGAGCGCAGGGAGCTCCTGAGAGCGGTTTGTGCCGAAAGAAGCCCGGGACCGGCACTTAGCTTCGGAGAGCTGCGTATCTGCGTCTTCTGCGTGTCTTGCCGCTCTACACTCAGCAAAAAGCTTTTCCACCATATCTTGCAAGGAGAAACTCTGCCAGGAAAGAAAACATCCAAAATCTTGTTCTAAAGCTTGCACGGGGGTCTGCAAAGAGTTTGGCAAGAATGAAAGGTAGTTGTCCAAAACTCGTTCTTTTCCAATAGAATAACCATGGAAAAGGCAGGAGAGTGGTAAAGTACTGTTTTCTCGAAGTCTGAAGGCTGCCCACACTGTGCCTGCGTGCTGCAGCTTGCATCTTCGCCTTTGGGAAGCTGCCGCTCGCCGATTCTCCAGGAGGCGAAGAAGCGGCTTCTTCGCACACAGAGCATTGTGGCGAGCGCAGGGAGCTCCTGAGAGCGGTTTGTGCCGAAAGAAGCCCGGGACCGGCACTTAGCTTCGGAGAGCTGCGTATCTGCGTCTTCTGCGTGTCTTGCCGCTCTACACTCAGCAAAAAGCTTTTCCACCATATCTTGCAAGGAGAAACTCTGCCAGGAAAGAAAACATCCAAAATCTTGTTCTAAAGCTTGCACGGGGGTCTGCAAAGAGTTTGGCAAGAATGAAAGGTAGTTGTCCAAAACTCGTTCTTTTCCAATAGAATAACCATGGAAAAGGCAGGAGAGTGGTAAAGTACTGTTTTCTCGAAGTCTGAAGGCTGCCCACACTGTGCCTGCGTGCTGCAGCTTGCATCTTCGCCTTTGGGAAGCTGCCGCTCGCCGATTCTCCCGGAGGCAAAGAAGCGGCTTCTTCGCACACAGAGCATTGTGGCGAGCGCAGGGAGCTCCTGAGAGCGGTTTGTGCCGAAAGAAGCCCGGGACCGGCACTTAGCTTCGGAGAGCTGCGTATCTGCGTCTTCTGCGTGTCTTGCCGCTCTACACTCAGCAAAAAGCTTTTCCACCATATCTTGCAAGGAGAAACTCTGCCAGGAAAGAAAACATCCAAAATCTTGTTCTAAAGCTTGCACGGGGGTCTGCAAAGAGTTTGGCAAGAATGAAAGGTAGTTGTCCAAAACTCGTTCTTTTCCAATAGAATAACCATGGAAAAGGCAGGAGAGTGGTAAAGTACTGTTTTCTCTAAGTCTGAATGCTGCCCACACTGTGCCTGTGTGCTGCAGCTTGCATCTTCGCCTTTGGGAAGCTGCCGCTCGCCGATTCTCCCGGAGGCGAAGAAGCGGCTTCTTCGCACACAGAGCATTGTGGCGAGCGCAGGGAGCTCCTGAGAGCGGTTTGTGCCGAAAGAAGCCCGGGACCGGCACTTAGCTTCGGAGAGCTGCGTATCTGCGTCTTCTGCGTGTCTTGCCGCTCTACACTCAGCCAAAAGCTTTTCCACCATATCTTGCAAGGAGAAACTCTGCCAGGAAAGAAAACATCCAAAATCTTGTTCTAAAGCTTGCACGGGGGTCTGCAAAGAGTTTGGCAAGAATGAAAGGTAGTTGTCCAAAACTCGTTCTTTTCCAATAGAATAACCATGGAAAAGGCAGGAGAGTGGTAAAGTACTGTTTTCTCTAAGTCTGAAGGCTGCCCACACTGTGCCTGTGTGCTGCAGCTTGCATCTTCGCCTTTGGGAAGCTGCCGCTCGCCGATTCTCCCGGAGGCGAAGAAGCGGCTTCTTCGCACACAGAGCATTGTGGCGAGCGCAGGGAGCTCCTGAGAGCGGTTTGTGCCGAAAGAAGCCCGGGACCGGCACTTAGCTTCGGAGAGCTGCGTATCTGCGTCTTCTGCGTGTCTTGCCGCTCTACACTCAGCAAAAAGCTTTTCCACCATATCTTGCAAGGAGAAACTCTGCCAGGAAAGAAAACATCCAAAATCTTGTTCTAAAGCTTGCACGGGGGTCTGCAAAGAGTTTGGCAAGAATGAAAGGTAGTTGTCCAAAACTCGTTCTTTTCCAATAGAATAACCATGGAAAAGGCAGGAGAGTGGTAAAGTACTGTTTTCTCGAAGTCTGAAGGCTGCCCACACTGTGCCTGCGTGCTGCAGCTTGCATCTTCGCCTTTGGGAAGCTGCCGCTCGCCGATTCTCCCGGAGGCGAAGAAGCGGCTTCTTCGCACACAGAGCATTGTGGCGAGCGCAGGGAGCTCCTGAGAGCGGTTTGTGCCGAAAGAAGCCCGGGACCGGCACTTAGCTTCGGAGAGCTGCGTATCTGCGTCTTCTGCGTGTCTTGCCGCTCTACACTCAGCAAAAAGCTTTTCCACCATATCTTGCAAGGAGAAACTCTGCCAGGAAAGAAAACATCCAAAATCTTGTTCTAAAGCTTGCACGGGGGTCTGCAAAGAGTTTGGCAAGAATGAAAGGTAGTTGTCCAAAACTCGTTCTTTTCCAATAGAATAACCATGGAAAAGGCAGGAGAGTGGTAAAGTACTGTTTTCTCTAAGTCTGAAGGCTGCCCACATTGTGCCTGTGTGCTGCAGCTTGCATCTTCGCCTTTGGGAAGCTGCCGCTCGCCGATTCTCCCGGAGGCGAAGAAGCGGCTTCTTCGCACACAGAGCATTGTGGCGAGCGCAGGGAGCTCCTGAGAGCGGTTTGTGCCGAAAGAAGCCCGGGACCGGCACTTAGCTTCGGAGAGCTGCGTATCTGCGTCTTCTTCGTGTCTTGCCGCTCTACACTCAGCAAAAAGCTTTTCCACCATATCTTGCAAGGAGAAACTCTGCCAGGAAAGAAAACATCCAAAATCTTCTTCTAAAGCTTGCACGGGGGTCTGCAAAGAGTTTGGCAAGAATGAAAGGTAGTTGTCCAAAACTCGTTCTTTTCCAATAGAATAACCATGGAAAAGGCAGGAGAGTGGTAAAGTACTGTTTTCTCTAAGTCTGAAGGCTGCCCACACTGTGCCTGTGTGCTGCAGCTTGCATCTTCGCCTTTGGGAAGCTGCCGCTCGCCGATTCTCCCGGAGGCGAAGAAGCGGCTTCTTCGCACACAGAGCATTGTGGCGAGCGCAGGGAGCTCCTGAGAGCGGTTTGTGCCGAAAGAAGCCCGGGACCGGCACTTAGCTTCGGAGAGCTGCGTATCTGCGTCTTCTGTGTGTCTTGCCGCTCTACACTCAGCAAAAAGCTTTTCCACCATATCTTGCAAGGAGAAACTCTGCCAGGAAAGAAAACATCCAAAATCTTGTTCTAAAGCTTGCACGGGGGTCTGCAAAGAGTTTGGCAAGAATGAAAGGTAGTTGTCCAAAACTCGTTCTTTTCCAATAGAATAACCATGGAAAAGGCAGGAGAGTGGTAAAGTACTGTTTTCTCTAAGTCTGAAGGCTGCCCACACTGTGCCTGTGTGCTGCAGCTTGCATCTTCGCCTTTGGGAAGCTGCCGCTCGCCGATTCTCCCGGAGGCGAAGAAGCGGCTTCTTCGCACACAGAGCATTGTGGCGAGCGCAGGGAGCTCCTGAGAGTGGTTTGTGCCGAAAGAAGCCCGGGACCGGCACTTAGCTTCGGAGAGCTGCGTATCTGCGTCTTCTGCGTGTCTTGCCGCTCTACACTCAGCAAAAAGCTTTTCCACCATATCTTGCAAGGAGAAACTCTGCCAGGAAAGAAAACATCCAAAATCTTGTTCTAAAGCTTGCACGGGGGTCTGCAAAGAGTTTGGCAAGAATGAAAGGTAGTTGTCCAAAACTCGTTCTTTTCCAATAGAATAACCATGGAAAAGGCAGGAGAGTGGTAAAGTACTGTTTTCTCTAAGTCTGAAGGCTGCCCACACTGTGCCTGCGTGCTGCAGCTTGCATCTTCGCCTTTGGGAAGCTGCCGCTCGCCGATTCTCCCGGAGGCGAAGAAGCGGCTTCTTCGCACACAGAGCATTGTGGCGAGCGCAGGGAGCTCCTGAGAGCGGTTTGTGCCGAAAGAAGCCCGGGACCGGCACTTAGCTTCGGAGAGCTGCGTATCTGCGTCTTCTGCGTGTCTTGCCGCTCTACACTCAGCAAAAAGCTTTTCCACCATATCTTGCAAGGAGAAACTCTGCCAGGAAAGAAAACATCCAAAATCTTGTTCTAAAGCTTGCACGGGGGTCTGCAAAGAGTTTGGCAAGAATGAAAGGTAGTTGTCCAAAACTCGTTCTTTTCCAATAGAATAACCATGGAAAAGGCAGGAGAGTGGTAAAGTACTGTTTTCTCTAAGTCTGAAGGCTGCCCACACTGTGCCTGTGTGCTGCAGCTTGCATCTTCGCCTTTGGGAAGCTGCCGCTCGCCGATTCTCCCGGAGGCGAAGAAGCGGCTTCTTCGCACACAGAGCATTGTGGCGAGCGCAGGGAGCTCCTGAGAGCGGTTTGTGCCGAAAGAAGCCCGGGACCGGCACTTAGCTTCGGAGAGCTGCGTATCTGCGTCTTCTGCGTGTCTTGCCGCTCTACACTCAGCAAAAAGCTTTTCCACCATATCTTGCAAGGAGAAACTCTGACAGGAAAGAAAACATCCAAAATCTTGTTCTAAAGCTTGCACGGGGGTCTGCAAAGAGTTTGGCAAGAATGAAAGGTAGTTGTCCAAAACTCGTTCTTTTCCAATAGAATAACCATGAAAAAGGCAGGAGAGTGGTAAAGTACTGTTTTCTCTAAGTCTGAAGGCTGCCCACACTGTGCCTGCGTGCTGCAGCTTGCATCTTCGCCTTTGGGAAGCTGCCGCTCGCCGATTCTCCAGGAGGCGAAGAAGCGGCTTCTTCGCACACAGAGCATTGTGGCGAGCGCAGGGAGCTCCTGAGAGCGGTTTGTGCCGAAAGAAGCCCGGGACCGGCACTTAGCTTCGGAGAGCTGCGTATCTGCGTCTTCTGCGTGTCTTGCCGCTCTACACTCAGCAAAAAGCTTTTCCACCATATCTTGCAAGGAGAAACTCTGCCAGGAAAGAAAACATCCAAAATCTTGTTCTAAAGCTTGCACGGGGGTCTGCAAAGAGTTTGGCAAGAATGAAAGGTAGTTGTCCAAAACTCGTTCTTTTCCAATAGAATAACCATGGAAAAGGCAGGAGAGTGGTAAAGTACTGTTTTCTCTAAGTCTGAAGGCTGCCCACACTGTGCCTGTGTGCTGCAGCTTGCATCTTCGCCTTTGGGAAGCTGCCGCTCGCCGATTCTCCCGGAGGCGAAGAAGCGGCTTCTTCGCACACAGAGCATTGTGGCGAGCGCAGGGAGCTCCTGAGAGCGGTTTGTGCCGAAAGAAGCTCCGGACTTAGCTTCGGAGAGCTGCGTATCTGCGTCTTCTGCGTGTCTTGCCGCTCTACACTCAGCAAAAAGCTTTTCCACCATATCTTGCAAGGAGAAACTCTGCCAGGAAAGAAAACATCCAAAATCTTGTTCTAAAGCTTGCACGGGGGTCTGCAAAGAGTTTGGCAAGAATGAAAGGTAGTTGTCCAAAACTCGTTCTTTTCCAATAGAATAACCATGGAAAAGGCAGGAGAGTGGTAAAGTACTGTTTTCTCGAAGTCTGAAGGCTGCCCACACTGTGCCTGCGTGCTGCAGCTTGCATCTTCGCCTTTGGGAAGCTGCCGCTCGCCGATTCTCCCGGAGGCGAAGAAGCGGCTTCTTCGCACACAGAGCATTGTGGCGAGCGCAGGGAGCTCCTGAGAGCGGTTTGTGCCGAAAGAAGCCCGGGACCGGCACTTAGCTTCGGAGAGCTGCGTATCTGCGTCTTCTGCGTGTCTTGCCGCTCTACACTCAGCAAAAAGCTTTTCCACCATATCTTGCAAGGAGAAACTCTGCCAGGAAAGAAAACATCCAAAATCTTGTTCTAAAGCTTGCACGGGGGTCTGCAAAGAGTTTGGCAAGAATGAAAGGTAGTTGTCCAAAACTCGTTCTTTTCCAATAGAATAACCATGGAAAAGGCAGGAGAGTGGTAAAGTACTGTTTTCTCTAAGTCTGAAGGCTGCCCACACTGTGCCTGTGTGCTGCAGCTTGCATCTTCGCCTTTGGGAAGCTGCCGCTCGCCGATTCTCCCGGAGGCGAAGAAGCGGCTTCTTCGCACACAGAGCATTGTGGCGAGCGCAGGGAGCTCCTGAGAGCGGTTTGTGCCGAAAGAAGCCCGGGACCGGCACTTAGCTTCGGAGAGCTGCGTATCTGCGTCTTCTGCGTGTCTTGCCGCTCTACACTCAGCAAAAAGCTTTTCCACCATATCTTGCAAGGAGAAACTCTGCCAGGAAAGAAAACATCCAAAATCTTGTTCTAAAGCTTGCAAGGGGGTCTGCAAAGCGTTTGGCAAGAATGAAAGGTAGTTGTCCAAAACTCGTTCTTTTCCAATAGAATAACCATGGAAAAGGCAGGAGAGTGGTAAAGTACTGTTTTCTCTAAGTCTGAAGGCTGCCCACACTGTGCCTGCGTGCTGCAGCTTGCATCTTCGCCTTTGGGAAGCTGCCGCTCGCCGATTCTCCCGGAGGCGAAGAAGCGGCTTCTTCGCACACAGAGCATTGTGGCGAGCGCAGGGAGCTCCTGAGAGCGGTTTGTGCCGAAAGAAGCCCGGGACCGGCACTTAGCTTCGGAGAGCTGCGTATCTGCGTCTTCTGCGTGTCTTGCCGCTCTACACTCAGCAAAAAGCTTTTCCACCATATCTTGCAAGGAGAAACTCTGCCAGGAAAGAAAACATCCAAAATCTTGTTCTAAAGCTTGCACGGGGGTCTGCAAAGAGTTTGGCAAGAATGAAAGGTAGTTGTCCAAAACTCGTTCTTTTCCAATAGAATAACCATGGAAAAGGCAGGAGAGTGGTAAAGTACTGTTTTCTCTAAGTCTGAAGGCTGCCCACACTGTGCCTGTGTGGTGCAGCTTGCATCTTCGCCTTTGGGAAGCTGCTGCTCGCCGATTCTCCCGGAGGCGAAGAAGCGGCTTCTTCGCACACAGAGCATTGTGGCGAGCGCAGGGAGCTCCTGAGAGCGGTTTGTGCCGAAAGAAGCCCGGGACCGGCACTTAGCTTCGGAGAGCTGCGTATCTGCGTCTTCTGCGTGTCTTGCCGCTCTACACTCAGCAAAAAGCTTTTCCACCATATCTTGCAAGGAGAAACTCTGCCAGGAAAGAAAACATCCAAAATCTTGTTCTAAAGCTTGCACGGGGGTCTGCAAAGAGTTTGGCAAGAATGAAAGGTAGTTGTCCAAAACTCGTTCTTTTCCAATAGAATAACCATGGAAAAGGCAGGAGAGTGGTAAAGTACTGTTTTCTCGAAGTCTGAAGGCTGCCCACACTGTGCCTGTGTGCTGCAGCTTGCATCTTCGCCTTTGGGAAGCTGCCGCTCGCCGATTCTCCCGGAGGCGAAGAAGCGGCTTCTTCGCACACAGAGCATTGTGGCGAGCGCAGGGAGCTCCTGAGAGCGGTTTGTGCCGAAAGAAGCCCGGGACCGGCACTTAGCTTCGGAGAGCTGCGTATCTGCGTCTTCTGCGTGTCTTGCCGCTCTACACTCAGCAAAAAGCTTTTCCACCATATCTTGCAAGGAGAAACTCTGCCAGGAAAGAAAACATCCAAAATCTTGTTCTAAAGCTTGCACGGGGGTCTGCAAAGAGTTTGGCAAGAATGAAAGGTAGTTGTCCAAAACTCGTTCTTTTCCAATAGAATAACCATGGAAAAGGCAGGAGAGTGGTAAAGTACTGTTTTCTCGAAGTCTGAAGGCTGCCCACACTGTGCCTGTGTGCTGCAGCTTGCATCTTCGCCTTTGGGAAGCTGCCGCTCGCCGATTCTCCCGGAGGCGAAGAAGCGGCTTCTTCGCACACAGAGCATTGTGGCGAGCGCAGGGAGCTCCTGAGAGCGGTTTGTGCCGAAAGAAGCCCGGGACCGGCACTTAGCTTCGGAGAGCTGCGTATCTGCGTCTTCTGCGTGTCTTGCCGCTCTACACTCAGCAAAAAGCTTTTCCACCATATCTTGCAAGGAGAAACTCTGCCAGGAAAGAAAACATCCAAAATCTTGTTCTAAAGCTTGCACGGGGGTCTGCAAAGAGTTTGGCAAGAATGAAAGGTAGTTGTCCAAAACTCGTTCTTTTCCAATAGAATAACCATGGAAAAGGCAGGAGAGTGGTAAAGTACTGTTTTCTCTAAGTCTGAAGGCTGCCCACACTGTGCCTGTGTGCTGCAGCTTGCATCTTCGCCTTTGGGAAGCTGCCGCTCGCCGATTCTCCAGGAGGCGAAGAAGCTGCTTCTTCGCACACAGAGCATTGTGGCGAGCGCAGGGAGCTCCTGAGAGCGGTTTGTGCCGAAAGAAGCCCGGGACCGGCACTTAGCTTCGGAGAGCTGCGTATCTGCGTCTTCTGCGTGTCTTGCCGCTCTACACTCAGCAAAAAGCTTTTCCACCATATCTTGCAAGGAGAAACTCTGCCAGGAAAGAAAACATCCAAAATCTTGTTCTAAAGCTTGCACGGGGGTCTGCAAAGAGTTTGGCAAGAATGAAAGGTAGTTGTCCAAAACTCGTTCTTTTCCAATAGAATAACCATGAAAAAGGCAGGAGAGTGGTAAAGTACTGTTTTCTCTAAGTCTGAAGGCTGCCCACACTGTGCCTGCGTGCTGCAGCTTGCATCTTCGCCTTTGGGAAGCTGCCGCTCGCCGATTCTCCAGGAGGCGAAGAAGCGGCTTCTTCGCACACAGAGCATTGTGGCGAGCGCAGGGAGCTCCTGAGAGCGGTTTGTGCCGAAAGAAGCCCGGGACCGGCACTTAGCTTCGGAGAGCTGCGTATCTGCGTCTTCTGCGTGTCTTGCCGCTCTACACTCAGCAAAAAGCTTTTCCACCATATCTTGCAAGGAGAAACTCTGCCAGGAAAGAAAACATCCAAAATCTTGTTCTAAAGCTTGCACGGGGGTCTGCAAAGAGTTTGGCAAGAATGAAAGGTAGTTGTCCAAAACTCGTTCTTTTCCAATAGAATAACCATGGAAAAGGCAGGAGAGTGGTAAAGTACTGTTTTCTCTAAGTCTGAAGGCTGCCCACACTGTGCCTGTGTGCTGCAGCTTGCATCTTCGCCTTTGGGAAGCTGCCGCTCGCCGATTCTCCCGGAGGCGAAGAAGCGGCTTCTTCGCACACAGAGCATTGTGGCGAGCGCAGGGAGCTCCTGAGAGCGGTTTGTGCCGAAAGAAGCTCCGGACTTAGCTTCGGAGAGCTGCGTATCTGCGTCTTCTGCGTGTCTTGCCGCTCTACACTCAGCAAAAAGCTTTTCCACCATATCTTGCAAGGAGAAACTCTGCCAGGAAAGAAAACATCCAAAATCTTGTTCTAAAGCTTGCACGGGGGTCTGCAAAGAGTTTGGCAAGAATGAAAGGTAGTTGTCCAAAACTCGTTCTTTTCCAATAGAATAACCATGGAAAAGGCAGGAGAGTGGTAAAGTACTGTTTTCTCGAAGTCTGAAGGCTGCCCACACTGTGCCTGCGTGCTGCAGCTTGCATCTTCGCCTTTGGGAAGCTGCCGCTCGCCGATTCTCCCGGAGGCGAAGAAGCGGCTTCTTCGCACACAGAGCATTGTGGCGAGCGCAGGGAGCTCCTGAGAGCGGTTTGTGCCGAAAGAAGCCCGGGACCGGCACTTAGCTTCGGAGAGCTGCGTATCTGCGTCTTCTGCGTGTCTTGCCGCTCTACACTCAGCAAAAAGCTTTTCCACCATATCTTGCAAGGAGAAACTCTGCCAGGAAAGAAAACATCCAAAATCTTGTTCTAAAGCTTGCACGGGGGTCTGCAAAGAGTTTGGCAAGAATGAAAGGTAGTTGTCCAAAACTCGTTCTTTTCCAATAGAATAACCATGGAAAAGGCAGGAGAGTGGTAAAGTACTGTTTTCTCTAAGTCTGAAGGCTGCCCACACTGTGCCTGTGTGCTGCAGCTTGCATCTTCGCCTTTGGGAAGCTGCCGCTCGCCGATTCTCCAGGAGGCGAAGAAGCTGCTTCTTCGCACACAGAGCATTGTGGCAAGCGCAGGGAGCTCCTGAGAGCGGTTTGTGCCGAAAGAAGCCCGGGACCGGCACTTAGCTTCGGAGAGCTGCGTATCTGCGTCTTCTGCGTGTCTTGCCGCTCTACACTCAGCAAAAAGCTTTTCCACCATATCTTGCAAGGAGAAACTCTGCCAGGAAAGAAAACATCCAAAATCTTGTTCTAAAGCTTGCACGGGGGTCTGCAAAGAGTTTGGCAAGAATGAAAGGTAGTTGTCCAAAACTCGTTCTTTTCCAATAGAATAACCATGGAAAAGGCAGGAGAGTGGTAAAGTACTGTTTTCTCTAAGTCTGAAGGCTGCCCACACTGTGCCTGTGTGCTGCAGCTTGCATCTTCGCCTTTGGGAAGCTGCCGCTCGCCGATTCTCCCGGAGGCGAAGAAGCGGCTTCTTCGCACACAGAGCATTGTGGCGAGCGCAGGGAGCTCCTGAGAGCGGTTTGTGCCGAAAGAAGCCCGGGACCGGCACTTAGCTTCGGAGAGCTGCGTATCTGCGTCTTCTGCGTGTCTTGCCGCTCTACACTCAGCAAAAAGCTTTTCCACCATATCTTGCAAGGAGAAACTCTGCCAGGAAAGAAAACATCCAAAATCTTGTTCTAAAGCTTGCACGGGGGTCTGCAAAGAGTTTGGCAAGAATGAAAGGTAGTTGTCCAAAACTCGTTCTTTTCCAATAGAATAACCATGGAAAAGGCAGGAGAGTGGTAAAGTACTGTTTTCTCTAAGTCTGAAGGCTGCCCACACTGTGCCTGTGTGCTGCAGCTTGCATCTTCGCCTTTGGGAAGCTGCCGCTCGCCGATTCTCCCGCAGGCGAAGAAGCGGCTTCTTCGCACACAGAGCATTGTGGCGAGCGCAGGGAGCTCCTGAGAGCGGTTTGTGCCGAAAGAAGCCCGGGACCGGCACTTAGCTTCGGAGAGCTGCGTATCTGCGTCTTCTGCGTGTCTTGCCGCTCTACACTCAGCAAAAAGCTTTTCCACCATATCTTGCAAGGAGAAACTCTGCCAGGAAAGAAAACATCCAAAATCTTGTTCTAAAGCTTGCACGGGGGTCTGCAAAGAGTTTGGCAAGAATGAAAGGTAGTTGTCCAAAACTCGTTCTTTTCCAATTGAATAACCATGGAAAAGGCAGGAGAGTGGTAAAGTACTGTTTTCTCTAAGTCTGAAGGCTGCCCACACTGTGCCTGTGTGCTGCAGCTTGCATCTTCGCCTTTGGGAAGCTGCCGCTCGCCGATTCTCCCGGAGGCGAAGAAGCGGCTTCTTCGCACACAGAGCATTGTGGCGAGCGCAGGGAGCTCCTGAGAGCGGTTTGTGCCGAAAGAAGCCCGGGACCGGCACTTAGCTTCGGAGAGCTGCGTATCTGCGTCTTCTGCGTGTCTTGCCGCTCTACACTCAGCAAAAAGCTTTTCCACCATATCTTGCAAGGAGAAACTCTGCCAGGAAAGAAAACATCCAAAATCTTGTTCTAAAGCTTGCACGGGGGTCTGCAAAGAGTTTGGCAAGAATGAAAGGTAGTTGTCCAAAACTCGTTCTTTTCCAATAGAATAACCATGGAAAAGGCAGGAGAGTGGTAAAGTACTGTTTTCTCTAAGTCTGAAGGCTGCCCACACTGTGCCTGTGTGCTGCAGCTTGCATCTTCGCCTTTGGGAAGCTGCCGCTCGCCGATTCTCCCGGAGGCGAAGAAGCGGCTTCTTCGCACACACAGCATTGTGGCGAGCGCAGGGAGCTCCTGAGAGCGGTTTGTGCCGAAAGAAGCCCGGGACCGGCACTTAGCTTCGGAGAGCTGCGTATCTGCGTCTTCTGCGTGTCTTGCCGCTCTACACTCAGCAAAAAGCTTTTCCACCATATCTTGCAAGGAGAAACTCTGCCAGGAAAGAAAACATCCAAAATCTTGTTCTAAAGCTTGCACGGGGGTCTGCAAAGAGTTTGGCAAGAATGAAAGGTAGTTGTCCAAAACTCGTTCTTTTCCAATAGAATAACCATGGAAAAGGCAGGAGAGTGGTAAAGTACTGTTTTCTCTAAGTCTGAAGGCTGCCCACACTGTGCCTGCGTGCTGCAGCTTGCATCTTCGCCTTTGGGAAGCTGCCGCTCGCCGATTCTCCCGGAGGCGAAGAAGCGGCTTCTTCGCACACAGAGCATTGTGGCGAGCGCAGGGAGCTCCTGAGAGCGGTTTGTGCCGAAAGAAGCCCGGGACCGGCACTTAGCTTCGGAGAGCTGCGTATCTGCGTCTTCTGCGTGTCTTGCCGCTCTACACTCAGCAAAAAGCTTTTCCACCATATCTTGCAAGGAGAAACTCTGCCAGGAAAGAAAACATCCAAAATCTTGTTCTAAAGCTTGCACGGGGGTCTGCAAAGAGTTTGGCAAGAATGAAAGGTAGTTGTCCAAAACTCGTTCTTTTCCAATAGAATAACCATGGAAAAGACAGGAGAGTGGTAAAGTACTGTTTTCTCGAAGTCTGAAGGCTGCCCACACTGTGCCTGTGTGCTGCAGCTTGCATCTTCGCCTTTGGGAAGCTGCCGCTCGCCGATTCTCCCGGAGGCGAAGAAGCGGCTTCTTCGCACACAGAGCATTGTGGCGAGCGCAGGGAGCTCCTGAGAGCGGTTTGTGCCGAAAGAAGCCCGGGACCGGCACTTAGCTTCGGAGAGCTGCGTATCTGCGTCTTCTGCGTGTCTTGCCGCTCTACACTCAGCAAAAAGCTTTTCCACCATATCTTGCAAGGAGAAACTCTGCCAGGAAAGAAAACATCCAAAATCTTGTTCTAAAGCTTGCAAGGGGGTCTGCAAAGCGTTTGGCAAGAATGAAAGGTAGTTGTCCAAAACTCGTTCTTTTCCAATAGAATAACCATGGAAAAGGCAGGAGAGTGGTAAAGTACTGTTTTCTCTAAGTCTGAAGGCTGCCCACACTGTGCCTGCGTGCTGCAGCTTGCATCTTCGCCTTTGGGAAGCTGCCGCTCGCCGATTCTCCCGGAGGCGAAGAAGCGGCTTCTTCGCACACAGAGCATTGTGGCGAGCGCAGGGAGCTCCTGAGAGCGGTTTGTGCCGAAAGAAGCCCGGGACCGGCACTTAGCTTCGGAGAGCTGCGTATCTGCGTCTTCTGCGTGTCTTGCCGCTCTACACTCAGCAAAAAGCTTTTCCACCATATCTTGCAAGGAGAAACTCTGCCAGGAAAGAAAACATCCAAAATCTTGTTCTAAAGCTTGCACGGGGGTCTGCAAAGAGTTTGGCAAGAATGAAAGGTAGTTGTCCAAAACTCGTTCTTTTCCAATAGAATAACCATGGAAAAGGCAGGAGAGTGGTAAAGTACTGTTTTCTCTAAGTCTGAAGGCTGCCCACATTGTGCCTGTGTGCTGCAGCTTGCATCTTCGCCTTTGGGAAGCTGCCGCTCGCCGATTCTCCCGGAGGCGAAGAAGCGGCTTCTTCGCACACAGAGCATTGTGGCGAGCGCAGGGAGCTCCTGAGAGCGGTTTGTGCCGAAAGAAGCCCGGGACCGGCACTTAGCTTCGGAGAGCTGCGTATCTGCGTCTTCTTCGTGTCTTGCCGCTCTACACTCAGCAAAAAGCTTTTCCACCATATCTTGCAAGGAGAAACTCTGCCAGGAAAGAAAACATCCAAAATCTTCTTCTAAAGCTTGCACGGGGGTCTGCAAAGAGTTTGGCAAGAATGAAAGGTAGTTGTCCAAAACTCGTTCTTTTCCAATAGAATAACCATGGAAAAGGCAGGAGAGTGGTAAAGTACTGTTTTCTCTAAGTCTGAAGGCTGCCCACACTGTGCCTGTGTGCTGCAGCTTGCATCTTCGCCTTTGGGAAGCTGCCGCTCGCCGATTCTCCCGGAGGCGAAGAAGCGGCTTCTTCGCACACAGAGCATTGTGGCGAGCGCAGGGAGCTCCTGAGAGCGGTTTGTGCCGAAAGAAGCCCGGGACCGGCACTTAGCTTCGGAGAGCTGCGTATCTGCGTCTTCTGCGTGTCTTGCCGCTCTACACTCAGCAAAAAGCTTTTCCACCATATCTTGCAAGGAGAAACTCTGCCAGGAAAGAAAACATCCAAAATCTTGTTCTAAAGCTTGCACGGGGGTCTGCAAAGAGTTTGGCAAGAATGAAAGGTAGTTGTCCAAAACTCGTTCTTTTCCAATAGAATAACCATGGAAAAGGCAGGAGAGTGGTAAAGTACTGTTTTCTCTAAGTCTGAAGGCTGCCCACACTGTGCCTGTGTGCTGCAGCTTGCATCTTCGCCTTTGGGAAGCTGCCGCTCGCCGATTCTCCCGGAGGCGAAGAAGCGGCTTCTTCGCACACAGAGCATTGTGGCGAGCGCAGGGAGCTCCTGAGAGCGGTTTGTGCCGAAAGAAGCCCGGGACCGGCACTTAGCTTCGGAGAGCTGCGTATCTGCATCTTCTGCGTGTCTTGCCGCTCTACACTCAGCAAAAAGCTTTTCCACCATATCTTGCAAGGAGAAACTCTGCCAGGAAAGAAAACATCCAAAATCTTGTTCTAAAGCTTGCACGGGGGTCTGCAAAGAGTTTGGCAAGAATGAAAGGTAGTTGTCCAAAACTCGTTCTTTTCCAATAGAATAACCATGGAAAAGGCAGGAGAGTGGTAAAGTACTGTTTTCTCTAAGTCTGAATGCTGCCCACACTGTGCCTGTGTGCTGCAGCTTGCATCTTCGCCTTTGGGAAGCTGCCGCTCGCCGATTCTCCCGGAGGCGAAGAAGCGGCTTCTTCGCACACAGAGCATTGTGGCGAGCGCAGGGAGCTCCTGAGAGCGGTTTGTGCCGAAAGAAGCCCGGGACCGGCACTTAGCTTCGGAGAGCTGCGTATCTGCGTCTTCTGCGTGTCTTGCCGCTCTACACTCAGCAAAAAGCTTTTCCACCATATCTTGCAAGGAGAAACTCTGCCAGGAAAGAAAACATCCAAAATCTTGTTCTAAAGCTTGCACGGGGGTCTGCAAAGAGTTTGGCAAGAATGAAAGGTAGTTGTCCAAAACTCGTTCTTTTCCAATAGAATAACCATGGAAAAGGCAGGAGAGTGGTAAAGTACTGTTTTCTCTAAGTCTGAAGGCTGCCCACACTGTGCCTGCGTGCTGCAGCTTGCATCTTCGCCTTTGGGAAGCTGCCGCTCGCCGATTCTCCCGGAGGCGAAGAAGCGGCTTCTTCGCACACAGAGCATTGTGGCGAGCGCAGGGAGCTCCTGAGAGCGGTTTGTGCCGAAAGAAGCCCGGGACCGGCACTTAGCTTCGGAGAGCTGCGTATCTGCGTCTTCTGCGTGTCTTGCCGCTCTACACTCAGCAAAAAGCTTTTCCACCATATCTTGCAAGGAGAAACTCTGCCAGGAAAGAAAACATCCAAAATCTTCTTCTAAAGCTTGCACGGGGGTCTGCAAAGAGTTTGGCAAGAATGAAAGGTAGTTGTCCAAAACTCGTTCTTTTCCAATAGAATAACCATGGAAAAGGCAGGAGAGTGGTAAAGTACTGTTTTCTCTAAGTCTGAAGGCTGCCCACACTGTGCCTGTGTGCTGCAGCTTGCATCTTCGCCTTTGGGAAGCTGCCGCTCGCCGATTCTCCCGGAGGCGAAGAAGCTGCTTCTTCGCACACAGAGTATTGTGGCGAGCGCAGGGAGCTCCTGAGAGCGGTTTGTGCCGAAAGAAGCCCGGGACCGGCACTTAGCTTCGGAGAGCTGCGTATCTGCGTCTTCTGCGTGTCTTGCCGCTCTACACTCAGCAAAAAGCTTTTCCACCATATCTTGCAAGGAGAAACTCTGCCAGGAAAGAAAACATCCAAAATCTTGTTCTAAAGCTTGCACGGGGGTCTGCAAAGAGTTTGGCAAGAATGAAAGGTAGTTGTCCAAAACTCGTTCTTTTCCAATAGAATAACCATGGAAAAGGCAGGAGAGTGGTAAAGTACTGTTTTCTCTAAGTCTGAAGGCTGCCCACACTGTGCCTGTGTGCTGCAGCTTGCATCTTCGCCTTTGGGAAGCTGCCGCTCGCCGATTCTCCCGGAGGCGAAGAAGCGGCTTCTTCGCACACAGAGCATTGTGGCGAGCGCAGGGAGCTCCTGAGAGCGGTTTGTGCCGAAAGAAGCCCGGGACCGGCACTTAGCTTCGGAGAGCTGCGTATCTGCGTCTTCTGCGTGTCTTGCCGCTCTACACTCAGCAAAAAGCTTTTCCACCATATCTTGCAAGGAGAAACTCTGCCAGGAAAGAAAACATCCAAAATCTTGTTCTAAAGCTTGCACGGGGGTCTGCAAAGAGTTTGGCAAGAATGAAAGGTAGTTGTCCAAAACTCGTTCTTTTCCAATAGAATAACCATGGAAAAGGCAGGAGAGTGGTAAAGTACTGTTTTCTCTAAGTCTGAAGGCTGCCCACACTGTGCCTGTGTGCTGCAGCTTGCATCTTCGCCTTTGGGAAGCTGCCGCTCGCCGATTCTCCCGGAGGCGAAGAAGCGGCTTCTTCGCACACAGAGCATTGTGGCGAGCGCAGGGAGCTCCTGAGAGCGGTTTGTGCCGAAAGAAGCCCGGGACCGGCACTTAGCTTCGGAGAGCTGCGTATCTGCGTCTTCTGCGTGTCTTGCCGCTCTACACTCAGCAAAAAGCTTTTCCACCATATCTTGCAAGGAGAAACTCTGCCAGGAAAGAAAACATCCAAAATCTTGTTCTAAAGCTTGCACGGGGGTCTGCAAAGAGTTTGGCAAGAATGAAAGGTAGTTGTCCAAAACTCGTTCTTTTCCAATTGAATAACCATGGAAAAGGCAGGAGAGTGGTAAAGTACTGTTTTCTCTAAGTCTGAATGCTGCCCACACTGTGCCTGTGTGCTGCAGCTTGCATCTTCGCCTTTGGGAAGCTGCCGCTCGCCGATTCTCCCGGAGGCGAAGAAGCGGCTTCTTCGCACACAGAGCATTGTGGCGAGCGCAGGGAGCTCCTGAGAGCGGTTTGTGCCGAAAGAAGCCCGGGACCGGCACTTAGCTTCGGAGAGCTGCGTATCTGCGTCTTCTGCGTGTCTTGCCGCTCTACACTCAGCAAAAAGCTTTTCCACCATATCTTGCAAGGAGAAACTCTGCCAGGAAAGAAAACATCCAAAATCTTGTTCTAAAGCTTGCACGGGGGTCTGCAAAGAGTTTGGCAAGAATGAAAGGTAGTTGTCCAAAACTCGTTCTTTTCCAATAGAATAACCATGGAAAAGGCAGGAGAGTGGTAAAGTACTGTTTTCTCGAAGTCTGAAGGCTGCCCACACTGTGCCTGCGTGCTGCAGCTTGCATCTTCGCCTTTGGGAAGCTGCCGCTCGCCGATTCTCCAGGAGGCGAAGAAGCGGCTTCTTCGCACACAGAGCATTGTGGCAAGCGCAGGGAGCTCCTGAGAGCGGTTTGTGCCGAAAGAAGCCCGGGACCGGCACTTAGCTTCGGAGAGCTGCGTATCTGCGTCTTCTGCGTGTCTTGCCGCTCTACACTCAGCAAAAAGCTTTTCCACCATATCTTGCAAGGAGAAACTCTGCCAGGAAAGAAAACATCCAAAATCTTGTTCTAAAGCTTGCACGGGGGTCTGCAAAGAGTTTGGCAAGAATGAAAGGTAGTTGTCCAAAACTCGTTCTTTTCCAATAGAATAACCATGGAAAAGGCAGGAGAGTGGTAAAGTACTGTTTTCTCTAAGTCTGAAGGCTGCCCACACTGTGCCTGCGTGCTGCAGCTTGCATCTTCGCCTTTGGAAGCTGCCGCTCGCCGATTCTCCAGGAGGCGAAGAAGCGGCTTCTTCGCACACAGAGCATTGTGGCGAGCGCAGGGAGCTCCTGAGAGCGGTTTGTGCCGAAAGAAGCCCGGGACCGGCACTTAGCTTCGGAGAGCTGCGTATCTGCGTCTTCTGCGTGTCTTGCCGCTCTACACTCAGCAAAAAGCTTTTCCACCATATCTTGCAAGGAGAAACTCTGCCCAGGAAAGAAAACATCCAAAATCTTGTTCTAAAGCTTGCAAGGGGGTCTGCAAAGAGTTTGGCAAGAATGAAAGGTAGTTGTCCAAAACTCGTTCTTTTCCAATAGAATAACCATGGAAAAGGCAGGAGAGTGGTAAAGTACTGTTTTCTCGAAGTCTGAAGGCTGCCCACACTGTGCCTGTGTGCTGCAGCTTGCATCTTCGCCTTTGGGAAGCTGCCGCTCGCCGATTCTCCCGCAGGCGAAGAAGCGGCTTCTTCGCACACAGAGCATTGTGGCGAGCGCAGGGAGCTCCTGAGAGCGGTTTGTGCCGAAAGAAGCCCGGGACCGGCACTTAGCTTCGGAGAGCTGCGTATCTGCGTCTTCTGCGTGTCTTGCCGCTCTACACTCAGCAAAAAGCTTTTCCACCATATCTTGCAAGGAGAAACTCTGCCAGGAAAGAAAACATCCAAAATCTTGTTCTAAAGCTTGCACGGGGGTCTGCAAAGAGTTTGGCAAGAATGAAAGGTAGTTGTCCAAAACTCGTTCTTTTCCAATAGAATAACCATGGAAAAGGCAGGAGAGTGGTAAAGTACTGTTTTCTCTAAGTCTGAAGGCTGCCCACACTGTGCCTGTGTGCTGCAGCTTGCATCTTCGCCTTTGGGAAGCTGCCGCTCGCCGATTCTCCCGGAGGCGAAGAAGCGGCTTCTTCGCACACAGAGCATTGTGGCGAGCGCAGGGAGCTCCTGAGAGCGGTTTGTGCCGAAAGAAGCCCGGGACCGGCACTTAGCTTCGGAGAGCTGCGTATCTGCGTCTTCTGCGTGTCTTGCCGCTCTACACTCAGCAAAAAGCTTTTCCACCATATCTTGCAAGGAGAAACTCTGCCAGGAAAGAAAACATCCAAAATCTTGTTCTAAAGCTTGCACGGGGGTCTGCAAAGAGTTTGGCAAGAATGAAAGGTAGTTGTCCAAAACTCGTTCTTTTCCAATTGAATAACCATGGAAAAGGCAGGAGAGTGGTAAAGTACTGTTTTCTCTAAGTCTGAATGCTGCCCACACTGTGCCTGTGTGCTGCAGCTTGCATCTTCGCCTTTGGGAAGCTGCCGCTCGCCGATTCTCCCGGAGGCGAAGAAGCGGCTTCTTCGCACACAGAGCATTGTGGCGAGCGCAGGGAGCTCCTGAGAGCGGTTTGTGCCGAAAGAAGCCCGGGACCGGCACTTAGCTTCGGAGAGCTGCGTATCTGCGTCTTCTGCGTGTCTTGCCGCTCTACACTCAGCAAAAAGCTTTTCCACCATATCTTGCAAGGAGAAACTCTGCCAGGAAAGAAAACATCCAAAATCTTGTTCTAAAGCTTGCAAGGGGGTCTGCAAAGCGTTTGGCAAGAATGAAAGGTAGTTGTCCAAAACTCGTTCTTTTCCAATAGAATAACCATGGAAAAGGCAGGAGAGTGGTAAAGTACTGTTTTCTCTAAGTCTGAAGGCTGCCCACACTGTGCCTGCGTGCTGCAGCTTGCATCTTCGCCTTTGGGAAGCTGCCGCTCGCCGATTCTCCCGGAGGCGAAGAAGCGGCTTCTTCGCACACAGAGCATTGTGGCGAGCGCAGGGAGCTCCTGAGAGCGGTTTGTGCCGAAAGAAGCCCGGGACCGGCACTTAGCTTCGGAGAGCTGCGTATCTGCGTCTTCTGCGTGTCTTGCCGCTCTACACTCAGCAAAAAGCTTTTCCACCATATCTTGCAAGGAGAAACTCTGCCAGGAAAGAAAACATCCAAAATCTTGTTCTAAAGCTTGCACGGGGGTCTGCAAAGAGTTTGGCAAGAATGAAAGGTAGTTGTCCAAAACTCGTTCTTTTCCAATAGAATAACCATGGAAAAGGCAGGAGAGTGGTAAAGTACTGTTTTCTCTAAGTCTGAAGGCTGCCCACACTGTGCCTGCGTGCTGCAGCTTGCATCTTCGCCTTTGGGAAGCTGCCGCTCGCCGATTCTCCCGGAGGCGAAGAAGCGGCTTCTTCGCACACAGAGCATTGTGGCGAGCGCAGGGAGCTCCTGAGAGCGGTTTGTGCCGAAAGAAGCCCGGGACCGGCACTTAGCTTCGGAGAGCTGCGTATCTGCGTCTTCTGCGTGTCTTGCCGCTCTACACTCAGTAAAAAGCTTTTCCACCATATCTTGCAAGGAGAAACTCTGCCAGGAAAGAAAACATCCAAAATCTTCTTCTAAAGCTTGCACGGGGGTCTGCAAAGAGTTTGGCAAGAATGAAAGGTAGTTGTCCAAAACTCGTTCTTTTCCAATAGAATAACCATGGAAAAGGCAGGAGAGTGGTAAAGTACTGTTTTCTCTAAGTCTGAAGGCTGCCCACACTGTGCCTGTGTGCTGCAGCTTGCATCTTCGCCTTTGGGAAGCTGCCGCTCGCCGATTCTCCCGGAGGCGAAGAAGCGGCTTCTTCGCACACAGAGCATTGTGGCGAGCGCAGGGAGCTCCTGAGAGCGGTTTGTGCCGAAAGAAGCCCGGGACCGGCACTTAGCTTCGGAGAGCTGCGTATCTGCGTCTTCTGCGTGTCTTGCCGCTCTACACTCAGCAAAAAGCTTTTCCACCATATCTTGCAAGGAGAAACTCTGCCAGGAAAGAAAACATCCAAAATCTTGTTCTAAAGCTTGCACGGGGGTCTGCAAAGAGTTTGGCAAGAATGAAAGGTAGTTGTCCAAAACTCGTTCTTTTCCAATAGAATAACCATGGAAAAGGCAGGAGAGTGGTAAAGTACTGTTTTCTCTAAGTCTGAAGGCTGCCCACACTGTGCCTGTGTGCTGCAGCTTGCATCTTCGCCTTTGGGAAGCTGCCGCTCGCCGATTCTCCCGGAGGCGAAGAAGCGGCTTCTTCGCACACAGAGCATTGTGGCGAGCGCAGGGAGCTCCTGAGAGCGGTTTGTGCCGAAAGAAGCCCGGGACCGGCACTTAGCTTCGGAGAGCTGCGTATCTGCGTCTTCTGCGTGTCTTGCCGCTCTACACTCAGCAAAAAGCTTTTCCACCATATCTTGCAAGGAGAAACTCTGCCAGGAAAGAAAACATCCAAAATCTTGTTCTAAAGCTTGCAAGGGGGTCTGCAAAGCGTTTGGCAAGAATGAAAGGTAGTTGTCCAAAACTCGTTCTTTTCCAATAGAATAACCATGGAAAAGGCAGGAGAGTGGTAAAGTACTGTTTTCTCTAAGTCTGAAGGCTGCCCACACTGTGCCTGCGTGCTGCAGCTTGCATCTTCGCCTTTGGGAAGCTGCCGCTCGCCGATTCTCCCGGAGGCGAAGAAGCGGCTTCTTCGCACACAGAGCATTGTGGCGAGCGCAGGGAGCTCCTGAGAGCGGTTTGTGCCGAAAGAAGCCCGGGACCGGCACTTAGCTTCGGAGAGCTGCGTATCTGCGTCTTCTGCGTGTCTTGCCGCTCTACACTCAGCAAAAAGCTTTTCCACCATATCTTGCAAGGAGAAACTCTGCCAGGAAAGAAAACATCCAAAATCTTGTTCTAAAGCTTGCACGGGGGTCTGCAAAGAGTTTGGCAAGAATGAAAGGTAGTTGTCCAAAACTCGTTCTTTTCCAATAGAATAACCATGGAAAAGGCAGGAGAGTGGTAAAGTACTGTTTTCTCTAAGTCTGAAGGCTGCCCACACTGTGCCTGCGTGCTGCAGCTTGCATCTTCGCCTTTGGGAAGCTGCCGCTCGCCGATTCTCCCGGAGGCGAAGAAGCGGCTTCTTCGCACACAGAGCATTGTGGCGAGCGCAGGGAGCTCCTGAGAGCGGTTTGTGCCGAAAGAAGCCCGGGACCGGCACTTAGCTTCGGAGAGCTGCGTATCTGCGTCTTCTGCGTGTCTTGCCGCTCTACACTCAGCAAAAAGCTTTTCCACCATATCTTGCAAGGAGAAACTCTGCCAGGAAAGAAAACATCCAAAATCTTCTTCTAAAGCTTGCACGGGGGTCTGCAAAGAGTTTGGCAAGAATGAAAGGTAGTTGTCCAAAACTCGTTCTTTTCCAATAGAATAACCATGGAAAAGGCAGGAGAGTGGTAAAGTACTGTTTTCTCTAAGTCTGAAGGCTGCCCACACTGTGCCTGTGTGCTGCAGCTTGCATCTTCGCCTTTGGGAAGCTGCCGCTCGCCGATTCTCCCGGAGGCGAAGAAGCGGCTTCTTCGCACACAGAGCATTGTGGCGAGCGCAGGGAGCTCCTGAGAGCGGTTTGTGCCGAAAGAAGCCCGGGACCGGCACTTAGCTTCGGAGAGCTGCGTATCTGCGTCTTCTGCGTGTCTTGCCGCTCTACACTCAGCAAAAAGCTTTTCCACCATATCTTGCAAGGAGAAACTCTGCCAGGAAAGAAAACATCCAAAATCTTGTTCTAAAGCTTGCACGGGGGTCTGCAAAGAGTTTGGCAAGAATGAAAGGTAGTTGTCCAAAACTCGTTCTTTTCCAATAGAATAACCATGGAAAAGGCAGGAGAGTGGTAAAGTACTGTTTTCTCTAAGTCTGAAGGCTGCCCACACTGTGCCTGTGTGCTGCAGCTTGCATCTTCGCCTTTGGGAAGCTGCCGCTCGCCGATTCTCCCGCAGGCGAAGAAGCGGCTTCTTCGCACACAGAGCATTGTGGCGAGCGCAGGGAGCTCCTGAGAGCGGTTTGTGCCGAAAGAAGCCCGGGACCGGCACTTAGCTTCGGAGAGCTGCGTATCTGCGTCTTCTGCGTGTCTTGCCGCTCTACACTCAGCAAAAAGCTTTTCCACCATATCTTGCAAGGAGAAACTCTGCCAGGAAAGAAAACATCCAAAATCTTGTTCTAAAGCTTGCACGGGGGTCTGCAAAGAGTTTGGCAAGAATGAAAGGTAGTTGTCCAAAACTCGTTCTTTTCCAATTGAATAACCATGGAAAAGGCAGGAGAGTGGTAAAGTACTGTTTTCTCTAAGTCTGAATGCTGCCCACACTGTGCCTGTGTGCTGCAGCTTGCATCTTCGCCTTTGGGAAGCTGCCGCTCGCCGATTCTCCCGGAGGCGAAGAAGCGGCTTCTTCGCACACAGAGCATTGTGGCGAGCGCAGGGAGCTCCTGAGAGCGGTTTGTGCCGAAAGAAGCCCGGGACCGGCACTTAGCTTCGGAGAGCTGCGTATCTGCGTCTTCTGCGTGTCTTGCCGCTCTACACTCAGCAAAAAGCTTTTCCACCATATCTTGCAAGGAGAAACTCTGCCAGGAAAGAAAACATCCAAAATCTTGTTCTAAAGCTTGCACGGGGGTCTGCAAAGAGTTTGGCAAGAATGAAAGGTAGTTGTCCAAAACTCGTTCTTTTCCAATAGAATAACCATGGAAAAGGCAGGAGAGTGGTAAAGTACTGTTTTCTCTAAGTCTGAAGGCTGCCCACACTGTGCCTGTGTGCTGCAGCTTGCATCTTCGCCTTTGGGAAGCTGCCGCTCGCCGATTCTCCAGGAGGCGAAGAAGCGGCTTCTTCGCACACAGAGCATTGTGGCAAGCGCAGGGAGCTCCTGAGAGCGGTTTGTGCCGAAAGAAGCCCGGGACCGGCACTTAGCTTCGGAGAGCTGCGTATCTGCGTCTTCTGCGTGTCTTGCCGCTCTACACTCAGCAAAAAGCTTTTCCACCATATCTTGCAAGGAGAAACTCTGCCAGGAAAGAAAACATCCAAAATCTTGTTCTAAAGCTTGCACGGGGGTCTGCAAAGAGTTTGGCAAGAATGAAAGGTAGTTGTCCAAAACTCGTTCTTTTCCAATAGAATAACCATGGAAAAGGCAGGAGAGTGGTAAAGTACTGTTTTCTCTAAGTCTGAAGGCTGCCCACACTGTGCCTGCGTGCTGCAGCTTGCATCTTCGCCTTTGGGAAGCTGCCGCTCGCCGATTCTCCAGGAGGCGAAGAAGCGGCTTCTTCGCACACAGAGCATTGTGGCGAGCGCAGGGAGCTCCTGAGAGCGGTTTGTGCCGAAAGAAGCCCGGGACCGGCACTTAGCTTCGGAGAGCTGCGTATCTGCGTCTTCTGCGTGTCTTGCCGCTCTACACTCAGCAAAAAGCTTTTCCACCATATCTTGCAAGGAGAAACTCTGCCAGGAAAGAAAACATCCAAAATCTTGTTCTAAAGCTTGCACGGGGGTCTGCAAAGAGTTTGGCAAGAATGAAAGGTAGTTGTCCAAAACTTGTTCTTTTCCAATAGAATAACCATGGAAAAGGCAGGAGAGTGGTAAAGTACTGTTTTCTCGAAGTCTGAAGGCTGCCCACACTGTGCCTGTGTGCTGCAGCTTGCATCTTCGCCTTTGGGAAGCTGCCGCTCGCCGATTCTCCCGCAGGCGAAGAAGCGGCTTCTTCGCACACAGAGCATTGTGGCGAGCGCAGGGAGCTCCTGAGAGCGGTTTGTGCCGAAAGAAGCCCGGGACCGGCACTTAGCTTCGGAGAGCTGCGTATCTGCGTCTTCTGCGTGTCTTGCCGCTCTACACTCAGCAAAAAGCTTTTCCACCATATCTTGCAAGGAGAAACTCTGCCAGGAAAGAAAACATCCAAAATCTTCTTCTAAAGCTTGCACGGGGGTCTGCAAAGAGTTTGGCAAGAATGAAAGGTAGTTGTCCAAAACTCGTTCTTTTCCAATAGAATAACCATGGAAAAGGCAGGAGAGTGGTAAAGTACTGTTTTCTCTAAGTCTGAAGGCTGCCCACACTGTGCCTGTGTGCTGCAGCTTGCATCTTCGCCTTTGGGAAGCTGCCGCTCGCCGATTCTCCCGGAGGCGAAGAAGCGGCTTCTTCGCACACAGAGCATTGTGGCGAGCGCAGGGAGCTCCTGAGAGCGGTTTGTGCCGAAAGAAGCCCGGGACCGGCACTTAGCTTCGGAGAGCTGCGTATCTGCGTCTTCTGCGTGTCTTGCCGCTCTACACTCAGCAAAAAGCTTTTCCACCATATCTTGCAAGGAGAAACTCTGCCAGGAAAGAAAACATCCAAAATCTTCTTCTAAAGCTTGCACGGGGGTCTGCAAAGAGTTTGGCAAGAATGAAAGGTAGTTGTCCAAAACTCGTTCTTTTCCAATAGAATAACCATGGAAAAGGCAGGAGAGTGGTAAAGTACTGTTTTCTCTAAGTCTGAAGGCTGCCCACACTGTGCCTGTGTGCTGCAGCTTGCATCTTCGCCTTTGGGAAGCTGCCGCTCGCCGATTCTCCCGGAGGCGAAGAAGCGGCTTCTTCGCACACAGAGCATTGTGGCGAGCGCAGGGAGCTCCTGAGAGCGGTTTGTGCCGAAAGAAGCCCGGGACCGGCACTTAGCTTCGGAGAGCTGCGTATCTGCGTCTTCTGCGTGTCTTGCCGCTCTACACTCAGCAAAAAGCTTTTCCACCATATCTTGCAAGGAGAAACTCTGCCAGGAAAGAAAACATCCAAAATCTTCTTCTAAAGCTTGCACGGGGGTCTGCAAAGAGTTTGGCAAGAATGAAAGGTAGTTGTCCAAAACTCGTTCTTTTCCAATAGAATAACCATGGAAAAGGCAGGAGAGTGGTAAAGTACTGTTTTCTCTAAGTCTGAAGGCTGCCCACACTGTGCCTGCGTGCTGCAGCTTGCATCTTCGCCTTTGGGAAGCTGCCGCTCGCCGATTCTCCAGGAGGCGAAGAAGCGGCTTCTTCGCACACAGAGCATTGTGGCAAGCGCAGGGAGCTCCTGAGAGCGGTTTGTGCCGAAAGAAGCCCGGGACCGGCACTTAGCTTCGGAGAGCTGCGTATCTGCGTCTTCTGCGTGTCTTGCCGCTCTACACTCAGCAAAAAGCTTTTCCACCATATCTTGCAAGGAGAAACTCTGCCAGGAAAGAAAACATCCAAAATCTTGTTCTAAAGCTTGCACGGGGGTCTGCAAAGAGTTTGGCAAGAATGAAAGGTAGTTGTCCAAAACTCGTTCTTTTCCAATAGAATAACCATGGAAAAGGCAGGAGAGTGGTAAAGTACTGTTTTCTCTAAGTCTGAAGGCTGCCCACACTGTGCCTGTGTGCTGCAGCTTGCATCTTCGCCTTTGGGAAGCTGCCGCTCGCCGATTCTCCCGGAGGCGAAGAAGCGGCTTCTTCGCACACAGAGCATTGTGGCGAGCGCAGGGAGCTCCTGAGAGCGGTTTGTGCCGAAAGAAGCCCGGGACCGGCACTTAGCTTCGGAGAGCTGCGTATCTGCGTCTTCTGCGTGTCTTGCCGCTCTACACTCAGCAAAAAGCTTTTCCACCATATCTTGCAAGGAGAAACTCTGCCAGGAAAGAAAACATCCAAAATCTTGTTCTAAAGCTTGCACGGGGGTCTGCAAAGAGTTTGGCAAGAATGAAAGGTAGTTGTCCAAAACTCGTTCTTTTCCAATAGAATAACCATGGAAAAGGCAGGAGAGTGGTAAAGTACTGTTTTCTCTAAGTCTGAAGGCTGCCCACACTGTGCCTGTGTGCTGCAGCTTGCATCTTCGCCTTTGGGAAGCTGCCGCTCGCCGATTCTCCCGGAGGCGAAGAAGCGGCTTCTTCGCACACAGAGCATTGTGGCGAGCGCAGGGAGCTCCTGAGAGCGGTTTGTGCCGAAAGAAGCCCGGGACCGGCACTTAGCTTCGGAGAGCTGCGTATCTGCGTCTTCTGCGTGTCTTGCCGCTCTACACTCAGCAAAAAGCTTTTCCACCATATCTTGCAAGGAGAAACTCTGCCAGGAAAGAAAACATCCAAAATCTTGTTCTAAAGCTTGCACGGGGGTCTGCAAAGAGTTTGGCAAGAATGAAAGGTAGTTGTCCAAAACTCGTTCTTTTCCAATAGAATAACCATGGAAAAGGCAGGAGAGTGGTAAAGTACTGTTTTCTCTAAGTCTGAAGGCTGCCCACACTGTGCCTGTGTGCTGCAGCTTGCATCTTCGCCTTTGGGAAGCTGCCGCTCGCCGATTCTCCCGGAGGCGAAGAAGCGGCTTCTTCGCACACAGAGCATTGTGGCGAGCGCAGGGAGCTCCTGAGAGCGGTTTGTGCCGAAAGAAGCCCGGGACCGGCACTTAGCTTCGGAGAGCTGCGTATCTGCGTCTTCTGCGTGTCTTGCCGCTCTACACTCAGTAAAAAGCTTTTCCACCATATCTTGCAAGGAGAAACTCTGCCAGGAAAGAAAACATCCAAAATCTTGTTCTAAAGCTTGCACGGGGGTCTGCAAAGAGTTTGGCAAGAATGAAAGGTAGTTGTCCAAAACTCGTTCTTTTCCAATAGAATAACCATGGAAAAGGCAGGAGAGTGGTAAAGTACTGTTTTCTCTAAGTCTGAAGGCTGCCCACACTGTGCCTGTGTGGTGCAGCTTGCATCTTCGCCTTTGGGAAGCTGCCGCTCGCCGATTCTCCCGGAGGCGAAGAAGCGGCTTCTTCGCACACAGAGCATTGTGGCGAGCGCAGGGAGCTCCTGAGAGCGGTTTGTGCCGAAAGAAGCCCGGGACCGGCACTTAGCTTCGGAGAGCTGCGTATCTGCGTCTTCTGCGTGTCTTGCCGCTCTACACTCAGTAAAAAGCTTTTCCACCATATCTTGCAAGGAGAAACTCTGCCAGGAAAGAAAACATCCAAAATCTTGTTCTAAAGCTTGCACGGGGGTCTGCAAAGAGTTTGGCAAGAATGAAAGGTAGTTGTCCAAAACTCGTTCTTTTCCAATAGAATAACCATGGAAAAGGCAGGAGAGTGGTAAAGTACTGTTTTCTCGAAGTCTGAAGGCTGCCCACACTGTGCCTGCGTGCTGCAGCTTGCATCTTCGCCTTTGGGAAGCTGCCGCTCGCCGATTCTCCCGGAGGCGAAGAAGCGGCTTCTTCGCACACAGAGCATTGTGGCGAGCGCAGGGAGCTCCTGAGAGCGGTTTGTGCCGAAAGAAGCCCGGGACCGGCACTTAGCTTCGGAGAGCTGCGTATCTGCGTCTTCTGCGTGTCTTGCCGCTCTACACTCAGCAAAAAGCTTTTCCACCATATCTTGCAAGGAGAAACTCTGCCAGGAAAGAAAACATCCAAAATCTTGTTCTAAAGCTTGCACGGGGGTCTGCAAAGAGTTTGGCAAGAATGAAAGGTAGTTGTCCAAAACTCGTTCTTTTCCAATAGAATAACCATGGAAAAGACAGGAGAGTGGTAAAGTACTGTTTTCTCGAAGTCTGAAGGCTGCCCACACTGTGCCTGTGTGCTGCAGCTTGCATCTTCGCCTTTGGGAAGCTGCCGCTCGCCGATTCTCCAGGAGGCGAAGAAGCGGCTTCTTCGCACACAGAGCATTGTGGCGAGCGCAGGGAGCTCCTGAGAGCGGTTTGTGCCGAAAGAAGCCCGGGACCGGCACTTAGCTTCGGAGAGCTGCGTATCTGCGTCTTCTGCGTGTCTTGCCGCTCTACACTCAGCAAAAAGCTTTTCCACCATATCTTGCAAGGAGAAACTCTGCCAGGAAAGAAAACATCCAAAATCTTGTTCTAAAGCTTGCACGGGGGTCTGCAAAGAGTTTGGCAAGAATGAAAGGTAGTTGTCCAAAACTCGTTCTTTTCCAATAGAATAACCATGGAAAAGGCAGGAGAGTGGTAAAGTACTGTTTTCTCTAAGTCTGAAGGCTGCCCACACTGTGCCTGCGTGCTGCAGCTTGCATCTTCGCCTTTGGGAAGCTGCCGCTCGCCGATTCTCCCGGAGGCGAAGAAGCGGCTTCTTCGCACACAGAGCATTGTGGCGAGCGCAGGGAGCTCCTGAGAGCGGTTTGTGCCGAAAGAAGCCCGGGACCGGCACTTAGCTTCGGAGAGCTGCGTATCTGCGTCTTCTGCGTGTCTTGCCGCTCTACACTCAGCAAAAAGCTTTTCCACCATATCTTGCAAGGAGAAACTCTGCCAGGAAAGAAAACATCCAAAATCTTGTTCTAAAGCTTGCACGGGGGTCTGCAAAGAGTTTGGCAAGAATGAAAGGTAGTTGTCCAAAACTCGTTCTTTTCCAATAGAATAACCATGGAAAAGGCAGGAGAGTGGTAAAGTACTGTTTTCTCTAAGTCTGAAGGCTGCCCACACTGTGCCTGTGTGCTGCAGCTTGCATCTTTGCCTTTGGGAAGCTGCCGCTCGCCGATTCTCCCGGAGGCGAAGAAGCGGCTTCTTCGCACACAGAGCATTGTGGCGAGCGCAGGGAGCTCCTGAGAGCGGTTTGTGCCGAAAGAAGCCCGGGACCGGCACTTAGCTTCGGAGAGCTGCGTATCTGCGTCTTCTGCGTGTCTTGCCGCTCTACACTCAGCAAAAAGCTTTTCCACCATATCTTGCAAGGAGAAACTCTGCCAGGAAAGAAAACATCCAAAATCTTGTTCTAAAGCTTGCACGGGGGTCTGCAAAGAGTTTGGCAAGAATGAAAGGTAGTTGTCCAAAACTCGTTCTTTTCCAATAGAATAACCATGGAAAAGGCAGGAGAGTGGTAAAGTACTGTTTTCTCTAAGTCTGAAGGCTGCCCACACTGTGCCTGTGTGCTGCAGCTTGCATCTTCGCCTTTGGGAAGCTGCCGCTCGCCGATTCTCCCGGAGGCGAAGAAGCGGCTTCTTCGCACACAGAGCATTGTGGCGAGCGCAGGGAGCTCCTGAGAGCGGTTTGTGCCGAAAGAAGCCCGGGACCGGCACTTAGCTTCGGAGAGCTGCGTATCTGCGTCTTCTGCGTGTCTTGCCGCTCTACACTCAGCAAAAAGCTTTTCCACCATATCTTGCAAGGAGAAACTCTGCCAGGAAAGAAAACATCCAAAATCTTGTTCTAAAGCTTGCACGGGGGTCTGCAAAGAGTTTGGCAAGAATGAAAGGTAGTTGTCCAAAACTCGTTCTTTTCCAATAGAATAACCATGGAAAAGGCAGGAGAGTGGTAAAGTACTGTTTTCTCTAAGTCTGAATGCTGCCCACACTGTGCCTGTGTGCTGCAGCTTGCATCTTCGCCTTTGGGAAGCTGCCGCTCGCCGATTCTCCCGGAGGCGAAGAAGCGGCTTCTTCGCACACAGAGCATTGTGGCGAGCGCAGGGAGCTCCTGAGAGCGGTTTGTGCCGAAAGAAGCCCGGGACCGGCACTTAGCTTCGGAGAGCTGCGTATCTGCGTCTTCTGCTTGTCTTGCCGCTCTACACTCAGCAAAAAGCTTTTCCACCATATCTTGCAAGGAGAAACTCTGCCAGGAAAGAAAACATCCAAAATCTTGTTCTAAAGCTTGCACGGGGGTCTGCAAAGAGTTTGGCAAGAATGAAAGGTAGTTGTCCAAAACTCGTTCTTTTCCAATCGAATAACCATGGAAAAGGCAGGAGAGTGGTAAAGTACTGTTTTCTCGAAGTCTGAAGGCTGCCCACACTGTGCCTGTGTGCTGCAGCTTGCATCTTCGCCTTTGGGAAGCTGCCGCTCGCCGATTCTCCAGGAGGCGAAGAAGCTGCTTCTTCGCACACAGAGCATTGTGGCGAGCGCAGGGAGCTCCTGAGAGCGGTTTGTGCCGAAAGAAGCTGGGGACTTAGCTTCGGAGAGCTGCGTATCTGCGTCTTCTGCGTGTCTTGCCGCTCTACACTCAGCAAAAAGCTTTTCCACCATATCTTGCAAGGAGAAACTCTGCCAGGAAAGAAAACATCCAAAATCTTGTTCTAAAGCTTGCACGGGGGTCTGCAAAGAGTTTGGCAAGAATGAAAGGTAGTTGTCCAAAACTCGTTCTTTTCCAATAGAATAACCATGGAAAAGGCAGGAGAGTGGTAAAGTACTGTTTTCTCTAAGTCTGAAGGCTGCCCACACTGTGCCTGTGTGCTGCAGCTTGCATCTTCGCCTTTGGGAAGCTGCCGCTCGCCGATTCTCCAGGAGGCGAAGAAGCGGCTTCTTCGCACACAGAGCATTGTGGCGAGCGCAGGGAGCTCCTGAGAGCGGTTTGTGCCGAAAGAAGCCCGGGACCGGCACTTAGCTTCGGAGAGCTGCGTATCTGCGTCTTCTGCGTGTCTTGCCGCTCTACACTCAGCAAAAAGCTTTTCCACCATATCTTGCAAGGAGAAACTCTGCCAGGAAAGAAAACATCCAAAATCTTGTTCTAAAGCTTGCACGGGGGTCTGCAAAGAGTTTGGCAAGAATGAAAGGTAGTTGTCCAAAACTCGTTCTTTTCCAATAGAATAACCATGGAAAAGGCAGGAGAGTGGTAAAGTACTGTTTTCTCTAAGTCTGAAGGCTGCCCACACTGTGCCTGCGTGCTGCAGCTTGCATCTTCGCCTTTGGGAAGCTGCCGCTCGCCGATTCTCCCGGAGGCGAAGAAGCGGCTTCTTCGCACACAGAGCATTGTGGCGAGCGCAGGGAGCTCCTGAGAGCGGTTTGTGCCGAAAGAAGCCCGGGACCGGCACTTAGCTTCGGAGAGCTGCGTATCTGCGTCTTCTGCGTGTCTTGCCGCTCTACACTCAGCAAAAAGCTTTTCCACCATATCTTGCAAGGAGAAACTCTGCCAGGAAAGAAAACATCCAAAATCTTGTTCTAAAGCTTGCACGGGGGTCTGCAAAGAGTTTGGCAAGAATGAAAGGTAGTTGTCCAAAACTCGTTCTTTTCCAATAGAATAACCATGGAAAAGGCAGGAGAGTGGTAAAGTACTGTTTTCTCTAAGTCTGAAGGCTGCCCACACTGTGCCTGTGTGCTGCAGCTTGCATCTTTGCCTTTGGGAAGCTGCCGCTCGCCGATTCTCCCGGAGGCGAAGAAGCGGCTTCTTCGCACACAGAGCATTGTGGCGAGCGCAGGGAGCTCCTGAGAGCGGTTTGTGCCGAAAGAAGCCCGGGACCGGCACTTAGCTTCGGAGAGCTGCGTATCTGCGTCTTCTGCGTGTCTTGCCGCTCTACACTCAGCAAAAAGCTTTTCCACCATATCTTGCAAGGAGAAACTCTGCCAGGAAAGAAAACATCCAAAATCTTGTTCTAAAGCTTGCACGGGGGTCTGCAAAGAGTTTGGCAAGAATGAAAGGTAGTTGTCCAAAACTCGTTCTTTTCCAATAGAATAACCATGGAAAAGGCAGGAGAGTGGTAAAGTACTGTTTTCTCTAAGTCTGAAGGCTGCCCACACTGTGCCTGTGTGCTGCAGCTTGCATCTTCGCCTTTGGGAAGCTGCCGCTCGCCGATTCTCCCGGAGGCGAAGAAGCGGCTTCTTCGCACACAGAGCATTGTGGCGAGCGCAGGGAGCTCCTGAGAGCGGTTTGTGCCGAAAGAAGCCCGGGACCGGCACTTAGCTTCGGAGAGCTGCGTATCTGCGTCTTCTGCGTGTCTTGCCGCTCTACACTCAGCAAAAAGCTTTTCCACCATATCTTGCAAGGAGAAACTCTGCCAGGAAAGAAAACATCCAAAATCTTGTTCTAAAGCTTGCACGGGGGTCTGCAAAGAGTTTGGCAAGAATGAAAGGTAGTTGTCCAAAACTCGTTCTTTTCCAATAGAATAACCATGGAAAAGGCAGGAGAGTGGTAAAGTACTGTTTTCTCTAAGTCTGAATGCTGCCCACACTGTGCCTGTGTGCTGCAGCTTGCATCTTCGCCTTTGGGAAGCTGCCGCTCGCCGATTCTCCCGGAGGCGAAGAAGCGGCTTCTTCGCACACAGAGCATTGTGGCGAGCGCAGGGAGCTCCTGAGAGCGGTTTGTGCCGAAAGAAGCCCGGGACCGGCACTTAGCTTCGGAGAGCTGCGTATCTGCGTCTTCTGCTTGTCTTGCCGCTCTACACTCAGCAAAAAGCTTTTCCACCATATCTTGCAAGGAGAAACTCTGCCAGGAAAGAAAACATCCAAAATCTTGTTCTAAAGCTTGCACGGGGGTCTGCAAAGAGTTTGGCAAGAATGAAAGGTAGTTGTCCAAAACTCGTTCTTTTCCAATCGAATAACCATGGAAAAGGCAGGAGAGTGGTAAAGTACTGTTTTCTCGAAGTCTGAAGGCTGCCCACACTGTGCCTGTGTGCTGCAGCTTGCATCTTCGCCTTTGGGAAGCTGCCGCTCGCCGATTCTCCAGGAGGCGAAGAAGCTGCTTCTTCGCACACAGAGCATTGTGGCGAGCGCAGGGAGCTCCTGAGAGCGGTTTGTGCCGAAAGAAGCTGGGGACTTAGCTTCGGAGAGCTGCGTATCTGCGTCTTCTGCGTGTCTTGCCGCTCTACACTCAGCAAAAAGCTTTTCCACCATATCTTGCAAGGAGAAACTCTGCCAGGAAAGAAAACATCCAAAATCTTGTTCTAAAGCTTGCACGGGGGTCTGCAAAGAGTTTGGCAAGAATGAAAGGTAGTTGTCCAAAACTCGTTCTTTTCCAATAGAATAACCATGGAAAAGGCAGGAGAGTGGTAAAGTACTGTTTTCTCTAAGTCTGAAGGCTGCCCACACTGTGCCTGTGTGCTGCAGCTTGCATCTTCGCCTTTGGGAAGCTGCCGCTCGCCGATTCTCCCGGAGGCGAAGAAGCGGCTTCTTCGCACACAGAGCATTGTGGCGAGCGCAGGGAGCTCCTGAGAGCGGTTTGTGCCGAAAGAAGCCCAGGACCGGCACTTAGCTTCGGAGAGCTGCGTATCTGCGTCTTCTGCGTGTCTTGCCGCTCTACACTCAGCAAAAAGCTTTTCCACCATATCTTGCAAGGAGAAACTCTGCCAGGAAAGAAAACATCCAAAATCTTGTTCTAAAGCTTGCACGGGGGTCTGCAAAGAGTTTGGCAAGAATGAAAGGTAGTTGTCCAAAACTCGTTCTTTTCCAATAGAATAACCATGGAAAAGGCAGGAGAGTGGTAAAGTACTGTTTTCTCTAAGTCTGAAGGCTGCCCACACTGTGCCTGTGTGCTGCAGCTTGCATCTTCGCCTTTGGGAAGCTGCCGCTCGCCGATTCTCCCGGAGGCGAAGAAGCGGCTTCTTCGCACACAGAGCATTGTGGCGAGCGCAGGGAGCTCCTGAGAGCGGTTTGTGCCGAAAGAAGCCCGGGACCGGCACTTAGCTTCGGAGAGCTGCGTATCTGCGTCTTCTGCGTGTCTTGCCGCTCTACACTCAGCAAAAAGCTTTTCCACCATATCTTGCAAGGAGAAACTCTGCCAGGAAAGAAAACATCCAAAATCTTGTTCTAAAGCTTGCACGGGGGTCTGCAAAGAGTTTGGCAAGAATGAAAGGTAGTTGTCCAAAACTCGTTCTTTTCCAATAGAATAACCATGGAAAAGGCAGGAGAGTGGTAAAGTACTGTTTTCTCTAAGTCTGAATGCTGCCCACACTGTGCCTGTGTGCTGTAGCTTGCATCTTCGCCTTTGGGAAGCTGCCGCTCGCCGATTCTCCCGGAGGCGAAGAAGCGGCTTCTTCGCACACAGAGCATTGTGGCGAGCGCAGGGAGCTCCTGAGAGCGGTTTGTGCCGAAAGAAGCCCGGGACCGGCACTTAGCTTCGGAGAGCTGCGTATCTGCGTCTTCTGCGTGTCTTGCCGCTCTACACTCAGCAAAAAGCTTTTCCACCATATCTTGCAAGGAGAAACTCTGCCAGGAAAGAAAACATCCAAAATCTTGTTCTAAAGCTTGCACGGGGGTCTGCAAAGAGTTTGGCAAGAATGAAAGGTAGTTGTCCAAAACTCGTTCTTTTCCAATAGAATAACCATGGAAAAGGCAGGAGAGTGGTAAAGTACTGTTTTCTCTAAGTCTGAAGGCTGCCCACACTGTGCCTGTGTGCTGCAGCTTGCATCTTCGCCTTTGGGAAGCTGCCGCTCGCCGATTCTCCAGGAGGCGAAGAAGCTGCTTCTTCGCACACAGAGCATTGTGGCGAGCGCAGGGAGCTCCTGAGAGCGGTTTGTGCCGAAAGAAGCCCGGGACCGGCACTTAGCTTCGGAGAGCTGCGTATCTGCGTCTTCTGCGTGTCTTGCCGCTCTACACTCAGCAAAAAGCTTTTCCACCATATCTTGCAAGGAGAAACTCTGCCAGGAAAGAAAACATCCAAAATCTTGTTCTAAAGCTTGCACGGGGGTCTGCAAAGAGTTTGGCAAGAATGAAAGGTAGTTGTCCAAAACTCGTTCTTTTCCAATAGAATAACCATGGAAAAGGCAGGAGAGTGGTAAAGTACTGTTTTCTCTAAGTCTGAAGGCTGCCCACACTGTGCCTGTGTGCTGCAGCTTGCATCTTCGCCTTTGGGAAGCTGCCGCTCGCCGATTCTCCCGGAGGCGAAGAAGCGGCTTCTTCGCACACAGAGCATTGTGGCGAGCGCAGGGAGCTCCTGAGAGCGGTTTGTGCCGAAAGAAGCCCGGGACCGGCACTTAGCTTCGGAGAGCTGCGTATCTGCGTCTTCTGCGTGTCTTGCCGCTCTACACTCAGCAAAAAGCTTTTCCACCATATCTTGCAAGGAGAAACTCTGCCAAAACTCTGCCAGGAAAGAAAACATCCAAAATCTTCTTCTAAAGCTTGCACGGGGGTCTGCAAAGAGTTTGGCAAGAATGAAAGGTAGTTGTCCAAAACTCGTTCTTTTCCAATAGAATAACCATGGAAAAGGCAGGAGAGTGGTAAAGTACTGTTTTCTCGAAGTCTGAAGGCTGCCCACACTGTGCCTGTGTGCTGCAGCTTGCATCTTCGCCTTTGGGAAGCTGCCGCTCGCCGATTCTCCCGGAGGCGAAGAAGCGGCTTCTTCGCACACACAGCATTGTGGCGAGCGCAGGGAGCTCCTGAGAGCGGTTTGTGCCGAAAGAAGCCCGGGACCGGCACTTAGCTTCGGAGAGCTGCGTATCTGCGTCTTCTGCGTGTCTTGCCGCTCTACACTCAGCCAGAAGCTTTTCCAGCATATCTTGCAAGGAGAAACTCTGCCAGGAAAGAAAACATCCAAAATCTTGTTCTAAAGCTTGCACGGGGGTCTGCAAAGAGTTTGGCAAGAATGAAAGGTAGTTGTCCAAAACTCGTTCTTTTCCAATAGAATAACCATGGAAAAGGCAGGAGAGTGGTAAAGTACTGTTTTCTCTAAGTCTGAAGGCTGCCCACACTGTGCCTGCGTGCTGCAGCTTGCATCTTCGCCTTTGGGAAGCTGCCGCTCGCCGATTCTCCCGGAGGCGAAGAAGCGGCTTCTTCGCACACAGAGCATTGTGGCGAGCGCAGGGAGCTCCTGAGAGCGGTTTGTGCCGAAAGAAGCCCGGGACCGGCACTTAGCTTCGGAGAGCTGCGTATCTGCGTCTTCTGCGTGTCTTGCCGCTCTACACTCAGCAAAAAGCTTTTCCACCATATCTTGCAAGGAGAAACTCTGCCAGGAAAGAAAACATCCAAAATCTTGTTCTAAAGCTTGCACGGGGGTCTGCAAAGAGTTTGGCAAGAATGAAAGGTAGTTGTCCAAAACTCGTTCTTTTCCAATAGAATAACCATGGAAAAGACAGGAGAGTGGTAAAGTACTGTTTTCTCGAAGTCTGAAGGCTGCCCACACTGTGCCTGTGTGCTGCAGCTTGCATCTTCGCCTTTGGGAAGCTGCCGCTCGCCGATTCTCCCGGAGGCGAAGAAGCGGCTTCTTCGCACACAGAGCATTGTGGCGAGCGCAGGGAGCTCCTGAGAGCGGTTTGTGCCGAAAGAAGCCCGGGACCGGCACTTAGCTTCGGAGAGCTGCGTATCTGCGTCTTCTGCGTGTCTTGCCGCTCTACACTCAGCAAAAAGCTTTTCCACCATATCTTGCAAGGAGAAACTCTGCCAGGAAAGAAAACATCCAAAATCTTGTTCTAAAGCTTGCACGGGGGTCTGCAAAGAGTTTGGCAAGAATGAAAGGTAGTTGTCCAAAACTCGTTCTTTTCCAATAGAATAACCATGGAAAAGGCAGGAGAGTGGTAAAGTACTGTTTTCTCTAAGTCTGAAGGCTGCCCACACTGTGCCTGTGTGCTGCAGCTTGCATCTTCGCCTTTGGGAAGCTGCCGCTCGCTGATTCTCCCGGAGGCGAAGAAGCGGCTTCTTCGCACACAGAGCATTGTGGCGAGCGCAGGGAGCTCCTGAGAGCGGTTTGTGCCGAAAGAAGCCCGGGACCGGCACTTAGCTTCGGAGAGCTGCGTATCTGCGTCTTCTGCGTGTCTTGCCGCTCTACACTCAGCAAAAAGCTTTTCCACCATATCTTGCAAGGAGAAACTCTGCCAGGAAAGAAAACATCCAAAATCTTGTTCTAAAGCTTGCACGGGGGTCTGCAAAGAGTTTGGCAAGAATGAAAGGTAGTTGTCCAAAACTCGTTCTTTTCCAATAGAATAACCATGAAAAAGGCAGGAGAGTGGTAAAGTACTGTTTTCTCTAAGTCTGAAGGCTGCCCACACTGTGCCTGCGTGCTGCAGCTTGCATCTTCGCCTTTGGGAAGCTGCCGCTCGCCGATTCTCCCGGAGGCGAAGAAGCGGCTTCTTCGCACACAGAGCATTGTGGCGAGCGCAGGGAGCTCCTGAGAGCGGTTTGTGCCGAAAGAAGCCCGGGACCGGCACTTAGCTTCGGAGAGCTGCGTATCTGCGTCTTCTGCGTGTCTTGCCGCTCTACACTCAGCAAAAAGCTTTTCCACCATATCTTGCAAGGAGAAACTCTGCCAGGAAAGAAAACATCCAAAATCTTGTTCTAAAGCTTGCACAGGGGTCTGCAAAGAGTTTGGCAAGAATGAAAGGTAGTTGTCCAAAACTCGTTCTTTTCCAATAGAATAACCATGGAAAAGGCAGGAGAGTGGTAAAGTACTGTTTTCTCGAAGTCTGAAGGCTGCCCACACTGTGCCTGCGTGCTGCAGCTTGCATCTTCGCCTTTGGGAAGCTGCCGCTCGCCGATTCTCCCGGAGGCGAAGAAGCGGCTTCTTCGCACACAGAGCATTGTGGCGAGCGCAGGGAGCTCCTGAGAGCGGTTTGTGCCGAAAGAAGCCCGGGACCGGCACTTAGCTTCGGAGAGCTGCGTATCTGCGTCTTCTGCGTGTCTTGCCGCTCTACACTCAGCAAAAAGCTTTTCCACCATATCTTGCAAGGAGAAACTCTGCCAGGAAAGAAAACATCCAAAATCTTGTTCTAAAGCTTGCACGGGGGTCTGCAAAGAGTTTGGCAAGAATGAAAGGTAGTTGTCCAAAACTCGTTCTTTTCCAATAGAATAACCATGGAAAAGGCAGGAGAGTGGTAAAGTACTGTTTTCTCTAAGTCTGAAGGCTGCCCACACTGTGCCTGCGTGCTGCAGCTTGCATCTTCGCCTTTGGGAAGCTGCCGCTCGCCGATTCTCCCGGAGGCGAAGAAGCGGCTTCTTCGCACACAGAGCATTGTGGCGAGCGCAGGGAGCTCCTGAGAGCGGTTTGTGCCGAAAGAAGCCCGGGACCGGCACTTAGCTTCGGAGAGCTGCGTATCTGCGTCTTCTGCGTGTCTTGCCGCTCTACACTCAGCAAAAAGCTTTTCCACCATATCTTGCAAGGAGAAACTCTGCCAGGAAAGAAAACATCCAAAATCTTGTTCTAAAGCTTGCACGGGGGTCTGCAAAGAGTTTGGCAAGAATGAAATGTAGTTGTCCAAAACTCGTTCTTTTCCAATAGAATAACCATGGAAAAGGCAGGAGAGTGGTAAAGTACTGTTTTCTCTAAGTCTGAAGGCTGCCCACACTGTGCCTGTGTGCTGCAGCTTGCATCTTCGCCTTTGGGAAGCTGCCGCTCGCCGATTCTCCCGGAGGCGAAGAAGCTGCTTCTTCGCACACAGAGCATTGTGGCGAGCGCAGGGAGCTCCTGAGAGCGGTTTGTGCCGAAAGAAGCCCGGGACCGGCACTTAGCTTCGGAGAGCTGCGTATCTGCGTCTTCTGCGTGTCTTGCCGCTCTACACTCAGCAAAAAGCTTTTCCACCATATCTTGCAAGGAGAAACTCTGCCAGGAAAGAAAACATCCAAAATCTTGTTCTAAAGCTTGCACGGGGGTCTGCAAAGAGTTTGGCAAGAATGAAAGGTAGTTGTCCAAAACTCGTTCTTTTCCAATAGAATAACCATGGAAAAGGCAGGAGAGTGGTAAAGTACTGTTTTCTCGAAGTCTGAAGGCTGCCCACACTGTGCCTGCGTGCTGCAGCTTGCATCTTCGCCTTTGGGAAGCTGCCGCTCGCCGATTCTCCCGGAGGCGAAGAAGCTGCTTCTTCGCACACAGAGCATTGTGGCGAGCGCAGGGAGCTCCTGAGAGCGGTTTGTGCCGAAAGAAGCCCGGGACCGGCACTTAGCTTCGGAGAGCTGCGTATCTGCGTCTTCTGCGTGTCTTGCCGCTCTACACTCAGCAAAAAGCTTTTCCACCATATCTTGCAAGGAGAAACTCTGCCAGGAAAGAAAACATCCAAAATCTTGTTCTAAAGCTTGCACGGGGGTCTGCAAAGAGTTTGGCAAGAATGAAAGGTAGTTGTCCAAAACTCGTTCTTTTCCAATAGAATAACCATGGAAAAGGCAGGAGAGTGGTAAAGTACTGTTTTCTCTAAGTCTGAAGGCTGCCCACACTGTGCCTGCGTGCTGCAGCTTGCATCTTCGCCTTTGGGAAGCTGCCGCTCGCCGATTCTCCCGGAGGCGAAGAAGCGGCTTCTTCGCACACAGAGCATTGTGGCGAGCGCAGGGAGCTCCTGAGAGCGGTTTGTGCCGAAAGAAGCCCGGGACCGGCACTTAGCTTCGGAGAGCTGCGTATCTGCGTCTTCTGCGTGTCTTGCCGCTCTACACTCAGCAAAAAGCTTTTCCACCATATCTTGCAAGGAGAAACTCTGCCAGGAAAGAAAACATCCAAAATCTTGTTCTAAAGCTTGCACGGGGGTCTGCAAAGAGTTTGGCAAGAATGAAAGGTAGTTGTCCAAAACTCGTTCTTTTCCAATAGAATAACCATGGAAAAGGCAGGAGAGTGGTAAAGTACTGTTTTCTCTAAGTCTGAAGGCTGCCCACACTGTGCCTGCGTGCTGCAGCTTGCATCTTCGCCTTTGGGAAGCTGCCGCTCGCCGATTCTCCCGGAGGCGAAGAAGCTGCTTCTTCGCACACAGAGCATTGTGGCGAGCGCAGGGAGCTCCTGAGAGCGGTTTGTGCCGAAAGAAGCCCGGGACCGGCACTTAGCTTCGGAGAGCTGCGTATCTGCGTCTTCTGCGTGTCTTGCCGCTCTACACTCAGCAAAAAGCTTTTCCACCATATCTTGCAAGGAGAAACTCTGCCAGGAAAGAAAACATCCAAAATCTTGTTCTAAAGCTTGCACGGGGGTCTGCAAAGAGTTTGGCAAGAATGAAAGGTAGTTGTCCAAAACTCGTTCTTTTCCAATAGAATAACCATGGAAAAGGCAGGAGAGTGGTAAAGTACTGTTTTCTCTAAGTCTGAAGGCTGCCCACACTGTGCCTGCGTGCTGCAGCTTGCATCTTCGCCTTTGGGAAGCTGCCGCTCGCCGATTCTCCCGGAGGCGAAGAAGCGGCTTCTTCGCACACAGAGCATTGTGGCGAGCGCAGGGAGCTCCTGAGAGCGGTTTGTGCCGAAAGAAGCCCGGGACCGGCACTTAGCTTCGGAGAGCTGCGTATCTGCGTCTTCTGCGTGTCTTGCCGCTCTACACTCAGCAAAAAGCTTTTCCACCATATCTTGCAAGGAGAAACTCTGCCAGGAAAGAAAACATCCAAAATCTTCTTCTAAAGCTTGCACGGGGGTCTGCAAAGAGTTTGGCAAGAATGAAAGGTAGTTGTCCAAAACTCGTTCTTTTCCAATAGAATAACCATGAAAAAGGCAGGAGAGTGGTAAAGTACTGTTTTCTCTAAGTCTGAAGGCTGCCCACACTGTGCCTGCGTGCTGCAGCTTGCATCTTCGCCTTTGGGAAGCTGCCGCTCGCCGATTCTCCCGGAGGCGAAGAAGCGGCTTCTTCGCACACAGAGCATTGTGGCGAGCGCAGGGAGCTCCTGAGAGCGGTTTGTGCCGAAAGAAGCCCGGGACCGGCACTTAGCTTCGGAGAGCTGCGTATCTGCGTCTTCTGCGTGTCTTGCCGCTCTACACTCAGCAAAAAGCTTTTCCACCATATCTTGCAAGGAGAAACTCTGCCAGGAAAGAAAACATGCAAAATCTTGTTCTAAAGCTTGCACGGGTGTCTGCAAAGAGTTTGGCAAGAATGAAAGGTAGTTGTCCAAAACTCGTTCTTTTCCAATAGAATAACCATGGAAAAGGCAGGAGAGTGGTAAAGTACTGTTTTCTCGAAGTCTGAAGGCTGCCCACACTGTGCCTGCGTGCTGCAGCTTGCATCTTCGCCTTTGGGAAGCTGCCGCTCGCCGATTCTCCCGGAGGCGAAGAAGCGGCTTCTTCGCACACAGAGCATTGTGGCGAGCGCAGGGAGCTCCTGAGAGCGGTTTGTGCCGAAAGAAGCCCGGGACCGGCACTTAGCTTCGGAGAGCTGCGGATCTGCGTCTTCTGCGTGTCTTGCCGCTCTACACTCAGCAAAAAGCTTTTCCACCATATCTTGCAAGGAGAAACTCTGCCAGGAAAGAAAACATCCAAAATCTTGTTCTAAAGCTTGCACGGGGGTCTGCAAAGAGTTTGGCAAGAATGAAAGGTAGTTGTCCAAAACTCGTTCTTTTCCAATAGAATAACCATGGAAAAGGCAGGAGAGTGGTAAAGTACTGTTTTCTCTAAGTCTGAAGGCTGCCCACACTGTGCCTGCGTGCTGCAGCTTGCATCTTCGCCTTTGGGAAGCTGCCGCTCGCCGATTCTCCCGGAGGCGAAGAAGCGGCTTCTTCGCACACAGAGCATTGTGGCGAGCGCAGGGAGCTCCTGAGAGCGGTTTGTGCCGAAAGAAGCCCGGGACCGGCACTTAGCTTCGGAGAGCTGCGTATCTGCGTCTTCTGCGTGTCTTGCCGCTCTACACTCAGCAAAAAGCTTTTCCACCATATCTTGCAAGGAGAAACTCTGCCAGGAAAGAAAACATCCAAAATCTTGTTCTAAAGCTTGCACGGGGGTCTGCAAAGAGTTTGGCAAGAATGAAAGGTAGTTGTCCAAAACTCGTTCTTTTCCAATAGAATAACCATGGAAAAGGCAGGAGAGTGGTAAAGTACTGTTTTCTCTAAGTCTGAAGGCTGCCCACACTGTGCCTGTGTGCTGCAGCTTGCATCTTCGCCTTTGGGAAGCTGCCGCTCGCCGATTCTCCCGGAGGCGAAGAAGCTGCTTCTTCGCACACAGAGCATTGTGGCGAGCGCAGGGAGCTCCTGAGAGCGGTTTGTGCCGAAAGAAGCCCGGGACCGGCACTTAGCTTCGGAGAGCTGCGTATCTGCGTCTTCTGCGTGTCTTGCCGCTCTACACTCAGCAAAAAGCTTTTCCACCATATCTTGCAAGGAGAAACTCTGCCAGGAAAGAAAACATCCAAAATCTTGTTCTAAAGCTTGCACGGGGGTCTGCAAAGAGTTTGGCAAGAATGAAAGGTAGTTGTCCAAAACTCGTTCTTTTCCAATAGAATAACCATGGAAAAGGCAGGAGAGTGGTAAAGTACTGTTTTCTCGAAGTCTGAAGGCTGCCCACACTGTGCCTGCGTGCTGCAGCTTGCATCTTCGCCTTTGGGAAGCTGCCGCTCGCCGATTCTCCCGGAGGCGAAGAAGCTGCTTCTTCGCACACAGAGCATTGTGGCGAGCGCAGGGAGCTCCTGAGAGCGGTTTGTGCCGAAAGAAGCCCGGGACCGGCACTTAGCTTCGGAGAGCTGCGTATCTGCGTCTTCTGCGTGTCTTGCCGCTCTACACTCAGCAAAAAGCTTTTCCACCATATCTTGCAAGGAGAAACTCTGCCAGGAAAGAAAACATCCAAAATCTTGTTCTAAAGCTTGCACGGGGGTCTGCAAAGAGTTTGGCAAGAATGAAAGGTAGTTGTCCAAAACTCGTTCTTTTCCAATAGAATAACCATGGAAAAGGCAGGAGAGTGGTAAAGTACTGTTTTCTCTAAGTCTGAAGGCTGCCCACACTGTGCCTGCGTGCTGCAGCTTGCATCTTCGCCTTTGGGAAGCTGCCGCTCGCCGATTCTCCCGGAGGTGAAGAAGCGGCTTCTTCGCACACAGAGCATTGTGGCGAGCGCAGGGAGCTCCTGAGAGCGGTTTGTGCCGAAAGAAGCCCGGGACCGGCACTTAGCTTCGGAGAGCTGCGTATCTGCGTCTTCTGCGTGTCTTGCCGCTCTACACTCAGCAAAAAGCTTTTCCACCATATCTTGCAAGGAGAAACTCTGCCAGGAAAGAAAACATCCAAAATCTTGTTCTAAAGCTTGCACGGGGGTCTGCAAAGAGTTTGGCAAGAATGAAAGGTAGTTGTCCAAAACTCGTTCTTTTCCAATAGAATAACCATGGAAAAGGCAGGAGAGTGGTAAAGTACTGTTTTCTCTAAGTCTGAAGGCTGCCCACACTGTGCCTGCGTGCTGCAGCTTGCATCTTCGCCTTTGGGAAGCTGCCGCTCGCCGATTCTCCCGGAGGCGAAGAAGCTGCTTCTTCGCACACAGAGCATTGTGGCGAGCGCAGGGAGCTCCTGAGAGCGGTTTGTGCCGAAAGAAGCCCGGGACCGGCACTTAGCTTCGGAGAGCTGCGTATCTGCGTCTTCTGCGTGTCTTGCCGCTCTACACTCAGCAAAAAGCTTTTCCACCATATCTTGCAAGGAGAAACTCTGCCAGGAAAGAAAACATCCAAAATCTTGTTCTAAAGCTTGCACGGGGGTCTGCAAAGAGTTTGGCAAGAATGAAAGGTAGTTGTCCAAAACTCGTTCTTTTCCAATAGAATAACCATGGAAAAGGCAGGAGAGTGGTAAAGTACTGTTTTCTCTAAGTCTGAAGGCTGCCCACACTGTGCCTGCGTGCTGCAGCTTGCATCTTCGCCTTTGGGAAGCTGCCGCTCGCCGATTCTCCCGGAGGCGAAGAAGCGGCTTCTTCGCACACAGAGCATTGTGGCGAGCGCAGGGAGCTCCTGAGAGCGGTTTGTGCCGAAAGAAGCCCGGGACCGGCACTTAGCTTCGGAGAGCTGCGTATCTGCGTCTTCTGCGTGTCTTGCCGCTCTACACTCAGCAAAAAGCTTTTCCACCATATCTTGCAAGGAGAAACTCTGCCAGGAAAGAAAACATCCAAAATCTTGTTCTAAAGCTTGCACGGGGGTCTGCAAAGAGTTTGGCAAGAATGAAAGGTAGTTGTCCAAAACTCGTTCTTTTCCAATAGAATAACCATGAAAAAGGCAGGAGAGTGGTAAAGTACTGTTTTCTCTAAGTCTGAAGGCTGCCCACACTGTGCCTGCGTGCTGCAGCTTGCATCTTCGCCTTTGGGAAGCTGCCGCTCGCCGATTCTCCCGGAGGCGAAGAAGCGGCTTCTTCGCACACAGAGCATTGTGGCGAGCGCAGGGAGCTCCTGAGAGCGGTTTGTGCCGAAAGAAGCCCGGGACCGGCACTTAGCTTCGGAGAGCTGCGTATCTGCGTCTTCTGCGTGTCTTGCCGCTCTACACTCAGCAAAAAGCTTTTCCACCATATCTTGCAAGGAGAAACTCTGCCAGGAAAGAAAACATCCAAAATCTTGTTCTAAAGCTTGCACGGGGGTCTGCAAAGAGTTTGGCAAGAATGAAAGGTAGTTGTCCAAAACTCGTTCTTTTCCAATAGAATAACCATGGAAAAGGCAGGAGAGTGGTAAAGTACTGTTTTCTCTAAGTCTGAAGGCTGCCCACACTGTGCCTGCGTGCTGCAGCTTGCATCTTCGCCTTTGGGAAGCTGCCGCTCGCCGATTCTCCCGGAGGCGAAGAAGCGGCTTCTTCGCACACAGAGCATTGTGGCGAGCGCAGGGAGCTCCTGAGAGCGGTTTGTGCCGAAAGAAGCCCGGGACCGGCACTTAGCTTCGGAGAGCTGCGTATCTGCGTCTTCTGCGTGTCTTGCCGCTCTACACTCAGCAAAAAGCTTTTCCACCATATCTTGCAAGGAGAAACTCTGCCAGGAAAGAAAACATCCAAAATCTTGTTCTAAAGCGTGCACGGGGGTCTGCAAAGAGTTTGGCAAGAATGAAAGGTAGTTGTCCAAAACTCGTTCTTTTCCAATAGAATAACCATGGAAAAGGCAGGAGAGTGGTAAAGTACTGTTTTCTCTAAGTCTGAAGGCTGCCCACACTGTGCCTGCGTGCTGCAGCTTGCATCTTCGCCTTTGGGAAGCTGCCGCTCGCCGATTCTCCCGGAGGCGAAGAAGCTGCTTCTTCGCACACAGAGCATTGTGGCGAGCGCAGGGAGCTCCTGAGAGCGGTTTGTGCCGAAAGAAGCCCGGGACCGGCACTTAGCTTCGGAGAGCTGCGGATCTGCGTCTTCTGCGTGTCTTGCCGCTCTACACTCAGCAAAAAGCTTTTCCACCATATCTTGCAAGGAGAAACTCTGCCAGGAAAGAAAACATCCAAAATCTTCTTCTAAAGCTTGCACGGGGGTCTGCAAAGAGTTTGGCAAGAATGAAAGGTAGTTGTCCAAAACTCGTTCTTTTCCAATAGAATAACCATGGAAAAGGCAGGAGAGTGGTAAAGTACTGTTTTCTCGAAGTCTGAAGGCTGCCCACACTGTGCCTGTGTGCTGCAGCTTGCATCTTCGCCTTTGGGAAGCTGCCGCTCGCCGATTCTCCAGGAGGCGAAGAAGCTGCTTCTTCGCACACAGAGCATTGTGGCGAGCGCAGGGAGCTCCTGAGAGCGGTTTGTGCCGAAAGAAGCCCGGGACCGGCACTTAGCTTCGGAGAGCTGCGTATCTGCGTCTTCTGCGTGTCTTGCCGCTCTACACTCAGCAAAAAGCTTTTCCACCATATCTTGCAAGGAGAAACTCTGCCAGGAAAGAAAACATCCAAAATCTTGTTCTAAAGCTTGCACGGGGGTCTGCAAAGAGTTTGGCAAGAATGAAAGGTAGTTGTCCAAAACTCGTTCTTTTCCAATAGAATAACCATGAAAAAGGCAGGAGAGTGGTAAAGTACTGTTTTCTCTAAGTCTGAAGGCTGCCCACACTGTGCCTGCGTGCTGCAGCTTGCATCTTCGCCTTTGGGAAGCTGCCGCTCGCCGATTCTCCCGGAGGCGAAGAAGCGGCTTCTTCGCACACAGAGCATTGTGGCGAGCGCAGGGAGCTCCTGAGAGCGGTTTGTGCCGAAAGAAGCCCGGGACCGGCACTTAGCTTCGGAGAGCTGCGTATCTGCGTCTTCTGCGTGTCTTGCCGCTCTACACTCAGCAAAAAGCTTTTCCACCATATCTTGCAAGGAGAAACTCTGCCAGGAAAGAAAACATCCAAAATCTTGTTCTAAAGCTTGCACGGGGGTCTGCAAAGAGTTTGGCAAGAATGAAAGGTAGTTGTCCAAAACTCGTTCTTTTCCAATAGAATAACCATGGAAAAGGCAGGAGAGTGGTAAAGTACTGTTTTCTCTAAGTCTGAAGGCTGCCCACACTGTGCCTGCGTGCTGCAGCTTGCATCTTCGCCTTTGGGAAGCTGCCGCTCGCCGATTCTCCCGGAGGCGAAGAAGCGGCTTCTTCGCACACAGAGCATTGTGGCGAGCGCAGGGAGCTCCTGAGAGCGGTTTGTGCCGAAAGAAGCCCGGGACCGGCACTTAGCTTCGGAGAGCTGCGTATCTGCGTCTTCTGCGTGTCTTGCCGCTCTACACTCAGCAAAAAGCTTTTCCACCATATCTTGCAAGGAGAAACTCTGCCAGGAAAGAAAACATCCAAAATCTTGTTCTAAAGCTTGCACGGGGGTCTGCAAAGAGTTTGGCAAGAATGAAAGGTAGTTGTCCAAAACTCGTTCTTTTCCAATAGAATAACCATGGAAAAGGCAGGAGAGTGGTAAAGTACTGTTTTCTCTAAGTCTGAAGGCTGCCCACACTGTGCCTGCGTGCTGCAGCTTGCATCTTCGCCTTTGGGAAGCTGCCGCTCGCCGATTCTCCCGGAGGCGAAGAAGCGGCTTCTTCGCACACAGAGCATTGTGGCGAGCGCAGGGAGCTCCTGAGAGCGGTTTGTGCCGAAAGAAGCCCGGGACCGGCACTTAGCTTCGGAGAGCTGCGTATCTGCGTCTTCTGCGTGTCTTGCCGCTCTACACTCAGCAAAAAGCTTTTCCACCATATCTTGCAAGGAGAAACTCTGCCAGGAAAGAAAACATCCAAAATCTTGTTCTAAAGCTTGCACGGGGGTCTGCAAAGAGTTTGGCAAGAATGAAAGGTAGTTGTCCAAAACTCGTTCTTTTCCAATAGAATAACCATGGAAAAGGCAGGAGAGTGGTAAAGTACTGTTTTCTCTAAGTCTGAAGGCTGCCCACACTGTGCCTGCGTGCTGCAGCTTGCATCTTCGCCTTTGGGAAGCTGCCGCTCGCCGATTCTCCCGGAGGCGAAGAAGCGGCTTCTTCGCACACAGAGCATTGTGGCGAGCGCAGGGAGCTCCTGAGAGCGGTTTGTGCCGAAAGAAGCCCGGGACCGGCACTTAGCTTCGGAGAGCTGCGTATCTGCGTCTTCTGCGTGTCTTGCCGCTCTACACTCAGCAAAAAGCTTTTCCACCATATCTTGCAAGGAGAAACTCTGCCAGGAAAGAAAACATCCAAAATCTTGTTCTAAAGCGTGCACGGGGGTCTGCAAAGAGTTTGGCAAGAATGAAAGGTAGTTGTCCAAAACTCGTTCTTTTCCAATAGAATAACCATGGAAAAGGCAGGAGAGTGGTAAAGTACTGTTTTCTCTAAGTCTGAAGGCTGCCCACACTGTGCCTGCGTGCTGCAGCTTGCATCTTCGCCTTTGGGAAGCTGCCGCTCGCCGATTCTCCCGGAGGCGAAGAAGCGGCTTCTTCGCACACAGAGCATTGTGGCGAGCGCAGGGAGCTCCTGAGAGCGGTTTGTGCCGAAAGAAGCCCGGGACCGGCACTTAGCTTCGGAGAGCTGCGTATCTGCGTCTTCTGCGTGTCTTGCCGCTCTACACTCAGCAAAAAGCTTTTCCACCATATCTTGCAAGGAGAAACTCTGCCAGGAAAGAAAACATCCAAAATCTTGTTCTAAAGCTTGCACGGGGGTCTGCAAAGAGTTTGGCAAGAATGAAAGGTAGTTGTCCAAAACTCGTTCTTTTCCAATAGAATAACCATGGAAAAGGCAGGAGAGTGGTAAAGTACTGTTTTCTCTAAGTCTGAAGGCTGCCCACACTGTGCCTGCGTGCTGCAGCTTGCATCTTCGCCTTTGGGAAGCTGCCGCTCGCCGATTCTCCCGGAGGCGAAGAAGCGGCTTCTTCGCACACACAGCATTGTGGCGAGCGCAGGGAGCTCCTGAGAGCGGTTTGTGCCGAAAGAAGCCCGGGACCGGCACTTAGCTTCGGAGAGCTGCGTATCTGCGTCTTCTGCGTGTCTTGCCGCTCTACACTCAGCAAAAAGCTTTTCCACCATATCTTGCAAGGAGAAACTCTGCCAGGAAAGAAAACATCCAAAATCTTGTTCTAAAGCTTGCACGGGGGTCTGCAAAGAGTTTGGCAAGAATGAAAGGTAGTTGTCCAAAACTCGTTCTTTTCCAATAGAATAACCATGGAAAAAGGCAGGAGAGTGGTAAAGTACTGTTTTCTCTAAGTCTGAAGGCTGCCCACACTGTGCCTGCGTGCTGCAGCTTGCATCTTCGCCTTTGGGAAGCTGCCGCTCGCCGATTCTCCCGGAGGCGAAGAAGCGGCTTCTTCGCACACAGAGCATTGTGGCGAGCGCAGGGAGCTCCTGAGAGCGGTTTGTGCCGAAAGAAGCCCGGGACCGGCACTTAGCTTCGGAGAGCTGCGTATCTGCGTCTTCTGCGTGTCTTGCCGCTCTACACTCAGCAAAAAGCTTTTCCACCATATCTTGCAAGGAGAAACTCTGCCAGGAAAGAAAACATCCAAAATCTTGTTCTAAAGCTTGCACGGGGGTCTGCAAAGAGTTTGGCAAGAATGAAAGGTAGTTGTCCAAAACTCGTTCTTTTCCAATAGAATAACCATGGAAAAGGCAGGAGAGTGGTAAAGTACTGTTTTCTCTAAGTCTGAAGGCTGCCCACACTGTGCCTGCGTGCTGCAGCTTGCATCTTCGCCTTTGGGAAGCTGCCGCTCGCCGATTCTCCCGGAGGCGAAGAAGCGGCTTCTTCGCACACAGAGCATTGTGGCGAGCGCAGGGAGCTCCTGAGAGCGGTTTGTGCCGAAAGAAGCCCGGGACCGGCACTTAGCTTCGGAGAGCTGCGTATCTGCGTCTTCTGCGTGTCTTGCCGCTCTACACTCAGCAAAAAGCTTTTCCACCATATCTTGCAAGGAGAAACTCTGCCAGGAAAGAAAACATCCAAAATCTTGTTCTAAAGCGTGCACGGGGGTCTGCAAAGAGTTTGGCAAGAATGAAAGGTAGTTGTCCAAAACTCGTTCTTTTCCAATAGAATAACCATGGAAAAGGCAGGAGAGTGGTAAAGTACTGTTTTCTCTAAGTCTGAAGGCTGCCCACACTGTGCCTGTGTGCTGCAGCTTGCATCTTCGCCTTTGGGAAGCTGCCGCTCGCCGATTCTCCCGGAGGCGAAGAAGCTGCTTCTTCGCACACAGAGCATTGTGGCGAGCGCAGGGAGCTCCTGAGAGCGGTTTGTGCCGAAAGAAGCCCGGGACCGGCACTTAGCTTCGGAGAGCTGCGTATCTGCGTCTTCTGCGTGTCTTGCCGCTCTACACTCAGCAAAAAGCTTTTCCACCATATCTTGCAAGGAGAAACTCTGCCAGGAAAGAAAACATCCAAAATCTTGTTCTAAAGCTTGCACGGGGGTCTGCAAAGAGTTTGGCAAGAATGAAAGGTAGTTGTCCAAAACTCGTTCTTTTCCAATAGAATAACCATGGAAAAGGCAGGAGAGTGGTAAAGTACTGTTTTCTCTAAGTCTGAAGGCTGCCCACACTGTGCCTGTGTGCTGCAGCTTGCATCTTCGCCTTTGGGAAGCTGCCGCTCGCCGATTCTCCAGGAGGCGAAGAAGCTGCTTCTTCGCACACAGAGCATTGTGGCGAGCGCAGGGAGCTCCTGAGAGCGGTTTGTGCCGAAAGAAGCCCGGGACCGGCACTTAGCTTCGGAGAGCTGCGTATCTGCGTCTTCTGCGTGTCTTGCCGCTCTACACTCAGCAAAAAGCTTTTCCACCATATCTTGCAAGGAGAAACTCTGCCAGGAAAGAAAACATCCAAAATCTTGTTCTAAAGCTTGCACGGGGGTCTGCAAAGAGTTTGGCAAGAATGAAAGGTAGTTGTCCAAAACTCGTTCTTTTCCAATAGAATAACCATGAAAAAGGCAGGAGAGTGGTAAAGTACTGTTTTCTCTAAGTCTGAAGGCTGCCCACACTGTGCCTGCGTGCTGCAGCTTGCATCTTCGCCTTTGGGAAGCTGCCGCTCGCCGATTCTCCAGGAGGCGAAGAAGCGGCTTCTTCGCACACAGAGCATTGTGGCGAGCGCAGGGAGCTCCTGAGAGCGGTTTGTGCCGAAAGAAGCCCGGGACCGGCACTTAGCTTCGGAGAGCTGCGTATCTGCGTCTTCTGCGTGTCTTGCCGCTCTACACTCAGCAAAAAGCTTTTCCACCATATCTTGCAAGGAGAAACTCTGCCAGGAAAGAAAACATCCAAAATCTTGTTCTAAAGCTTGCACGGGGGTCTGCAAAGAGTTTGGCAAGAATGAAAGGTAGTTGTCCAAAACTCGTTCTTTTCCAATAGAATAACCATGGAAAAGGCAGGAGAGTGGTAAAGTACTGTTTTCTCGAAGTCTGAAGGCTGCCCACACTGTGCCTGTGTGCTGCAGCTTGCATCGTCGCCTTTGGGAAGCTGCCGCTCGCCGATTCTCCCGGAGGCGAAGAAGCGGCTTCTTCGCACACAGAGCATTGTGGCGAGCGCAGGGAGCTCCTGAGAGCGGTTTGTGCCGAAAGAAGCCCGGGACCGGCACTTAGCTTCGGAGAGCTGCGTATCTGCGTCTTCTGCGTGTCTTGCCGCTCTACACTCAGCAAAAAGCTTTTCCACCATATCTTGCAAGGAGAAACTCTGCCAGGAAAGAAAACATCCAAAATCTTGTTCTAAAGCTTGCACGGGGGTCTGCAAAGCGTTTGGCAAGAATGAAAGGTAGTTGTCCAAAACTCGTTCTTTTCCAATAGAATAACCATGGAAAAGGCAGGAGAGTGGTAAAGTACTGTTTTCTCTAAGTCTGAAGGCTGCCCACACTGTGCCTGTGTGCTGCAGCTTGCATCTTCGCCTTTGGGAAGCTGCCGCTCGCCGATTCTCCCGGAGGCGAAGAAGCGGCTTCTTCGCACACAGAGCATTGTGGCGAGCGCAGGGAGCTCCTGAGAGCGGTTTGTGCCGAAAGAAGCCCGGGACCGGCACTTAGCTTCGGAGAGCTGCGTATCTGCGTCTTCTGCGTGTCTTGCCGCTCTACAAACTCACGTACTGAAAAGCTTTTCCACCATATCTTGCAAGGAGAAACTCTGCCAGGAAAGAAAACATCCAAAATCTTGTTCTAAAGCTTGCACGGGGGTCTGCAAAGAGTTTGGCAAGAATGAAAGGTAGTTGTCCAAAACTCGTTCTTTTCCAATAGAATAACCATGGAAAAGGCAGGAGAGTGGTAAAGTACTGTTTTCTCGAAGTCTGAAGGCTGCCCACACTGTGCCTGCGTGCTGCAGCTTGCATCTTCGCCTTTGGGAAGCTGCCGCTCGCCGATTCTCCCGGAGGCGAAGAAGCGGCTTCTTCGCACACAGAGCATTGTGGCGAGCGCAGGGAGCTCCTGAGAGCGGTTTGTGCCGAAAGAAGCCCGGGACCGGCACTTAGCTTCGGAGAGCTGCGTATCTGCGTCTTCTGCGTGTCTTGCCGCTCTACAAAAAAGCTTTTCCACCATATCTTGCAAGGAGAAACTCTGCCAGGAAAGAAAACATCCAAAATCTTGTTCTAAAGCTTGCACGGGGGTCTGCAAAGAGTTTGGCAAGAATGAAAGGTAGTTGTCCAAAACTCGTTCTTTTCCAATAGAATAACCATGGAAAAGGCAGGAGAGTGGTAAAGTACTGTTTTCTCTAAGTCTGAATGCTGCCCACACTGTGCCTGCGTGCTGCAGCTTGCATCTTCGCCTTTGGGAAGCTGCCGCTCGCCGATTCTCCCGGAGGCGAAGAAGCGGCTTCTTCGCACACAGAGCATTGTGGCGAGCGCAGGGAGCTCCTGAGAGCGGTTTGTGCCGAAAGAAGCCCGGGACCGGCACTTAGCTTCGGAGAGCTGCGTATCTGCGTCTTCTGCGTGTCTTGCCGCTCTACACTCAGCAAAAAGCTTTTCCACCATATCTTGCAAGGAGAAACTCTGCCAGGAAAGAAAACATCCAAAATCTTGTTCTAAAGCTTGCAAGGGGGTCTGCAAAGCGTTTGGCAAGAATGAAAGGTAGTTGTCCAAAACTCGTTCTTTTCCAATAGAATAACCATGGAAAAGGCAGGAGAGTGGTAAAGTACTGTTTTCTCTAAGTCTGAAGGCTGCCCACACTGTGCCTGCGTGCTGCAGCTTGCATCTTCGCCTTTGGGAAGCTGCCGCTCGCCGATTCTCCCGGAGGCGAAGAAGCGGCTTCTTCGCACACAGAGCATTGTGGCGAGCGCAGGGAGCTCCTGAGAGCGGTTTGTGCCGAAAGAAGCCCGGGACCGGCACTTAGCTTCGGAGAGCTGCGTATCTGCGTCTTCTGCGTGTCTTGCCGCTCTACACTCAGCAAAAAGCTTTTCCACCATATCTTGCAAGGAGAAACTCTGCCAGGAAAGAAAACATCCAAAATCTTGTTCTAAAGCTTGCACGGGGGTCTGCAAAGAGTTTGGCAAGAATGAAAGGTAGTTGTCCAAAACTCGTTCTTTTCCAATAGAATAACCATGGAAAAGGCAGGAGAGTGGTAAAGTACTGTTTTCTCTAAGTCTGAAGGCTGCCCACACTGTGCCTGTGTGCTGCAGCTTGCATCTTCGCCTTTGGGAAGCTGCCGCTCGCCGATTCTCCCGGAGGCGAAGAAGCTGCTTCTTCGCACACAGAGCATTGTGGCGAGCGCAGGGAGCTCCTGAGAGCGGTTTGTGCCGAAAGAAGCCCGGGACCGGCACTTAGCTTCGGAGAGCTGCGTATCTGCGTCTTCTGCGTGTCTTGCCGCTCTACACTCAGCAAAAAGCTTTTCCACCATATCTTGCAAGGAGAAACTCTGCCAGGAAAGAAAACATCCAAAATCTTGTTCTAAAGCTTGCACGGGGGTCTGCAAAGAGTTTGGCAAGAATGAAAGGTAGTTGTCCAAAACTCGTTCTTTTCCAATAGAATAACCATGGAAAAGGCAGGAGAGTGGTAAAGTACTGTTTTCTCGAAGTCTGAAGGCTGCCCACACTGTGCCTGTGTGCTGCAGCTTGCATCTTCGCCTTTGGAAGCTGCCGCTCGCCGATTCTCCCGGAGGCGAAGAAGCGGCTTCTTCGCACACAGAGCATTGTGGCGAGCGCAGGGAGCTCCTGAGAGCGGTTTGTGCCGAAAGAAGCCCGGGACCGGCACTTAGCTTCGGAGAGCTGCGTATCTGCGTCTTCTGCGTGTCTTGCCGCTCTACACTCAGCAAAAAGCTTTTCCACCATATCTTGCAAGGAGAAACTCTGCCAGGAAAGAAAACATCCAAAATCTTGTTCTAAAGCTTGCACGGGGGTCTGCAAAGAGTTTGGCAAGAATGAAAGGTAGTTGTCCAAAACTCGTTCTTTTCCAATAGAATAACCATGGAAAAGGCAGGAGAGTGGTAAAGTACTGTTTTCTCGAAGTCTGAAGGCTGCCCACACTGTGCCTGTGTGCTGCAGCTTGCATCTTCGCCTTTGGGAAGCTGCCGCTCGCCGATTCTCCCGGAGGCGAAGAAGCGGCTTCTTCGCACACAGAGCATTGTGGCGAGCGCAGGGAGCTCCTGAGAGCGGTTTGTGCCGAAAGAAGCCCGGGACCGGCACTTAGCTTCGGAGAGCTGCGTATCTGCGTCTTCTGCGTGTCTTGCCGCTCTACACTCAGCAAAAAGCTTTTCCACCATATCTTGCAAGGAGAAACTCTGCCAGGAAAGAAAACATCCAAAATCTTGTTCTAAAGCTTGCACGGGGGTCTGCAAAGAGTTTGGCAAGAATGAAAGGTAGTTGTCCAAAACTCGTTCTTTTCCAATAGAATAACCATGGAAAAGGCAGGAGAGTGGTAAAGTACTGTTTTCTCTAAGTCTGAAGGCTGCCCACACTCTGCCTGTGTGCTGCAGCTTGCATCTTCGCTTTGGGAAGCTGCCGCTCGCCGATTCTCCCGGAGGCGAAGAAGCGGCTTCTTCGCACACAGAGCATTGTGGCAAGCGCAGGGAGCTCCTGAGAGCGGTTTGTGCCGAAAGAAGCCCGGGACCGGCACTTAGCTTCGGAGAGCTGCGTATCTGCGTCTTCTGCGTGTCTTGCCGCTCTACACTCAGCAAAAAGCTTTTCCACCATATCTTGCAAGGAGAAACTCTGCCAGGAAAGAAAACATCCAAAATCTTGTTCTAAAGCTTGCACGGGGGTCTGCAAAGAGTTTGGCAAGAATGAAAGGTAGTTGTCCAAAACTCGTTCTTTTCCAATAGAATAACCATGGAAAAGGCAGGAGAGTGGTAAAGTACTGTTTTCTCTAAGTCTGAAGGCTGCCCACACTGTGCCTGCGTGCTGCAGCTTGCATCTTCGCCTTTGGGAAGCTGCCGCTCGCCGATTCTCCTGGAGGCGAAGAAGCGGCTTCTTCGCACACAGAGCATTGTGGCGAGCGCAGGGAGCTCCTGAGAGCGGTTTGTGCCGAAAGAAGCCCGGGACCGGCACTTAGCTTCGGAGAGCTGCGTATCTGCGTCTTCTGCGTGTCTTGCCGCTCTACACTCAGCAAAAAGCTTTTCCACCATATCTTGCAAGGAGAAACTCTGCCAGGAAAGAAAACATCCAAAATCTTGTTCTAAAGCTTGCACGGGGGTCTGCAAAGAGTTTGGCAAGAATGAAAGGTAGTTGTCCAAAACTCGTTCTTTTCCAATAGAATAACCATGGAAAAGGCAGGAGAGTGGTAAAGTACTGTTTTCTCTAAGTCTGAAGGCTGCCCACACTGTGCCTGTGTGCTGCAGCTTGCATCTTCGCCTTTGGGAAGCTGCCGCTCGCCGATTCTCCCGCAGGCGAAGAAGCGGCTTCTTCGCACACAGAGCATTGTGGCGAGCGCAGGGAGCTCCTGAGAGCGGTTTGTGCCGAAAGAAGCCCGGGACCGGCACTTAGCTTCGGAGAGCTGCGTATCTGCGTCTTCTGCGTGTCTTGCCGCTCTACACTCAGCAAAAAGCTTTTCCACCATATCTTGCAAGGAGAAACTCTGCCAGGAAAGAAAACATCCAAAATCTTGTTCTAAAGCTTGCACGGGGGTTTGCAAAGAGTTTGGCAAGAATGAAAGGTAGTTGTCCAAAACTCGTTCTTTTCCAATAGAATAACCATGGAAAAGGCAGGAGAGTGGTAAAGTACTGTTTTCTCTAAGTCTGAATGCTGCCCACACTGTGCCTGCGTGCTGCAGCTTGCATCTTCGCCTTTGGGAAGCTGCCGCTCGCCGATTCTCCCGGAGGCGAAGAAGCGGCTTCTTCGCACACAGAGCATTGTGGCGAGCGCAGGGAGCTCCTGAGAGCGGTTTGTGCCGAAAGAAGCCCGGGACCGGCACTTAGCTTCGGAGAGCTGCGTATCTGCGTCTTCTGCGTGTCTTGCCGCTCTACACTCAGCAAAAAGCTTTTCCACCATATCTTGCAAGGAGAAACTCTGCCAGGAAAGAAAACATCCAAAATCTTGTTCTAAAGCTTGCAAGGGGGTCTGCAAAGCGTTTGGCAAGAATGAAAGGTAGTTGTCCAAAACTCGTTCTTTTCCAATAGAATAACCATGGAAAAGGCAGGAGAGTGGTAAAGTACTGTTTTCTCTAAGTCTGAAGGCTGCCCACACTGTGCCTGCGTGCTGCAGCTTGCATCTTCGCCTTTGGGAAGCTGCCGCTCGCCGATTCTCCCGGAGGCGAAGAAGCGGCTTCTTCGCACACAGAGCATTGTGGCGAGCGCAGGGAGCTCCTGAGAGCGGTTTGTGCCGAAAGAAGCCCGGGACCGGCACTTAGCTTCGGAGAGCTGCGTATCTGCGTCTTCTGCGTGTCTTGCCGCTCTACACTCAGCAAAAAGCTTTTCCACCATATCTTGCAAGGAGAAACTCTGCCAGGAAAGAAAACATCCAAAATCTTGTTCTAAAGCTTGCACGGGGGTCTGCAAAGAGTTTGGCAAGAATGAAAGGTAGTTGTCCAAAACTCGTTCTTTTCCAATAGAATAACCATGGAAAAGGCAGGAGAGTGGTAAAGTACTGTTTTCTCTAAGTCTGAAGGCTGCCCACACTGTGCCTGTGTGCTGCAGCTTGCATCTTCGCCTTTGGGAAGCTGCCGCTCGCCGATTCTCCCGGAGGCGAAGAAGCTGCTTCTTCGCACACAGAGCATTGTGGCGAGCGCAGGGAGCTCCTGAGAGCGGTTTGTGCCGAAAGAAGCCCGGGACCGGCACTTAGCTTCGGAGAGCTGCGTATCTGCGTCTTCTGCGTGTCTTGCCGCTCTACACTCAGCAAAAAGCTTTTCCACCATATCTTGCAAGGAGAAACTCTGCCAGGAAAGAAAAACATCCAAAATCTTGTTCTAAAGCTTGCACGGGGGTCTGCAAAGAGTTTGGCAAGAATGAAAGGTAGTTGTCCAAAACTCGTTCTTTTCCAATAGAATAACCATGGAAAAGGCAGGAGAGTGGTAAAGTACTGTTTTCTCTAAGTCTGAAGGCTGCCCACACTGTGCCTGTGTGCTGCAGCTTGCATCTTCGCCTTTGGGAAGCTGCCGCTCGCCGATTCTCCCGGAGGCGAAGAAGCGGCTTCTTCGCACACAGAGCATTGTGGCGAGCGCAGGGAGCTCCTGAGAGCGGTTTGTGCCGAAAGAAGCCCGGGACCGGCACTTAGCTTCGGAGAGCTGCGTATCTGCGTCTTCTGCGTGTCTTGCCGCTCTACACTCAGCAAAAAGCTTTTCCACCATATCTTGCAAGGAGAAACTCTGCCAGGAAAGAAAACATCCAAAATCTTGTTCTAAAGCTTGCACGGGGGTCTGCAAAGAGTTTGGCAAGAATGAAAGGTAGTTGTCCAAAACTCGTTCTTTTCCAATAGAATAACCATGGAAAAGGCAGGAGAGTGGTAAAGTACTGTTTTCTCGAAGTCTGAAGGCTGCCCACACTGTGCCTGTGTGCTGCAGCTTGCATCTTCGCCTTTGGGAAGCTGCCGCTCGCCGATTCTCCCGGAGGCGAAGAAGCGGCTTCTTCGCACACAGAGCATTGTGGCGAGCGCAGGGAGCTCCTGAGAGCGGTTTGTGCCGAAAGAAGCCCGGGACCGGCACTTAGCTTCGGAGAGCTGCGTATCTGCGTCTTCTGCGTGTCTTGCCGCTCTACACTCAGCAAAAAGCTTTTCCACCATATCTTGCAAGGAGAAACTCTGCCAGGAAAGAAAACATCCAAAATCTTGTTCTAAAGCTTGCACGGGGGTCTGCAAAGAGTTTGGCAAGAATGAAAGGTAGTTGTCCAAAACTCGTTCTTTTCCAATAGAATAACCATGGAAAAGGCAGGAGAGTGGTAAAGTACTGTTTTCTCTAAGTCTGAAGGCTGCCCACACTCTGCCTGTGTGCTGCAGCTTGCATCTTCGCTTTGGGAAGCTGCCGCTCGCCGATTCTCCCGGAGGCGAAGAAGCGGCTTCTTCGCACACAGAGCATTGTGGCAAGCGCAGGGAGCTCCTGAGAGCGGTTTGTGCCGAAAGAAGCCCGGGACCGGCACTTAGCTTCGGAGAGCTGCGTATCTGCGTCTTCTGCGTGTCTTGCCGCTCTACACTCAGCAAAAAGCTTTTCCACCATATCTTGCAAGGAGAAACTCTGCCAGGAAAGAAAACATCCAAAATCTTGTTCTAAAGCTTGCACGGGGGTCTGCAAAGAGTTTGGCAAGAATGAAAGGTAGTTGTCCAAAACTCGTTCTTTTCCAATAGAATAACCATGGAAAAGGCAGGAGAGTGGTAAAGTACTGTTTTCTCTAAGTCTGAAGGCTGCCCACACTGTGCCTGCGTGCTGCAGCTTGCATCTTCGCCTTTGGGAAGCTGCCGCTCGCCGATTCTCCTGGAGGCGAAGAAGCGGCTTCTTCGCACACAGAGCATTGTGGCGAGCGCAGGGAGCTCCTGAGAGCGGTTTGTGCCGAAAGAAGCCCGGGACCGGCACTTAGCTTCGGAGAGCTGCGTATCTGCGTCTTCTGCGTGTCTTGCCGCTCTACACTCAGCAAAAAGCTTTTCCACCATATCTTGCAAGGAGAAACTCTGCCAGGAAAGAAAACATCCAAAATCTTGTTCTAAAGCTTGCACGGGGGTCTGCAAAGAGTTTGGCAAGAATGAAAGGTAGTTGTCCAAAACTCGTTCTTTTCCAATAGAATAACCATGGAAAAGGCAGGAGAGTGGTAAAGTACTGTTTTCTCTAAGTCTGAAGGCTGCCCACACTGTGCCTGTGTGCTGCAGCTTGCATCTTCGCCTTTGGGAAGCTGCCGCTCGCCGATTCTCCCGCAGGCGAAGAAGCGGCTTCTTCGCACACAGAGCATTGTGGCGAGCGCAGGGAGCTCCTGAGAGCGGTTTGTGCCGAAAGAAGCCCGGGACCGGCACTTAGCTTCGGAGAGCTGCGTATCTGCGTCTTCTGCGTGTCTTGCCGCTCTACACTCAGCAAAAAGCTTTTCCACCATATCTTGCAAGGAGAAACTCTGCCAGGAAAGAAAACATCCAAAATCTTGTTCTAAAGCTTGCACGGGGGTTTGCAAAGAGTTTGGCAAGAATGAAAGGTAGTTGTCCAAAACTCGTTCTTTTCCAATTGAATAACCATGGAAAAGGCAGGAGAGTGGTAAAGTACTGTTTTCTCTAAGTCTGAAGGCTGCCCACACTGTGCCTGTGTGCTGCAGCTTGCATCTTCGCCTTTGGGAAGCTGCCGCTCGCCGATTCTCCCGGAGGCGAAGAAGCGGCTTCTTCGCACACAGAGCATTGTGGCGAGCGCAGGGAGCTCCTGAGAGCGGTTTGTGCCGAAAGAAGCCCGGGACCGGCACTTAGCTTCGGAGAGCTGCGTATCTGCGTCTTCTGCGTGTCTTGCCGCTCTACACTCAGCAAAAAGCTTTTCCACCATATCTTGCAAGGAGAAACTCTGCCAGGAAAGAAAACATCCAAAATCTTCTTCTAAAGCTTGCACGGGGGTCTGCAAAGAGTTTGGCAAGAATGAAAGGTAGTTGTCCAAAACTCGTTCTTTTCCAATAGAATAACCATGGAAAAGGCAGGAGAGTGGTAAAGTACTGTTTTCTCGAAGTCTGAAGGCTGCCCACACTGTGCCTGTGTGCTGCAGCTTGCATCTTCGCCTTTGGGAAGCTGCCGCTCGCCGATTCTCCCGCAGGCGAAGAAGCGGCTTCTTCGCACACACAGCATTGTGGCGAGCGCAGGGAGCTCCTGAGAGCGGTTTGTGCCGAAAGAAGCCCGGGACCGGCACTTAGCTTCGGAGAGCTGCGTATCTGCGTCTTCTGCGTGTCTTGCCGCTCTACACTCAGCCAGAAGCTTTTCCAGCATATCTTGCAAGGAGAAACTCTGCCAGGAAAGAAAACATCCAAAATCTTGTTCTAAAGCTTGCACGGGGGTCTACAAAGAGTTTGGCAAGAATGAAAGGTAGTTGTCCAAAACTCGTTCTTTTCCAATAGAATAACCATGGAAAAGGCAGGAGAGTGGTAAAGTACTGTTTTCTCTAAGTCTGAAGGCTGCCCACACTGTGCCTGCGTGCTGCAGCTTGCATCTTCGCCTTTGGGAAGCTGCCGCTCGCCGATTCTCCCGGAGGCGAAGAAGCGGCTTCTTCGCACACAGAGCATTGTGGCGAGCGCAGGGAGCTCCTGAGAGCGGTTTGTGCCGAAAGAAGCCCGGGACCGGCACTTAGCTTCGGAGAGCTGCGTATCTGCGTCTTCTGCGTGTCTTGCCGCTCTACACTCAGCAAAAAGCTTTTCCACCATATCTTGCAAGGAGAAACTCTGCCAGGAAAGAAAACATCCAAAATCTTGTTCTAAAGCTTGCACGGGGGTCTGCAAAGAGTTTGGCAAGAATGAAAGGTAGTTGTCCAAAACTCGTTCTTTTCCAATAGAATAACCATGGAAAAGACAGGAGAGTGGTAAAGTACTGTTTTCTCGAAGTCTGAAGGCTGCCCACACTGTGCCTGTGTGCTGCAGCTTGCATCTTCGCCTTTGGGAAGCTGCCGCTCGCCGATTCTCCCGGAGGCGAAGAAGCGGCTTCTTCGCACACAGAGCATTGTGGCGAGCGCAGGGAGCTCCTGAGAGCGGTTTGTGCCGAAAGAAGCCCGGGACCGGCACTTAGCTTCGGAGAGCTGCGTATCTGCGTCTTCTGCGTGTCTTGCCGCTCTACACTCAGCAAAAAGCTTTTCCACCATATCTTGCAAGGAGAAACTCTGCCAGGAAAGAAAACATCCAAAATCTTGTTCTAAAGCTTGCACGGGGGTCTGCAAAGCGTTTGGCAAGAATGAAAGGTAGTTGTCCAAAACTCGTTCTTTTCCAATAGAATAACCATGGAAAAGGCAGGAGAGTGGTAAAGTACTGTTTTCTCTAAGTCTGAAGGCTGCCCACACTGTGCCTGCGTGCTGCAGCTTGCATCTTCGCCTTTGGGAAGCTGCCGCTCGCCGATTCTCCCGGAGGCGAAGAAGCGGCTTCTTCGCACACAGAGCATTGTGGCGAGCGCAGGGAGCTCCTGAGAGCGGTTTGTGCCGAAAGAAGCCCGGGACCGGCACTTAGCTTCGGAGAGCTGCGTATCTGCGTCTTCTGCGTGTCTTGCCGCTCTACACTCAGCAAAAAGCTTTTCCACCATATCTTGCAAGGAGAAACTCTGCCAGGAAAGAAAACATCCAAAATCTTGTTCTAAAGCTTGCACGGGGGTCTGCAAAGAGTTTGGCAAGAATGAAAGGTAGTTGTCCAAAACTCGTTCTTTTCCAATAGAATAACCATGGAAAAGGCAGGAGAGTGGTAAAGTACTGTTTTCTCGAAGTCTGAAGGCTGCCCACACTGTGCCTGTGTGCTGCAGCTTGCATCTTCGCCTTTGGGAAGCTGCCGCTCGCCGATTCTCCCGCAGGCGAAGAAGCGGCTTCTTCGCACACAGAGCATTGTGGCGAGCGCAGGGAGCTCCTGAGAGCGGTTTGTGCCGAAAGAAGCCCGGGACCGGCACTTAGCTTCGGAGAGCTGCGTATCTGCGTCTTCTGCGTGTCTTGCCGCTCTACACTCAGCAAAAAGCTTTTCCACCATATCTTGCAAGGAGAAACTCTGCCAGGAAAGAAAACATCCAAAATCTTGTTCTAAAGCTTGCACGGGGGTTTGCAAAGAGTTTGGCAAGAATGAAAGGTAGTTGTCCAAAACTCGTTCTTTTCCAATTGAATAACCATGGAAAAGGCAGGAGAGTGGTAAAGTACTGTTTTCTCTAAGTCTGAAGGCTGCCCACACTGTGCCTGTGTGCTGCAGCTTGCATCTTCGCCTTTGGGAAGCTGCCGCTCGCCGATTCTCCCGGAGGCGAAGAAGCGGCTTCTTCGCACACAGAGCATTGTGGCGAGCGCAGGGAGCTCCTGAGAGCGGTTTGTGCCGAAAGAAGCCCGGGACCGGCACTTAGCTTCGGAGAGCTGCGTATCTGCGTCTTCTGCGTGTCTTGCCGCTCTACACTCAGCAAAAAGCTTTTCCACCATATCTTGCAAGGAGAAACTCTGCCAGGAAAGAAAACATCCAAAATCTTGTTCTAAAGCTTGCACGGGGGTCTGCAAAGAGTTTGGCAAGAATGAAAGGTAGTTGTCCAAAACTCGTTCTTTTCCAATAGAATAACCATGGAAAAGGCAGGAGAGTGGTAAAGTACTGTTTTCTCTAAGTCTGAAGGCTGCCCACACTGTGCCTGTGTGCTGCAGCTTGCATCTTCGCCTTTGGGAAGCTGCCGCTCGCCGATTCTCCCGGAGGCGAAGAAGCTGCTTCTTCGCACACAGAGCATTGTGGCGAGCGCAGGGAGCTCCTGAGAGCGGTTTGTGCCGAAAGAAGCCCGGGACCGGCACTTAGCTTCGGAGAGCTGCGTATCTGCGTCTTCTGCGTGTCTTGCCGCTCTACACTCAGCAAAAAGCTTTTCCACCATATCTTGCAAGGAGAAACTCTGCCAGGAAAGAAAACATCCAAAATCTTGTTCTAAAGCTTGCACGGGGGTCTGCAAAGAGTTTGGCAAGAATGAAAGGTAGTTGTCCAAAACTCGTTCTTTTCCAATAGAATAACCATGGAAAAGGCAGGAGAGTGGTAAAGTACTGTTTTCTCGAAGTCTGAAGGCTGCCCACACTGTGCCTGTGTGCTGCAGCTTGCATCTTCGCCTTTGGGAAGCTGCCGCTCGCCGATTCTCCCGGAGGCGAAGAAGCGGCTTCTTCGCACACAGAGCATTGTGGCGAGCGCAGGGAGCTCCTGAGAGCGGTTTGTGCCGAAAGAAGCCCGGGACCGGCACTTAGCTTCGGAGAGCTGCGTATCTGCGTCTTCTGCGTGTCTTGCCGCTCTACACTCAGCAAAAAGCTTTTCCACCATATCTTGCAAGGAGAAACTCTGCCAGGAAAGAAAACATCCAAAATCTTGTTCTAAAGCTTGCACGGGGGTCTGCAAAGAGTTTGGCAAGAATGAAAGGTAGTTGTCCAAAACTCGTTCTTTTCCAATAGAATAACCATGGAAAAGGCAGGAGAGTGGTAAAGTACTGTTTTCTCTAAGTCTGAAGGCTGCCCACACTCTGCCTGTGTGCTGCAGCTTGCATCTTCGCTTTGGGAAGCTGCCGCTCGCCGATTCTCCCGGAGGCGAAGAAGCTGCTTCTTCGCACACAGAGCATTGTGGCAAGCGCAGGGAGCTCCTGAGAGCGGTTTGTGCCGAAAGAAGCCCGGGACCGGCACTTAGCTTCGGAGAGCTGCGTATCTGCGTCTTCTGCGTGTCTTGCCGCTCTACACTCAGCAAAAAGCTTTTCCACCATATCTTGCAAGGAGAAACTCTGCCAGGAAAGAAAACATCCAAAATCTTGTTCTAAAGCTTGCACGGGGGTCTGCAAAGAGTTTGGCAAGAATGAAAGGTAGTTGTCCAAAACTCGTTCTTTTCCAATAGAATAACCATGGAAAAGGCAGGAGAGTGGTAAAGTACTGTTTTCTCTAAGTCTGAAGGCTGCCCACACTGTGCCTGCGTGCTGCAGCTTGCATCTTCGCCTTTGGGAAGCTGCCGCTCGCCGATTCTCCAGGAGGCGAAGAAGCGGCTTCTTCGCACACAGAGCATTGTGGCGAGCGCAGGGAGCTCCTGAGAGCGGTTTGTGCCGAAAGAAGCCCGGGACCGGCACTTAGCTTCGGAGAGCTGCGTATCTGCGTCTTCTGCGTGTCTTGCCGCTCTACACTCAGCAAAAAGCTTTTCCACCATATCTTGCAAGGAGAAACTCTGCCAGGAAAGAAAACATCCAAAATCTTGTTCTAAAGCTTGCACGGGGGTCTGCAAAGAGTTTGGCAAGAATGAAAGGTAGTTGTCCAAAACTCGTTCTTTTCCAATAGAATAACCATGGAAAAGGCAGGAGAGTGGTAAAGTACTGTTTTCTCTAAGTCTGAAGGCTGCCCACACTGTGCCTGTGTGCTGCAGCTTGCATCTTCGCCTTTGGGAAGCTGCCGCTCGCCGATTCTCCCGCAGGCGAAGAAGCGGCTTCTTCGCACACAGAGCATTGTGGCGAGCGCAGGGAGCTCCTGAGAGCGGTTTGTGCCGAAAGAAGCCCGGGACCGGCACTTAGCTTCGGAGAGCTGCGTATCTGCGTCTTCTGCGTGTCTTGCCGCTCTACACTCAGCCAGAAGCTTTTCCAGCATATCTTGCAAGGAGAAACTCTGCCAGGAAAGAAAACATCCAAAATCTTGTTCTAAAGCTTGCACGGGGGTCTGCAAAGAGTTTGGCAAGAATGAAAGGTAGTTGTCCAAAACTCGTTCTTTTCCAATAGAATAACCATGGAAAAGGCAGGAGAGTGGTAAAGTACTGTTTTCTCTAAGTCTGAAGGCTGCCCACACTGTGCCTGCGTGCTGCAGCTTGCATCTTCGCCTTTGGGAAGCTGCCGCTCGCCGATTCTCCCGGAGGCGAAGAAGCGGCTTCTTCGCACACAGAGCATTGTGGCGAGCGCAGGGAGCTCCTGAGAGCGGTTTGTGCCGAAAGAAGCCCGGGACCGGCACTTAGCTTCGGAGAGCTGCGTATCTGCGTCTTCTGCGTGTCTTGCCGCTCTACACTCAGCAAAAAGCTTTTCCACCATATCTTGCAAGGAGAAACTCTGCCAGGAAAGAAAACATCCAAAATCTTCTTCTAAAGCTTGCACGGGGGTCTGCAAAGAGTTTGGCAAGAATGAAAGGTAGTTGTCCAAAACTCGTTCTTTTCCAATAGAATAACCATGGAAAAGACAGGAGAGTGGTAAAGTACTGTTTTCTCTAAGTCTGAAGGCTGCCCACACTGTGCCTGTGTGCTGCAGCTTGCATCTTCGCCTTTGGGAAGCTGCCGCTCGCCGATTCTCCCGGAGGCGAAGAAGCGGCTTCTTCGCACACAGAGCATTGTGGCGAGCGCAGGGAGCTCCTGAGAGCGGTTTGTGCCGAAAGAAGCCCGGGACCGGCACTTAGCTTCGGAGAGCTGCGTATCTGCGTCTTCTGCGTGTCTTGCCGCTCTACACTCAGCAAAAAGCTTTTCCACCATATCTTGCAAGGAGAAACTCTGCCAGGAAAGAAAACATCCAAAATCTTGTTCTAAAGCTTGCAAGGGGGTCTGCAAAGCGTTTGGCAAGAATGAAAGGTAGTTGTCCAAAACTCGTTCTTTTCCAATAGAATAACCATGGAAAAGGCAGGAGAGTGGTAAAGTACTGTTTTCTCTAAGTCTGAAGGCTGCCCACACTGTGCCTGCGTGCTGCAGCTTGCATCTTCGCCTTTGGGAAGCTGCCGCTCGCCGATTCTCCCGGAGGCGAAGAAGCGGCTTCTTCGCACACAGAGCATTGTGGCGAGCGCAGGGAGCTCCTGAGAGCGGTTTGTGCCGAAAGAAGCCCGGGACCGGCACTTAGCTTCGGAGAGCTGCGTATCTGCGTCTTCTGCGTGTCTTGCCGCTCTACACTCAGCAAAAAGCTTTTCCACCATATCTTGCAAGGAGAAACTCTGCCAGGAAAGAAAACATCCAAAATCTTGTTCTAAAGCTTGCACGGGGGTCTGCAAAGAGTTTGGCAAGAATGAAAGGTAGTTGTCCAAAACTCGTTCTTTTCCAATAGAATAACCATGGAAAAGGCAGGAGAGTGGTAAAGTACTGTTTTCTCGAAGTCTGAAGGCTGCCCACACTGTGCCTGCGTGCTGCAGCTTGCATCTTCGCCTTTGGGAAGCTGCCGCTCGCCGATTCTCCCGGAGGCGAAGAAGCGGCTTCTTCGCACACAGAGCATTGTGGCGAGCGCAGGGAGCTCCTGAGAGCGGTTTGTGCCGAAAGAAGCCCGGGACCGGCACTTAGCTTCGGAGAGCTGCGTATCTGCGTCTTCTGCGTGTCTTGCCGCTCTACACTCAGCAAAAAGCTTTTCCACCATATCTTGCAAGGAGAAACTCTGCCAGGAAAGAAAACATCCAAAATCTTGTTCTAAAGCTTGCACGGGGGTCTGCAAAGAGTTTGGCAAGAATGAAAGGTAGTTGTCCAAAACTCGTTCTTTTCCAATAGAATAACCATGGAAAAGGCAGGAGAGTGGTAAAGTACTGTTTTCTCTAAGTCTGAAGGCTGCCCACACTGTGCCTGTGTGGTGCAGCTTGCATCTTCGCCTTTGGGAAGCTGCCGCTCGCCGATTCTCCCGGAGGCGAAGAAGCGGCTTCTTCGCACACAGAGCATTGTGGCGAGCGCAGGGAGCTCCTGAGAGCGGTTTGTGCCGAAAGAAGCCCGGGACCGGCACTTAGCTTCGGAGAGCTGCGTATCTGCGTCTTCTGCGTGTCTTGCCGCTCTACACTCAGCAAAAAGCTTTTCCACCATATCTTGCAAGGAGAAACTCTGCCAGGAAAGAAAACATCCAAAATCTTGTTCTAAAGCTTGCACGGGGGTCTGCAAAGAGTTTGGCAAGAATGAAAGGTAGTTGTCCAAAACTCGTTCTTTTCCAATAGAATAACCATGGAAAAGGCAGGAGAGTGGTAAAGTACTGTTTTCTCTAAGTCTGAAGGCTGCCCACACTGTGCCTGTGTGCTGCAGCTTGCATCTTCGCTTTGGGAAGCTGCCGCTCGCCGATTCTCCAGGAGGCGAAGAAGCTGCTTCTTCGCACACAGAGCATTGTGGCAAGCGCAGGGAGCTCCTGAGAGCGGTTTGTGCCGAAAGAAGCCCGGGACCGGCACTTAGCTTCGGAGAGCTGCGTATCTGCGTCTTCTGCGTGTCTTGCCGCTCTACACTCAGCAAAAAGCTTTTCCACCATATCTTGCAAGGAGAAACTCTGCCAGGAAAGAAAACATCCAAAATCTTGTTCTAAAGCTTGCACGGGGGTCTGCAAAGAGTTTGGCAAGAATGAAAGGTAGTTGTCCAAAACTCGTTCTTTTCCAATAGAATAACCATGGAAAAGGCAGGAGAGTGGTAAAGTACTGTTTTCTCTAAGTCTGAAGGCTGCCCACACTGTGCCTGCGTGCTGCAGCTTGCATCTTCGCCTTTGGGAAGCTGCCGCTCGCCGATTCTCCTGGAGGCGAAGAAGCGGCTTCTTCGCACACAGAGCATTGTGGCGAGCGCAGGGAGCTCCTGAGAGCGGTTTGTGCCGAAAGAAGCCCGGGACCGGCACTTAGCTTCGGAGAGCTGCGTATCTGCGTCTTCTGCGTGTCTTGCCGCTCTACACTCAGCAAAAAGCTTTTCCACCATATCTTGCAAGGAGAAACTCTGCCAGGAAAGAAAACATCCAAAATCTTGTTCTAAAGCTTGCACGGGGGTCTGCAAAGAGTTTGGCAAGAATGAAAGGTAGTTGTCCAAAACTCGTTCTTTTCCAATAGAATAACCATGGAAAAGGCAGGAGAGTGGTAAAGTACTGTTTTCTCTAAGTCTGAAGGCTGCCCACACTGTGCCTGTGTGCTGCAGCTTGCATCTTCGCCTTTGGGAAGCTGCCGCTCGCCGATTCTCCCGCAGGCGAAGAAGCGGCTTCTTCGCACACAGAGCATTGTGGCGAGCGCAGGGAGCTCCTGAGAGCGGTTTGTGCCGAAAGAAGCCCGGGACCGGCACTTAGCTTCGGAGAGCTGCGTATCTGCGTCTTCTGCGTGTCTTGCCGCTCTACACTCAGCAAAAAGCTTTTCCACCATATCTTGCAAGGAGAAACTCTGCCAGGAAAGAAAACATCCAAAATCTTGTTCTAAAGCTTGCACGGGGGTCTGCAAAGAGTTTGGCAAGAATGAAAGGTAGTTGTCCAAAACTCGTTCTTTTCCAATTGAATAACCATGGAAAAGGCAGGAGAGTGGTAAAGTACTGTTTTCTCTAAGTCTGAAGGCTGCCCACACTGTGCCTGTGTGCTGCAGCTTGCATCTTCGCCTTTGGGAAGCTGCCGCTCGCCGATTCTCCCGGAGGCGAAGAAGCGGCTTCTTCGCACACAGAGCATTGTGGCGAGCGCAGGGAGCTCCTGAGAGCGGTTTGTGCCGAAAGAAGCCCGGGACCGGCACTTAGCTTCGGAGAGCTGCGTATCTGCGTCTTCTGCGTGTCTTGCCGCTCTACACTCAGCAAAAAGCTTTTCCACCATATCTTGCAAGGAGAAACTCTGCCAGGAAAGAAAACATCCAAAATCTTCTTCTAAAGCTTGCACGGGGGTCTGCAAAGAGTTTGGCAAGAATGAAAGGTAGTTGTCCAAAACTCGTTCTTTTCCAATAGAATAACCATGGAAAAGGCAGGAGAGTGGTAAAGTACTGTTTTCTCGAAGTCTGAAGGCTGCCCACACTGTGCCTGTGTGCTGCAGCTTGCATCTTCGCCTTTGGGAAGCTGCCGCTCGCCGATTCTCCCGGAGGCGAAGAAGCGGCTTCTTCGCACACAGAGCATTGTGGCGAGCGCAGGGAGCTCCTGAGAGCGGTTTGTGCCGAAAGAAGCCCGGGACCGGCACTTAGCTTCGGAGAGCTGCGTATCTGCGTCTTCTGCGTGTCTTGCCGCTCTACACTCAGCAAAAAGCTTTTCCACCATATCTTGCAAGGAGAAACTCTGCCAGGAAAGAAAACATCCAAAATCTTGTTCTAAAGCTTGCACGGGGGTCTGCAAAGAGTTTGGCAAGAATGAAAGGTAGTTGTCCAAAACTCGTTCTTTTCCAATAGAATAACCATGGAAAAGGCAGGAGAGTGGTAAAGTACTGTTTTCTCTAAGTCTGAAGGCTGCCCACACTGTGCCTGTGTGCTGCAGCTTGCATCTTCGCCTTTGGGAAGCTGCCGCTCGCCGATTCTCCCGCAGGCGAAGAAGCGGCTTCTTCGCACACAGAGCATTGTGGCGAGCGCAGGGAGCTCCTGAGAGCGGTTTGTGCCGAAAGAAGCCCGGGACCGGCACTTAGCTTCGGAGAGCTGCGTATCTGCGTCTTCTGCGTGTCTTGCCGCTCTACACTCAGCCAGAAGCTTTTCCAGCATATCTTGCAAGGAGAAACTCTGCCAGGAAAGAAAACATCCAAAATCTTGTTCTAAAGCTTGCACGGGGGTCTGCAAAGAGTTTGGCAAGAATGAAAGGTAGTTGTCCAAAACTCGTTCTTTTCCAATAGAATAACCATGGAAAAGGCAGGAGAGTGGTAAAGTACTGTTTTCTCTAAGTCTGAAGGCTGCCCACACTGTGCCTGCGTGCTGCAGCTTGCATCTTCGCCTTTGGGAAGCTGCCGCTCGCCGATTCTCCCGGAGGCGAAGAAGCGGCTTCTTCGCACACAGAGCATTGTGGCGAGCGCAGGGAGCTCCTGAGAGCGGTTTGTGCCGAAAGAAGCCCGGGACCGGCACTTAGCTTCGGAGAGCTGCGTATCTGCGTCTTCTGCGTGTCTTGCCGCTCTACACTCAGCAAAAAGCTTTTCCACCATATCTTGCAAGGAGAAACTCTGCCAGGAAAGAAAACATCCAAAATCTTCTTCTAAAGCTTGCACGGGGGTCTGCAAAGAGTTTGGCAAGAATGAAAGGTAGTTGTCCAAAACTCGTTCTTTTCCAATAGAATAACCATGGAAAAGACAGGAGAGTGGTAAAGTACTGTTTTCTCTAAGTCTGAAGGCTGCCCACACTGTGCCTGTGTGCTGCAGCTTGCATCTTCGCCTTTGGGAAGCTGCCGCTCGCCGATTCTCCCGGAGGCGAAGAAGCGGCTTCTTCGCACACAGAGCATTGTGGCGAGCGCAGGGAGCTCCTGAGAGCGGTTTGTGCCGAAAGAAGCCCGGGACCGGCACTTAGCTTCGGAGAGCTGCGTATCTGCGTCTTCTGCGTGTCTTGCCGCTCTACACTCAGCAAAAAGCTTTTCCACCATATCTTGCAAGGAGAAACTCTGCCAGGAAAGAAAACATCCAAAATCTTGTTCTAAAGCTTGCAAGGGGGTCTGCAAAGCGTTTGGCAAGAATGAAAGGTAGTTGTCCAAAACTCGTTCTTTTCCAATAGAATAACCATGGAAAAGGCAGGAGAGTGGTAAAGTACTGTTTTCTCTAAGTCTGAAGGCTGCCCACACTGTGCCTGCGTGCTGCAGCTTGCATCTTCGCCTTTGGGAAGCTGCCGCTCGCCGATTCTCCCGGAGGCGAAGAAGCGGCTTCTTCGCACACAGAGCATTGTGGCGAGCGCAGGGAGCTCCTGAGAGCGGTTTGTGCCGAAAGAAGCCCGGGACCGGCACTTAGCTTCGGAGAGCTGCGTATCTGCGTCTTCTGCGTGTCTTGCCGCTCTACACTCAGCAAAAAGCTTTTCCACCATATCTTGCAAGGAGAAACTCTGCCAGGAAAGAAAACATCCAAAATCTTGTTCTAAAGCTTGCACGGGGGTCTGCAAAGAGTTTGGCAAGAATGAAAGGTAGTTGTCCAAAACTCGTTCTTTTCCAATAGAATAACCATGGAAAAGGCAGGAGAGTGGTAAAGTACTGTTTTCTCGAAGTCTGAAGGCTGCCCACACTGTGCCTGCGTGCTGCAGCTTGCATCTTCGCCTTTGGGAAGCTGCCGCTCGCCGATTCTCCCGGAGGCGAAGAAGCGGCTTCTTCGCACACAGAGCATTGTGGCGAGCGCAGGGAGCTCCTGAGAGCGGTTTGTGCCGAAAGAAGCCCGGGACCGGCACTTAGCTTCGGAGAGCTGCGTATCTGCGTCTTCTGCGTGTCTTGCCGCTCTACACTCAGCAAAAAGCTTTTCCACCATATCTTGCAAGGAGAAACTCTGCCAGGAAAGAAAACATCCAAAATCTTGTTCTAAAGCTTGCACGGGGGTCTGCAAAGAGTTTGGCAAGAATGAAAGGTAGTTGTCCAAAACTCGTTCTTTTCCAATAGAATAACCATGGAAAAGGCAGGAGAGTGGTAAAGTACTGTATTCTCTAAGTCTGAAGGCTGCCCACACTGTGCCTGTGTGCTGCAGCTTGCATCTTCGCCTTTGGGAAGCTGCCGCTCGCCGATTCTCCCGGAGGCGAAGAAGCTGCTTCTTCGCACACAGAGCATTGTGGCGAGCGCAGGGAGCTCCTGAGAGCGGTTTGTGCCGAAAGAAGCCCGGGACCGGCACTTAGCTTCGGAGAGCTGCGTATCTGCGTCTTCTGCGTGTCTTGCCGCTCTACACTCAGCAAAAAGCTTTTCCACCATATCTTGCAAGGAGAAACTCTGCCAGGAAAGAAAACATCCAAAATCTTGTTCTAAAGCTTGCACGGGGGTCTGCAAAGAGTTTGGCAAGAATGAAAGGTAGTTGTCCAAAACTCGTTCTTTTCCAATAGAATAACCATGGAAAAGGCAGGAGAGTGGTAAAGTACTGTTTTCTCTAAGTCTGAAGGCTGCCCACACTGTGCCTGTGTGCTGCAGCTTGCATCTTCGCCTTTGGGAAGCTGCCGCTCGCCGATTCTCCCGGAGGCGAAGAAGCTGCTTCTTCGCACACAGAGCATTGTGGCGAGCGCAGGGAGCTCCTGAGAGCGGTTTGTGCCGAAAGAAGCCCGGGACCGGCACTTAGCTTCGGAGAGCTGCGTATCTGCGTCTTCTGCGTGTCTTGCCGCTCTACACTCAGCAAAAAGCTTTTCCACCATATCTTGCAAGGAGAAACTCTGCCAGGAAAGAAAACATCCAAAATCTTGTTCTAAAGCTTGCACGGGGGTCTGCAAAGCGTTTGGCAAGAATGAAAGGTAGTTGTCCAAAACTCGTTCTTTTCCAATAGAATAACCATGGAAAAGGCAGGAGAGTGGTAAAGTACTGTTTTCTCGAAGTCTGAAGGCTGCCCACACTGTGCCTGTGTGCTGCAGCTTGCATCTTCGCCTTTGGGAAGCTGCCGCTCGCCGATTCTCCCGGAGGCGAAGAAGCGGCTTCTTCGCACACAGAGCATTGTGGCGAGCGCAGGGAGCTCCTGAGAGCGGTTTGTGCCGAAAGAAGCCCGGGACCGGCACTTAGCTTCGGAGAGCTGCGTATCTGCGTCTTCTGCGTGTCTTGCCGCTCTACACTCAGCAAAAAGCTTTTCCACCATATCTTGCAAGGAGAAACTCTGCCAGGAAAGAAAACATCCAAAATCTTGTTCTAAAGCTTGCACGGGGGTCTGCAAAGAGTTTGGCAAGAATGAAAGGTAGTTGTCCAAAACTCGTTCTTTTCCAATAGAATAACCATGGAAAAGGCAGGAGAGTGGTAAAGTACTGTTTTCTCTAAGTCTGAAGGCTGCCCACACTGTGCCTGTGTGCTGCAGCTTGCATCTTCGCCTTTGGGAAGCTGCCGCTCGCCGATTCTCCCGGAGGCGAAGAAGCGGCTTCTTCGCACACAGAGCATTGTGGCGAGCGCAGGGAGCTCCTGAGAGCGGTTTGTGCCGAAAGAAGCCCGGGACCGGCACTTAGCTTCGGAGAGCTGCGTATCTGCGTCTTCTGCGTGTCTTGCCGCTCTACACTCAGCAAAAAGCTTTTCCACCATATCTTGCAAGGAGAAACTCTGCCAGGAAAGAAAACATCCAAAATCTTGTTCTAAAGCTTGCAAGGGGGTCTGCAAAGAGTTTGGCAAGAATGAAAGGTAGTTGTCCAAAACTCGTTCTTTTCCAATAGAATAACCATGGAAAAGGCAGGAGAGTGGTAAAGTACTGTTTTCTCTAAGTCTGAAGGCTGCCCACACTGTGCCTGCGTGCTGCAGCTTGCATCTTCGCCTTTGGGAAGCTGCCGCTCGCCGATTCTCCCGGAGGCGAAGAAGCGGCTTCTTCGCACACAGAGCATTGTGGCGAGCGCAGGGAGCTCCTGAGAGCGGTTTGTGCCGAAAGAAGCCCGGGACCGGCACTTAGCTTCGGAGAGCTGCGTATCTGCGTCTTCTGCGTGTCTTGCCGCTCTACACTCAGCAAAAAGCTTTTCCACCATATCTTGCAAGGAGAAACTCTGCCAGGAAAGAAAACATCCAAAATCTTGTTCTAAAGCTTGCACGGGGGTCTGCAAAGAGTTTGGCAAGAATGAAAGGTAGTTGTCCAAAACTCGTTCTTTTCCAATAGAATAACCATGGAAAAGGCAGGAGAGTGGTAAAGTACTGTTTTCTCTAAGTCTGAAGGCTGCCCACACTGTGCCTGTGTGCTGCAGCTTGCATCTTCGCCTTTGGGAAGCTGCCGCTCGCCGATTCTCCCGGAGGCGAAGAAGCTGCTTCTTCGCACACAGAGCATTGTGGCGAGCGCAGGGAGCTCCTGAGAGCGGTTTGTGCCGAAAGAAGCCCGGGACCGGCACTTAGCTTCGGAGAGCTGCGTATCTGCGTCTTCTGCGTGTCTTGCCGCTCTACACTCAGCAAAAAGCTTTTCCACCATATCTTGCAAGGAGAAACTCTGCCAGGAAAGAAAACATCCAAAATCTTGTTCTAAAGCTTGCACGGGGGTCTGCAAAGAGTTTGGCAAGAATGAAAGGTAGTTGTCCAAAACTCGTTCTTTTCCAATAGAATAACCATGGAAAAGGCAGGAGAGTGGTAAAGTACTGTTTTCTCGAAGTCTGAAGGCTGCCCACACTGTGCCTGTGTGCTGCAGCTTGCATCTTCGCCTTTGGGAAGCTGCCGCTCGCCGATTCTCCCGGAGGCGAAGAAGCGGCTTCTTCGCACACAGAGCATTGTGGCGAGCGCAGGGAGCTCCTGAGAGCGGTTTGTGCCGAAAGAAGCCCGGGACCGGCACTTAGCTTCGGAGAGCTGCGTATCTGCGTCTTCTGCGTGTCTTGCCGCTCTACACTCAGCAAAAAGCTTTTCCAGCATATCTTGCAAGGAGAAACTCTGCCAGGAAAGAAAACATCCAAAATCTTGTTCTAAAGCTTGCACGGGGGTCTGCAAAGAGTTTGGCAAGAATGAAAGGTAGTTGTCCAAAACTCGTTCTTTTCCAATAGAATAACCATGGAAAAGGCAGGAGAGTGGTAAAGTACTGTTTTCTCTAAGTCTGAAGGCTGCCCACACTGTGCCTGTGTGCTGCAGCTTGCATCTTCGCCTTTGGGAAGCTGCCGCTCGCCGATTCTCCCGGAGGCGAAGAAGCGGCTTCTTCGCACACAGAGCATTGTGGCGAGCGCAGGGAGCTCCTGAGAGCGGTTTGTGCCGAAAGAAGCCCGGGACCGGCACTTAGCTTCGGAGAGCTGCGTATCTGCGTCTTCTGCGTGTCTTGCCGCTCTACACTCAGCAAAAAGCTTTTCCACCATATCTTGCAAGGAGAAACTCTGCCAGGAAAGAAAACATCCAAAATCTTGTTCTAAAGCTTGCACGGGGGTCTGCAAAGAGTTTGGCAAGAATGAAAGGTAGTTGTCCAAAACTCGTTCTTTTCCAATAGAATAACCATGGAAAAGGCAGGAGAGTGGTAAAGTACTGTTTTCTCGAAGTCTGAAGGCTGCCCACACTGTGCCTGTGTGCTGCAGCTTGCATCTTCGCCTTTGGGAAGCTGCCGCTCGCCGATTCTCCCGGAGGCGAAGAAGCGGCTTCTTCGCACACAGAGCATTGTGGCGAGCGCAGGGAGCTCCTGAGAGCGGTTTGTGCCGAAAGAAGCCCGGGACCGGCACTTAGCTTCGGAGAGCTGCGTATCTGCGTCTTCTGCGTGTCTTGCCGCTCTACACTCAGCAAAAAGCTTTTCCACCATATCTTGCAAGGAGAAACTCTGCCAGGAAAGAAAACATCCAAAATCTTGTTCTAAAGCTTGCAAGGGGGTCTGCAAAGAGTTTGGCAAGAATGAAAGGTAGTTGTCCAAAACTCGTTCTTTTCCAATAGAATAACCATGGAAAAGGCAGGAGAGTGGTAAAGTACTGTTTTCTCTAAGTCTGAAGGCTGCCCACACTGTGCCTGCGTGCTGCAGCTTGCATCTTCGCCTTTGGGAAGCTGCCGCTCGCCGATTCTCCCGGAGGCGAAGAAGCGGCTTCTTCGCACACAGAGCATTGTGGCGAGCGCAGGGAGCTCCTGAGAGCGGTTTGTGCCGAAAGAAGCCCGGGACCGGCACTTAGCTTCGGAGAGCTGCGTATCTGCGTCTTCTGCGTGTCTTGCCGCTCTACACTCAGCAAAAAGCTTTTCCACCATATCTTGCAAGGAGAAACTCTGCCAGGAAAGAAAACATCCAAAATCTTGTTCTAAAGCTTGCACGGGGGTCTGCAAAGAGTTTGGCAAGAATGAAAGGTAGTTGTCCAAAACTCGTTCTTTTCCAATAGAATAACCATGGAAAAGGCAGGAGAGTGGTAAAGTACTGTTTTCTCTAAGTCTGAAGGCTGCCCACACTGTGCCTGCGTGCTGCAGCTTGCATCTTCGCCTTTGGGAAGCTGCCGCTCGCCGATTCTCCCGGAGGCGAAGAAGCGGCTTCTTCGCACACAGAGCATTGTGGCGAGCGCAGGGAGCTCCTGAGAGCGGTTTGTGCCGAAAGAAGCCCGGGACCGGCACTTAGCTTCGGAGAGCTGCGTATCTGCGTCTTCTGCGTGTCTTGCCGCTCTACACTCAGCAAAAAGCTTTTCCACCATATCTTGCAAGGAGAAACTCTGCCAGGAAAGAAAACATCCAAAATCTTGTTCTAAAGCTTGCACGGGGGTCTGCAAAGAGTTTGGCAAGAATGAAAGGTAGTTGTCCAAAACTCGTTCTTTTCCAATAGAATAACCATGGAAAAGGCAGGAGAGTGGTAAAGTACTGTTTTCTCTAAGTCTGAAGGCTGCCCACACTGTGCCTGCGTGCTGCAGCTTGCATCTTCGCCTTTGGGAAGCTGCCGCTCGCCGATTCTCCCGGAGGCGAAGAAGCTGCTTCTTCGCACACAGAGCATTGTGGCGAGCGCAGGGAGCTCCTGAGAGCGGTTTGTGCCGAAAGAAGCCCGGGACCGGCACTTAGCTTCGGAGAGCTGCGTATCTGCGTCTTCTGCGTGTCTTGCCGCTCTACACTCAGCAAAAAGCTTTTCCACCATATCTTGCAAGGAGAAACTCTGCCAGGAAAGAAAACATCCAAAATCTTGTTCTAAAGCTTGCACGGGGGTCTGCAAAGAGTTTGGCAAGAATGAAAGGTAGTTGTCCAAAACTCGTTCTTTTCCAATAGAATAACCATGGAAAAGGCAGGAGAGTGGTAAAGTACTGTTTTCTCTAAGTCTGAAGGCTGCCCACACTGTGCCTGCGTGCTGCAGCTTGCATCTTCGCCTTTGGGAAGCTGCCGCTCGCCGATTCTCCCGGAGGCGAAGAAGCGGCTTCTTCGCACACAGAGCATTGTGGCGAGCGCAGGGAGCTCCTGAGAGCGGTTTGTGCCAAAAGAAGCCCGGGACCGGCACTTAGCTTCGGAGAGCTGCGTATCTGCGTCTTCTGCGTGTCTTGCCGCTCTACACTCAGCCAAAAGCTTTTCCACCATATCTTGCAAGGAGAAACTCTGCCAGGAAAGAAAACATCCAAAATCTTGTTCTAAAGCTTGCACGGGGGTCTGCAAAGAGTTTGGCAAGAATGAAAGGTAGTTGTCCAAAACTTGTTCTTTTCCAATAGAATAACCATGGAAAAGGCAGGAGAGTGGTAAAGTACTGTTTTCTCGAAGTCTGAAGGCTGCCCACACTGTGCCTGTGTGCTGCAGCTTGCATCTTCGCCTTTGGGAAGCTGCCGCTCGCCGATTCTCCAGGAGGCGAAGAAGCGGCTTCTTCGCACACAGAGCATTGTGGCAAGCGCAGGGAGCTCCTGAGAGCGGTTTGTGCCGAAAGAAGCCCGGGACCGGCACTTAGCTTCGGAGAGCTGCGTATCTGCGTCTTCTGCGTGTCTTGCCGCTCTACACTCAGCAAAAAGCTTTTCCACCATATCTTGCAAGGAGAAACTCTGCCAGGAAAGAAAACATCCAAAATCTTCTTCTAAAGCTTGCACGGGGGTCTGCAAAGAGTTTGGCAAGAATGAAAGGTAGTTGTCCAAAACTCGTTCTTTTCCAATAGAATAACCATGGAAAAGGCAGGAGAGTGGTAAAGTACTGTTTTCTCTAAGTCTGAAGGCTGCCCACACTGTGCCTGTGTGCTGCAGCTTGCATCTTCGCCTTTGGGAAGCTGCCGCTCGCCGATTCTCCCGCAGGCGAAGAAGCGGCTTCTTCGCACACAGAGCATTGTGGCGAGCGCAGGGAGCTCCTGAGAGCGGTTTGTGCCGAAAGAAGCCCGGGACCGGCACTTAGCTTCGGAGAGCTGCGTATCTGCGTCTTCTGCGTGTCTTGCCGCTCTACACTCAGCAAAAAGCTTTTCCACCATATCTTGCAAGGAGAAACTCTGCCAGGAAAGAAAACATCCAAAATCTTGTTCTAAAGCTTGCACGGGGGTCTGCAAAGAGTTTGGCAAGAATGAAAGGTAGTTGTCCAAAACTCGTTCTTTTCCAATAGAATAACCATGGAAAAGGCAGGAGAGTGGTAAAGTACTGTTTTCTCTAAGTCTGAAGGCTGCCCACACTGTGCCTGTGTGCTGCAGCTTGCATCTTCGCCTTTGGGAAGCTGCCGCTCGCCGATTCTCCCGGAGGCGAAGAAGCGGCTTCTTCGCACACACAGCATTGTGGCGAGCGCAGGGAGCTCCTGAGAGCGGTTTGTGCCGAAAGAAGCCCGGGACCGGCACTTAGCTTCGGAGAGCTGCGTATCTGCGTCTTCTGCGTGTCTTGCCGCTCTACACTCAGCAAAAAGCTTTTCCACCATATCTTGCAAGGAGAAACTCTGCCAGGAAAGAAAACATCCAAAATCTTCTTCTAAAGCTTGCACGGGGGTCTGCAAAGAGTTTGGCAAGAATGAAAGGTAGTTGTCCAAAACTCGTTCTTTTCCAATAGAATAACCATGGAAAAGGCAGGAGAGTGGTAAAGTACTGTTTTCTCTAAGTCTGAAGGCTGCCCACACTGTGCCTGTGTGCTGCAGCTTGCATCTTCGCCTTTGGGAAGCTGCCGCTCGCCGATTCTCCCGGAGGCGAAGAAGCGGCTTCTTCGCACACACAGCATTGTGGCGAGCGCAGGGAGCTCCTGAGAGCGGTTTGTGCCGAAAGAAGCCCGGGACCGGCACTTAGCTTCGGAGAGCTGCGTATCTGCGTCTTCTGCGTGTCTTGCCGCTCTACACTCAGCAAAAAGCTTTTCCACCATATCTTGCAAGGAGAAACTCTGCCAGGAAAGAAAACATCCAAAATCTTGTTCTAAAGCTTGCACGGGGGTCTGCAAAGAGTTTGGCAAGAATGAAAGGTAGTTGTCCAAAACTCGTTCTTTTCCAATAGAATAACCATGGAAAAGACAGGAGAGTGGTAAAGTACTGTTTTCTCGAAGTCTGAAGGCTGCCCACACTGTGCCTGTGTGCTGCAGCTTGCATCTTCGCCTTTGGGAAGCTGCCGCTCGCCGATTCTCCAGGAGGCGAAGAAGCGGCTTCTTCGCACACAGAGCATTGTGGCGAGCGCAGGGAGCTCCTGAGAGCGGTTTGTGCCGAAAGAAGCCCGGGACCGGCACTTAGCTTCGGAGAGCTGCGTATCTGCGTCTTCTGCGTGTCTTGCCGCTCTACACTCAGCAAAAAGCTTTTCCACCATATCTTGCAAGGAGAAACTCTGCCAGGAAAGAAAACATCCAAAATCTTGTTCTAAAGCTTGCAAGGGGGTCTGCAAAGCGTTTGGCAAGAATGAAAGGTAGTTGTCCAAAACTCGTTCTTTTCCAATAGAATAACCATGGAAAAGACAGGAGAGTGGTAAAGTACTGTTTTCTCTAAGTCTGAAGGCTGCCCACACTGTGCCTGCGTGCTGCAGCTTGCATCTTCGCCTTTGGGAAGCTGCCGCTCGCCGATTCTCCCGGAGGCGAAGAAGCGGCTTCTTCGCACACAGAGCATTGTGGCGAGCGCAGGGAGCTCCTGAGAGCGGTTTGTGCCGAAAGAAGCCCGGGACCGGCACTTAGCTTCGGAGAGCTGCGTATCTGCGTCTTCTGCGTGTCTTGCCGCTCTACACTCAGCAAAAAGCTTTTCCACCATATCTTGCAAGGAGAAACTCTGCCAGGAAAGAAAACATCCAAAATCTTGTTCTAAAGCTTGCACGGGGGTCTGCAAAGAGTTTGGCAAGAATGAAAGGTAGTTGTCCAAAACTCGTTCTTTTCCAATAGAATAACCATGGAAAAGGCAGGAGAGTGGTAAAGTACTGTTTTCTCTAAGTCTGAAGGCTGCCCACACTGTGCCTGTGTGCTGCAGCTTGCATCTTCGCCTTTGGGAAGCTGCCGCTCGCCGATTCTCCCGGAGGCGAAGAAGCGGCTTCTTCGCACACAGAGCATTGTGGCGAGCGCAGGGAGCTCCTGAGAGCGGTTTGTGCCGAAAGAAGCCCGGGACCGGCACTTAGCTTCGGAGAGCTGCGTATCTGCGTCTTCTGCGTGTCTTGCCGCTCTACACTCAGCAAAAAGCTTTTCCACCATATCTTGCAAGGAGAAACTCTGCCAGGAAAGAAAACATCCAAAATCTTGTTCTAAAGCTTGCACGGGGGTCTGCAAAGAGTTTGGCAAGAATGAAAGGTAGTTGTCCAAAACTCGTTCTTTTCCAATAGAATAACCATGGAAAAGGCAGGAGAGTGGTAAAGTACTGTTTTCTCGAAGTCTGAAGGCTGCCCACACTGTGCCTGTGTGCTGCAGCTTGCATCTTCGCCTTTGGGAAGCTGCCGCTCGCCGATTCTCCCGGAGGCGAAGAAGCGGCTTCTTCGCACACAGAGCATTGTGGCGAGCGCAGGGAGCTCCTGAGAGCGGTTTGTGCCGAAAGAAGCCCGGGACCAGCACTTAGCTTCGGAGAGCTGCGTATCTGCGTCTTCTGCGTGTCTTGCCGCTCTACACTCAGCAAAAAGCTTTTCCACCATATCTTGCAAGGAGAAACTCTGCCAGGAAAGAAAACATCCAAAATCTTGTTCTAAAGCTTGCACGGGGGTCTGCAAAGAGTTTGGCAAGAATGAAAGGTAGTTGTCCAAAACTCGTTCTTTTCCAATAGAATAACCATGGAAAAGGCAGGAGAGTGGTAAAGTACTGTTTTCTCGAAGTCTGAAGGCTGCCCACACTGTGCCTGTGTGCTGCAGCTTGCATCTTCGCCTTTGGGAAGCTGCCGCTCGCCGATTCTCCAGGAGGCGAAGAAGCGGCTTCTTCGCACACAGAGCATTGTGGCGAGCGCAGGGAGCTCCTGAGAGCGGTTTGTGCCGAAAGAAGCCCGGGACCGGCACTTAGCTTCGGAGAGCTGCGTATCTGCGTCTTCTGCGTGTCTTGCCGCTCTACACTCAGCAAAAAGCTTTTCCACCATATCTTGCAAGGAGAAACTCTGCCAGGAAAGAAAACATCCAAAATCTTCTTCTAAAGCTTGCACGGGGGTCTGCAAAGAGTTTGGCAAGAATGAAAGGTAGTTGTCCAAAACTCGTTCTTTTCCAATAGAATAACCATGAAAAAGGCAGGAGAGTGGTAAAGTACTGTTTTCTCTAAGTCTGAAGGCTGCCCACACTGTGCCTGCGTGCTGCAGCTTGCATCTTCGCCTTTGGGAAGCTGCCGCTCGCCGATTCTCCCGGAGGCGAAGAAGCGGCTTCTTCGCACACAGAGCATTGTGGCGAGCGCAGGGAGCTCCTGAGAGCGGTTTGTGCCGAAAGAAGCCCGGGACCGGCACTTAGCTTCGGAGAGCTGCGTATCTGCGTCTTCTGCGTGTCTTGCCGCTCTACACTCAGCCAGAAGCTTTTCCAGCATATCTTGCAAGGAGAAACTCTGCCAGGAAAGAAAACATCCAAAATCTTGTTCTAAAGCTTGCACGGGGGTCTGCAAAGAGTTTGGCAAGAATGAAAGGTAGTTGTCCAAAACTCGTTCTTTTCCAATAGAATAACCATGGAAAAGGCAGGAGAGTGGTAAAGTACTGTTTTCTCGAAGTCTGAAGGCTGCCCACACTGTGCCTGTGTGCTGCAGCTTGCATCTTCGCCTTTGGGAAGCTGCCGCTCGCCGATTCTCCCGGAGGCGAAGAAGCGGCTTCTTCGCACACAGAGCATTGTGGCGAGCGCAGGGAGCTCCTGAGAGCGGTTTGTGCCGAAAGAAGCCCGGGACCGGCACTTAGCTTCGGAGAGCTGCGTATCTGCGTCTTCTGCGTGTCTTGCCGCTCTACACTCAGCAAAAAGCTTTTCCACCATATCTTGCAAGGAGAAACTCTGCCAGGAAAGAAAACATCCAAAATCTTCTTCTAAAGCTTGCACGGGGGTCTGCAAAGAGTTTGGCAAGAATGAAAGGTAGTTGTCCAAAACTCGTTCTTTTCCAATAGAATAACCATGAAAAAGGCAGGAGAGTGGTAAAGTACTGTTTTCTCTAAGTCTGAAGGCTGCCCACACTGTGCCTGCGTGCTGCAGCTTGCATCTTCGCCTTTGGGAAGCTGCCGCTCGCCGATTCTCCCGGAGGCGAAGAAGCGGCTTCTTCGCACACAGAGCATTGTGGCGAGCGCAGGGAGCTCCTGAGAGCGGTTTGTGCCGAAAGAAGCCCGGGACCGGCACTTAGCTTCGGAGAGCTGCGTATCTGCGTCTTCTGCGTGTCTTGCCGCTCTACACTCAGCCAGAAGCTTTTCCAGCATATCTTGCAAGGAGAAACTCTGCCAGGAAAGAAAACATCCAAAATCTTGTTCTAAAGCTTGCACGGGGGTCTGCAAAGAGTTTGGCAAGAATGAAAGGTAGTTGTCCAAAACTCGTTCTTTTCCAATAGAATAACCATGGAAAAGGCAGGAGAGTGGTAAAGTACTGTTTTCTCGAAGTCTGAAGGCTGCCCACACTGTGCCTGTGTGCTGCAGCTTGCATCTTCGCCTTTGGGAAGCTGCCGCTCGCCGATTCTCCCGGAGGCGAAGAAGCGGCTTCTTCGCACACAGAGCATTGTGGCGAGCGCAGGGAGCTCCTGAGAGCGGTTTGTGCCGAAAGAAGCCCGGGACCGGCACTTAGCTTCGGAGAGCTGCGTATCTGCGTCTTCTGCGTGTCTTGCCGCTCTACACTCAGCAAAAAGCTTTTCCACCATATCTTGCAAGGAGAAACTCTGCCAGGAAAGAAAACATCCAAAATCTTGTTCTAAAGCTTGCACGGGGGTCTGCAAAGAGTTTGGCAAGAATGAAAGGTAGTTGTCCAAAACTCGTTCTTTTCCAATAGAATAACCATGGAAAAGGCAGGAGAGTGGTAAAGTACTGTTTTCTCTAAGTCTGAAGGCTGCCCACACTGTGCCTGTGTGCTGCAGCTTGCATCTTCGCCTTTGGGAAGCTGCCGCTCGCCGATTCTCCCGGAGGCGAAGAAGCGGCTTCTTCGCACACAGAGCATTGTGGCGAGCGCAGGGAGCTCCTGAGAGCGGTTTGTGCCGAAAGAAGCCCGGGACCGGCACTTAGCTTCGGAGAGCTGCGTATCTGCGTCTTCTGCGTGTCTTGCCGCTCTACACTCAGCAAAAAGCTTTTCCACCATATCTTGCAAGGAGAAACTCTGCCAGGAAAGAAAACATCCAAAATCTTGTTCTAAAGCTTGCAAGGGGGTCTGCAAAGCGTTTGGCAAGAATGAAAGGTAGTTGTCCAAAACTCGTTCTTTTCCAATAGAATAACCATGGAAAAGGCAGGAGAGTGGTAAAGTACTGTTTTCTCTAAGTCTGAAGGCTGCCCACACTGTGCCTGCGTGCTGCAGCTTGCATCTTCGCCTTTGGGAAGCTGCCGCTCGCCGATTCTCCCGGAGGCGAAGAAGCGGCTTCTTCGCACACAGAGCATTGTGGCGAGCGCAGGGAGCTCCTGAGAGCGGTTTGTGCCGAAAGAAGCCCGGGACCGGCACTTAGCTTCGGAGAGCTGCGTATCTGCGTCTTCTGCGTGTCTTGCCGCTCTACACTCAGCAAAAAGCTTTTCCACCATATCTTGCAAGGAGAAACTCTGCCAGGAAAGAAAACATCCAAAATCTTGTTCTAAAGCTTGCACGGGGGTCTGCAAAGAGTTTGGCAAGAATGAAAGGTAGTTGTCCAAAACTCGTTCTTTTCCAATAGAATAACCATGGAAAAGGCAGGAGAGTGGTAAAGTACTGTTTTCTCTAAGTCTGAAGGCTGCCCACACTTTGCCTGCGTGCTGCAGCTTGCATCTTCGCCTTTGGGAAGCTGCCGCTCGCCGATTCTCCCGGAGGCGAAGAAGCGGCTTCTTCGCACACAGAGCATTGTGGCGAGCGCAGGGAGCTCCTGAGAGCGGTTTGTGCCGAAAGAAGCTCCGGACTTAGCTTCGGAGAGCTGCGTATCTGCGTCTTCTGCGTGTCTTGCCGCTCTACACTCAGCAAAAAGCTTTTCCACCATATCTTGCAAGGAGAAACTCTGCCAGGAAAGAAAACATCCAAAATCTTCTTCTAAAGCTTGCACGGGGGTCTGCAAAGAGTTTGGCAAGAATGAAAGGTAGTTGTCCAAAACTCGTTCTTTTCCAATAGAATAACCATGGAAAAGGCAGGAGAGTGGTAAAGTACTGTTTTCTCGAAGTCTGAAGGCTGCCCACACTGTGCCTGTGTGCTGCAGCTTGCATCTTCGCCTTTGGGAAGCTGCCGCTCGCCGATTCTCCCGGAGGCGAAGAAGCGGCTTCTTCGCACACAGAGCATTGTGGCGAGCGCAGGGAGCTCCTGAGAGCGGTTTGTGCCGAAAGAAGCCCGGGACCGGCACTTAGCTTCGGAGAGCTGCGTATCTGCGTCTTCTGCGTGTCTTGCCGCTCTACACTCAGCAAAAAGCTTTTCCACCATATCTTGCAAGGAGAAACTCTGCCAGGAAAGAAAACATCCAAAATCTTGTTCTAAAGCTTGCACGGGGGTCTGCAAAGAGTTTGGCAAGAATGAAAGGTAGTTGTCCAAAACTCGTTCTTTTCCAATAGAATAACCATGGAAAAGGCAGGAGAGTGGTAAAGTACTGTTTTCTCGAAGTCTGAAGGCTGCCCACACTGTGCCTGTGTGCTGCAGCTTGCATCTTCGCCTTTGGGAAGCTGCCGCTCGCCGATTCTCCCGGAGGCAAAGAAGCGGCTTCTTCGCACACAGAGCATTGTGGCGAGCGCAGGGAGCTCCTGAGAGCGGTTTGTGCCGAAAGAAGCCCGGGACCGGCACTTAGCTTCGGAGAGCTGCGTATCTGCGTCTTCTGCGTGTCTTGCCGCTCTACACTCAGCAAAAAGCTTTTCCACCATATCTTGCAAGGAGAAACTCTGCCAGGAAAGAAAACATCCAAAATCTTGTTCTAAAGCTTGCACGGGGGTCTGCAAAGAGTTTGGCAAGAATGAAAGGTAGTTGTCCAAAACTCGTTCTTTTCCAATAGAATAACCATGGAAAAGGCAGGAGAGTGGTAAAGTACTGTTTTCTCTAAGTCTGAAGGCTGCCCACACTTTGCCTGCGTGCTGCAGCTTGCATCTTCGCCTTTGGGAAGCTGCCGCTCGCCGATTCTCCCGGAGGCGAAGAAGCGGCTTCTTCGCACACAGAGCATTGTGGCGAGCGCAGGGAGCTCCTGAGAGCGGTTTGTGCCGAAAGAAGCTCCGGACTTAGCTTCGGAGAGCTGCGTATCTGCGTCTTCTGCGTGTCTTGCCGCTCTACACTCAGCAAAAAGCTTTTCCACCATATCTTGCAAGGAGAAACTCTGCCAGGAAAGAAAACATCCAAAATCTTGTTCTAAAGCTTGCACGGGGGTCTGCAAAGAGTTTGGCAAGAATGAAAGGTAGTTGTCCAAAACTCGTTCTTTTCCAATAGAATAACCATGGAAAAGGCAGGAGAGTGGTAAAGTACTGTTTTCTCTAAGTCTGAAGGCTGCCCACACTGTGCCTGCGTGCTGCAGCTTGCATCTTCGCCTTTGGGAAGCTGCCGCTCGCCGATTCTCCCGGAGGCGAAGAAGCGGCTTCTTCGCACACAGAGCATTGTGGCGAGCGCAGGGAGCTCCTGAGAGCGGTTTGTGCCGAAAGAAGCCCGGGACCGGCACTTAGCTTCGGAGAGCTGCGTATCTGCGTCTTCTGCGTGTCTTGCCGCTCTACACTCAGCAAAAAGCTTTTCCACCATATCTTGCAAGGAGAAACTCTGCCAGGAAAGAAAACATCCAAAATCTTGTTCTAAAGCTTGCACGGGGGTCTGCAAAGAGTTTGGCAAGAATGAAAGGTAGTTGTCCAAAACTCGTTCTTTTCCAATAGAATAACCATGGAAAAGGCAGGAGAGTGGTAAAGTACTGTTTTCTCTAAGTCTGAAGGCTGCCCACACTGTGCCTGTGTGCTGCAGCTTGCATCTTCGCCTTTGGGAAGCTGCCGCTCGCCGATTCTCCCGGAGGCGAAGAAGCGGCTTCTTCGCACACAGAGCATTGTGGCGAGCGCAGGGAGCTCCTGAGAGCGGTTTGTGCCGAAAGAAGCCCGGGACCGGCACTTAGCTTCGGAGAGCTGCGTATCTGCGTCTTCTGCGTGTCTTGCCGCTCTACACTCAGCAAAAAGCTTTTCCACCATATCTTGCAAGGAGAAACTCTGCCAGGAAAGAAAACATCCAAAATCTTGTTCTAAAGCTTGCACGGGGGTCTGCAAAGAGTTTGGCAAGAATGAAAGGTAGTTGTCCAAAACTCGTTCTTTTCCAATAGAATAACCATGGAAAAGGCAGGAGAGTGGTAAAGTACTGTTTTCTCTAAGTCTGAAGGCTGCCCACACTGTGCCTGTGTGCTGCAGCTTGCATCTTCGCCTTTGGGAAGCTGCCGCTCGCCGATTCTCCCGGAGGCGAAGAAGCGGCTTCTTCGCACACAGAGCATTGTGGCGAGCGCAGGGAGCTCCTGAGAGCGGTTTGTGCCGAAAGAAGCCCGGGACCGGCACTTAGCTTCGGAGAGCTGCGTATCTGCGTCTTCTGCGTGTCTTGCCGCTCTACACTCAGCAAAAAGCTTTTCCACCATATCTTGCAAGGAGAAACTCTGCCAGGAAAGAAAACATCCAAAATCTTGTTCTAAAGCTTGCACGGAGGTCTGCAAAGAGTTTGGCAAGAATGAAAGGTAGTTGTCCAAAACTCGTTCTTTTCCAATAGAATAACCATGGAAAAGGCAGGAGAGTGGTAAAGTACTGTTTTCTCTAAGTCTGAAGGCTGCCCACACTGTGCCTGTGTGCTGCAGCTTGCATCTTCGCCTTTGGGAAGCTGCCGCTCGCCGATTCTCCCGGAGGCGAAGAAGCTGCTTCTTCGCACACAGAGCATTGTGGCGAGCGCAGGGAGCTCCTGAGAGCGGTTTGTGCCGAAAGAAGCCCGGGACCGGCACTTAGCTTCGGAGAGCTGCGTATCTGCGTCTTCTGCGTGTCTTGCCGCTCTACACTCAGCAAAAAGCTTTTCCACCATATCTTGCAAGGAGAAACTCTGCCAGGAAAGAAAACATCCAAAATCTTGTTCTAAAGCTTGCACGGGGGTCTGCAAAGAGTTTGGCAAGAATGAAAGGTAGTTGTCCAAAACTCGTTCTTTTCCAATAGAATAACCATGGAAAAGGCAGGAGAGTGGTAAAGTACTGTTTTCTCTAAGTCTGAAGGCTGCCCACACTGTGCCTGCGTGGTGCAGCTTGCATCTTCGCCTTTGGGAAGCTGCCGCTCGCCGATTCTCCCGCAGGCGAAGAAGCGGCTTCTTCGCACACAGAGCATTGTGGCGAGCGCAGGGAGCTCCTGAGAGCGGTTTGTGCCGAAAGAAGCCCGGGACCGGCACTTAGCTTCGGAGAGCTGCGTATCTGCGTCTTCTGCGTGTCTTGCCGCTCTACACTCAGCAAAAAGCTTTTCCACCATATCTTGCAAGGAGAAACTCTGCCAGGAAAGAAAACATCCAAAATCTTGTTCTAAAGCTTGCACGGGGGTCTGCAAAGAGTTTGGCAAGAATGAAAGGTAGTTGTCCAAAACTCGTTCTTTTCCAATAGAATAACCATGGAAAAGGCAGGAGAGTGGTAAAGTACTGTTTTCTCTAAGTCTGAAGGCTGCCCACACTGTGCCTGTGTGCTGCAGCTTGCATCTTCGCCTTTGGGAAGCTGCCGCTCGCCGATTCTCCCGGAGGCGAAGAAGCGGCTTCTTCGCACACAGAGCATTGTGGCGAGCGCAGGGAGCTCCTGAGAGCGGTTTGTGCCGAAAGAAGCCCGGGACCGGCACTTAGCTTCGGAGAGCTGCGTATCTGCGTCTTCTGCGTGTCTTGCCGCTCTACACTCAGCAAAAAGCTTTTCCACCATATCTTGCAAGGAGAAACTCTGCCAGGAAAGAAAACATCCAAAATCTTGTTCTAAAGCTTGCAAGGGGGTCTGCAAAGCGTTTGGCAAGAATGAAAGGTAGTTGTCCAAAACTCGTTCTTTTCCAATAGAATAACCATGGAAAAGGCAGGAGAGTGGTAAAGTACTGTTTTCTCTAAGTCTGAAGGCTGCCCACACTGTGCCTGTGTGCTGCAGCTTGCATCTTCGCCTTTGGGAAGCTGCCGCTCGCCGATTCTCCCGGAGGCGAAGAAGCGGCTTCTTCGCACACAGAGCATTGTGGCGAGCGCAGGGAGCTCCTGAGAGCGGTTTGTGCCGAAAGAAGCCCGGGACCGGCACTTAGCTTCGGAGAGCTGCGTATCTGCGTCTTCTGCGTGTCTTGCCGCTCTACACTCAGCAAAAAGCTTTTCCACCATATCTTGCAAGGAGAAACTCTGCCAGGAAAGAAAACATCCAAAATCTTGTTCTAAAGCTTGCAAGGGGGTCTGCAAAGCGTTTGGCAAGAATGAAAGGTAGTTGTCCAAAACTCGTTCTTTTCCAATAGAATAACCATGGAAAAGGCAGGAGAGTGGTAAAGTACTGTTTTCTCGAAGTCTGAAGGCTGCCCACACTGTGCCTGCGTGCTGCAGCTTGCATCTTCGCCTTTGGGAAGCTGCCGCTCGCCGATTCTCCCGGAGGCGAAGAAGCGGCTTCTTCGCACACAGAGCATTGTGGCGAGCGCAGGGAGCTCCTGAGAGCGGTTTGTGCCGAAAGAAGCCCGGGACCGGCACTTAGCTTCGGAGAGCTGCGTATCTGCGTCTTCTGCGTGTCTTGCCGCTCTACACTCAGCAAAAAGCTTTTCCACCATATCTTGCAAGGAGAAACTCTGCCAGGAAAGAAAACATCCAAAATCTTGTTCTAAAGCTTGCAAGGGGGTCTGCAAAGCGTTTGGCAAGAATGAAAGGTAGTTGTCCAAAACTCGTTCTTTTCCAATAGAATAACCATGGAAAAGGCAGGAGAGTGGTAAAGTACTGTTTTCTCTAAGTCTGAAGGCTGCCCACACTGTGCCTGCGTGCTGCAGCTTGCATCTTCGCCTTTGGGAAGCTGCCGCTCGCCGATTCTCCCGGAGGCGAAGAAGCGGCTTCTTCGCACACAGAGCATTGTGGCGAGCGCAGGGAGCTCCTGAGAGCGGTTTGTGCCGAAAGAAGCCCGGGACCGGCACTTAGCTTCGGAGAGCTGCGTATCTGCGTCTTCTGCGTGTCTTGCCGCTCTACACTCAGCAAAAAGCTTTTCCACCATATCTTGCAAGGAGAAACTCTGCCAGGAAAGAAAACATCCAAAATCTTGTTCTAAAGCTTGCACGGGGGTCTGCAAAGAGTTTGGCAAGAATGAAAGGTAGTTGTCCAAAACTCGTTCTTTTCCAATAGAATAACCATGGAAAAGGCAGGAGAGTGGTAAAGTACTGTTTTCTCTAAGTCTGAAGGCTGCCCACACTTTGCCTGCGTGCTGCAGCTTGCATCTTCGCCTTTGGGAAGCTGCCGCTCGCCGATTCTCCCGGAGGCGAAGAAGCGGCTTCTTCGCACACAGAGCATTGTGGCGAGCGCAGGGAGCTCCTGAGAGCGGTTTGTGCCGAAAGAAGCTCCGGACTTAGCTTCGGAGAGCTGCGTATCTGCGTCTTCTGCGTGTCTTGCCGCTCTACACTCAGCAAAAAGCTTTTCCACCATATCTTGCAAGGAGAAACTCTGCCAGGAAAGAAAACATCCAAAATCTTCTTCTAAAGCTTGCACGGGGGTCTGCAAAGAGTTTGGCAAGAATGAAAGGTAGTTGTCCAAAACTCGTTCTTTTCCAATAGAATAACCATGGAAAAGGCAGGAGAGTGGTAAAGTACTGTTTTCTCGAAGTCTGAAGGCTGCCCACACTGTGCCTGTGTGCTGCAGCTTGCATCTTCGCCTTTGGGAAGCTGCCGCTCGCCGATTCTCCCGGAGGCGAAGAAGCGGCTTCTTCGCACACAGAGCATTGTGACGAGCGCAGGGAGCTCCTGAGAGCGGTTTGTGCCGAAAGAAGCCCGGGACCGGCACTTAGCTTCGGAGAGCTGCGTATCTGCGTCTTCTGCGTGTCTTGCCGCTCTACACTCAGCAAAAAGCTTTTCCACCATATCTTGCAAGGAGAAACTCTGCCAGGAAAGAAAACATCCAAAATCTTGTTCTAAAGCTTGCACGGGGGTCTGCAAAGAGTTTGGCAAGAATGAAAGGTAGTTGTCCAAAACTCGTTCTTTTCCAATAGAATAACCATGGAAAAGGCAGGAGAGTGGTAAAGTACTGTTTTCTCGAAGTCTGAAGGCTGCCCACACTGTGCCTGTGTGCTGCAGCTTGCATCTTCGCCTTTGGGAAGCTGCCGCTCGCCGATTCTCCCGGAGGCAAAGAAGCGGCTTCTTCGCACACAGAGCATTGTGGCGAGCGCAGGGAGCTCCTGAGAGCGGTTTGTGCCGAAAGAAGCCCGGGACCGGCACTTAGCTTCGGAGAGCTGCGTATCTGCGTCTTCTGCGTGTCTTGCCGCTCTACACTCAGCAAAAAGCTTTTCCACCATATCTTGCAAGGAGAAACTCTGCCAGGAAAGAAAACATCCAAAATCTTGTTCTAAAGCTTGCACGGGGGTCTGCAAAGAGTTTGGCAAGAATGAAAGGTAGTTGTCCAAAACTCGTTCTTTTCCAATAGAATAACCATGGAAAAGGCAGGAGAGTGGTAAAGTACTGTTTTCTCGAAGTCTGAAGGCTGCCCACACTGTGCCTGTGTGCTGCAGCTTGCATCTTCGCCTTTGGGAAGCTGCCGCTCGCCGATTCTCCCGGAGGCGAAGAAGCGGCTTCTTCGCACACAGAGCATTGTGGCGAGCGCAGGGAGCTCCTGAGAGCGGTTTGTGCCGAAAGAAGCCCGGGACCGGCACTTAGCTTCGGAGAGCTGCGTATCTGCGTCTTCTGCGTGTCTTGCCGCTCTACACTCAGCAAAAAGCTTTTCCACCATATCTTGCAAGGAGAAACTCTGCCAGGAAAGAAAACATCCAAAATCTTGTTCTAAAGCTTGCACGGGGGTCTGCAAAGAGTTTGGCAAGAATGAAAGGTAGTTGTCCAAAACTCGTTCTTTTCCAATAGAATAACCATGGAAAAGGCAGGAGAGTGGTAAAGTACTGTTTTCTCTAAGTCTGAAGGCTGCCCACACTGTGCCTGTGTGCTGCAGCTTGCATCTTCGCCTTTGGGAAGCTGCCGCTCGCCGATTCTCCCGGAGGCGAAGAAGCGGCTTCTTCGCACACAGAGCATTGTGGCGAGCGCAGGGAGCTCCTGAGAGCGGTTTGTGCCGAAAGAAGCCCGGGACCGGCACTTAGCTTCGGAGAGCTGCGTATCTGCGTCTTCTGCGTGTCTTGCCGCTCTACACTCAGCAAAAAGCTTTTCCACCATATCTTGCAAGGAGAAACTCTGCCAGGAAAGAAAACATCCAAAATCTTGTTCTAAAGCTTGCACGGGGGTCTGCAAAGAGTTTGGCAAGAATGAAAGGTAGTTGTCCAAAACTCGTTCTTTTCCAATAGAATAACCATGGAAAAGGCAGGAGAGTGGTAAAGTACTGTTTTCTCGAAGTCTGAAGGCTGCCCACACTGTGCCTGTGTGCTGCAGCTTGCATCTTCGCCTTTGGGAAGCTGCCGCTCGCCGATTCTCCCGGAGGCGAAGAAGCGGCTTCTTCGCACACAGAGCATTGTGGCGAGCGCAGGGAGCTCCTGAGAGCGGTTTGTGCCGAAAGAAGCCCGGGACCGGCACTTAGCTTCGGAGAGCTGCGTATCTGCGTCTTCTGCGTGTCTTGCCGCTCTACACTCAGCAAAAAGCTTTTCCACCATATCTTGCAAGGAGAAACTCTGCCAGGAAAGAAAACATCCAAAATCTTGTTCTAAAGCTTGCACGGAGGTCTGCAAAGAGTTTGGCAAGAATGAAAGGTAGTTGTCCAAAACTCGTTCTTTTCCAATAGAATAACCATGGAAAAGGCAGGAGAGTGGTAAAGTACTGTTTTCTCTAAGTCTGAAGGCTGCCCACACTGTGCCTGTGTGCTGCAGCTTGCATCTTCGCCTTTGGGAAGCTGCCGCTCGCCGATTCTCCAGGAGGCGAAGAAGCTGCTTCTTCGCACACAGAGCATTGTGGCGAGCGCAGGGAGCTCCTGAGAGCGGTTTGTGCCGAAAGAAGCCCGGGACCGGCACTTAGCTTCGGAGAGCTGCGTATCTGCGTCTTCTGCGTGTCTTGCCGCTCTACACTCAGCAAAAAGCTTTTCCACCATATCTTGCAAGGAGAAACTCTGCCAGGAAAGAAAACATCCAAAATCTTGTTCTAAAGCTTGCACGGGGGTCTGCAAAGAGTTTGGCAAGAATGAAAGGTAGTTGTCCAAAACTCGTTCTTTTCCAATAGAATAACCATGGAAAAGGCAGGAGAGTGGTAAAGTACTGTTTTCTCTAAGTCTGAAGGCTGCCCACACTGTGCCTGCGTGCTGCAGCTTGCATCTTCGCCTTTGGGAAGCTGCCGCTCGCCGATTCTCCCGGAGGCGAAGAAGCGGCTTCTTCGCACACAGAGCATTGTGGCGAGCGCAGGGAGCTCCTGAGAGCGGTTTGTGCCGAAAGAAGCCCGGGACCGGCACTTAGCTTCGGAGAGCTGCGTATCTGCGTCTTCTGCGTGTCTTGCCGCTCTACACTCAGCAAAAAGCTTTTCCACCATATCTTGCAAGGAGAAACTCTGCCAGGAAAGAAAACATCCAAAATCTTGTTCTAAAGCTTGCAAGGGGGTCTGCAAAGCGTTTGGCAAGAATGAAAGGTAGTTGTCCAAAACTCGTTCTTTTCCAATAGAATAACCATGGAAAAGGCAGGAGAGTGGTAAAGTACTGTTTTCTCTAAGTCTGAAGGCTGCCCACACTGTGCCTGTGTGCTGCAGCTTGCATCTTCGCCTTTGGGAAGCTGCCGCTCGCCGATTCTCCCGGAGGCGAAGAAGCGGCTTCTTCGCACACAGAGCATTGTGGCGAGCGCAGGGAGCTCCTGAGAGCGGTTTGTGCCGAAAGAAGCCCGGGACCGGCACTTAGCTTCGGAGAGCTGCGTATCTGCGTCTTCTGCGTGTCTTGCCGCTCTACACTCAGCAAAAAGCTTTTCCACCATATCTTGCAAGGAGAAACTCTGCCAGGAAAGAAAACATCCAAAATCTTGTTCTAAAGCTTGCAAGGGGGTCTGCAAAGCGTTTGGCAAGAATGAAAGGTAGTTGTCCAAAACTCGTTCTTTTCCAATAGAATAACCATGGAAAAGGCAGGAGAGTGGTAAAGTACTGTTTTCTCGAAGTCTGAAGGCTGCCCACACTGTGCCTGCGTGCTGCAGCTTGCATCTTCGCCTTTGGGAAGCTGCCGCTCGCCGATTCTCCCGGAGGCGAAGAAGCGGCTTCTTCGCACACAGAGCATTGTGGCGAGCGCAGGGAGCTCCTGAGAGCGGTTTGTGCCGAAAGAAGCCCGGGACCGGCACTTAGCTTCGGAGAGCTGCGTATCTGCGTCTTCTGCGTGTCTTGCCGCTCTACACTCAGCAAAAAGCTTTTCCACCATATCTTGCAAGGAGAAACTCTGCCAGGAAAGAAAACATCCAAAATCTTGTTCTAAAGCTTGCACGGGGGTCTGCAAAGAGTTTGGCAAGAATGAAAGGTAGTTGTCCAAAACTCGTTCTTTTCCAATAGAATAACCATGGAAAAGGCAGGAGAGTGGTAAAGTACTGTTTTCTCTAAGTCTGAAGGCTGCCCACACTGTGCCTGTGTGCTGCAGCTTGCATCTTCGCCTTTGGGAAGCTGCCGCTCGCCGATTCTCCCGCAGGCGAAGAAGCGGCTTCTTCGCACACAGAGCATTGTGGCGAGCGCAGGGAGCTCCTGAGAGCGGTTTGTGCCGAAAGAAGCCCGGGACCGGCACTTAGCTTCGGAGAGCTGCGTATCTGCGTCTTCTGCGTGTCTTGCCGCTCTACACTCAGCAAAAAGCTTTTCCACCATATCTTGCAAGGAGAAACTCTGCCAGGAAAGAAAACATCCAAAATCTTGTTCTAAAGCTTGCACGGGGGTCTGCAAAGAGTTTGGCAAGAATGAAAGGTAGTTGTCCAAAACTCGTTCTTTTCCAATAGAATAACCATGGAAAAGGCAGGAGAGTGGTAAAGTACTGTTTTCTCTAAGTCTGAAGGCTGCCCACACTGTGCCTGTGTGGTGCAGCTTGCATCTTCGCCTTTGGGAAGCTGCCGCTCGCCGATTCTCCCGGAGGCGAAGAAGCGGCTTCTTCGCACACACAGCATTGTGGCGAGCGCAGGGAGCTCCTGAGAGCGGTTTGTGCCGAAAGAAGCCCGGGACCGGCACTTAGCTTCGGAGAGCTGCGTATCTGCGTCTTCTGCGTGTCTTGCCGCTCTACACTCAGTAAAAAGCTTTTCCACCATATCTTGCAAGGAGAAACTCTGCCAGGAAAGAAAACATCCAAAATCTTGTTCTAAAGCTTGCACGGGGGTCTGCAAAGAGTTTGGCAAGAATGAAAGGTAGTTGTCCAAAACTCGTTCTTTTCCAATAGAATAACCATGGAAAAGGCAGGAGAGTGGTAAAGTACTGTTTTCTCTAAGTCTGAAGGCTGCCCACACTGTGCCTGTGTGCTGCAGCTTGCATCTTCGCCTTTGAGAAGCTGCCGCTCGCCGATTCTCCCGGAGGCGAAGAAGCGGCTTCTTCGCACACACAGCATTGTGGCGAGCGCAGGGAGCTCCTGAGAGCGGTTTGTGCCGAAAGAAGCCCGGGACCGGCACTTAGCTTCGGAGAGCTGCGTATCTGCGTCTTCTGCGTGTCTTGCCGCTCTACACTCAGCAAAAAGCTTTTCCACCATATCTTGCAAGGAGAAACTCTGCCAGGAAAGAAAACATCCAAAATCTTGTTCTAAAGCTTGCACGGAGGTCTGCAAAGAGTTTGGCAAGAATGAAAGGTAGTTGTCCAAAACTCGTTCTTTTCCAATAGAATAACCATGGAAAAGGCAGGAGAGTGGTAAAGTACTGTTTTCTCTAAGTCTGAAGGCTGCCCACACTGTGCCTGTGTGCTGCAGCTTGCATCTTCGCCTTTGGGAAGCTGCCGCTCGCCGATTCTCCAGGAGGCGAAGAAGCTGCTTCTTCGCACACAGAGCATTGTGGCGAGCGCAGGGAGCTCCTGAGAGCGGTTTGTGCCGAAAGAAGCCCGGGACCGGCACTTAGCTTCGGAGAGCTGCGTATCTGCGTCTTCTGCGTGTCTTGCCGCTCTACACTCAGCAAAAAGCTTTTCCACCATATCTTGCAAGGAGAAACTCTGCCAGGAAAGAAAACATCCAAAATCTTGTTCTAAAGCTTGCACGGGGGTCTGCAAAGAGTTTGGCAAGAATGAAAGGTAGTTGTCCAAAACTCGTTCTTTTCCAATAGAATAACCATGGAAAAGGCAGGAGAGTGGTAAAGTACTGTTTTCTCTAAGTCTGAAGGCTGCCCACACTGTGCCTGCGTGCTGCAGCTTGCATCTTCGCCTTTGGGAAGCTGCCGCTCGCCGATTCTCCCGGAGGCGAAGAAGCGGCTTCTTCGCACACAGAGCATTGTGGCGAGCGCAGGGAGCTCCTGAGAGCGGTTTGTGCCGAAAGAAGCCCGGGACCGGCACTTAGCTTCGGAGAGCTGCGTATCTGCGTCTTCTGCGTGTCTTGCCGCTCTACACTCAGCAAAAAGCTTTTCCACCATATCTTGCAAGGAGAAACTCTGCCAGGAAAGAAAACATCCAAAATCTTGTTCTAAAGCTTGCACGGGGGTCTGCAAAGAGTTTGGCAAGAATGAAAGGTAGTTGTCCAAAACTCGTTCTTTTCCAATAGAATAACCATGGAAAAGGCAGGAGAGTGGTAAAGTACTGTTTTCTCTAAGTCTGAAGGCTGCCCACACTGTGCCTGTGTGCTGCAGCTTGCATCTTCGCCTTTGGGAAGCTGCCGCTCGCCGATTCTCCCGGAGGCGAAGAAGCGGCTTCTTCGCACACAGAGCATTGTGGCGAGCGCAGGGAGCTCCTGAGAGCGGTTTGTGCCGAAAGAAGCCCGGGACCGGCACTTAGCTTCGGAGAGCTGCGTATCTGCGTCTTCTGCGTGTCTTGCCGCTCTACACTCAGCAAAAAGCTTTTCCACCATATCTTGCAAGGAGAAACTCTGCCAGGAAAGAAAACATCCAAAATCTTGTTCTAAAGCTTGCAAGGGGGTCTGCAAAGCGTTTGGCAAGAATGAAAGGTAGTTGTCCAAAACTCGTTCTTTTCCAATAGAATAACCATGGAAAAGGCAGGAGAGTGGTAAAGTACTGTTTTCTCTAAGTCTGAAGGCTGCCCACACTGTGCCTGTGTGCTGCAGCTTGCATCTTCGCCTTTGGGAAGCTGCCGCTCGCCGATTCTCCCGCAGGCGAAGAAGCGGCTTCTTCGCACACAGAGCATTGTGGCGAGCGCAGGGAGCTCCTGAGAGCGGTTTGTGCCGAAAGAAGCCCGGGACCGGCACTTAGCTTCGGAGAGCTGCGTATCTGCGTCTTCTGCGTGTCTTGCCGCTCTACACTCAGCAAAAAGCTTTTCCACCATATCTTGCAAGGAGAAACTCTGCCAGGAAAGAAAACATCCAAAATCTTGTTCTAAAGCTTGCAAGGGGGTCTGCAAAGCGTTTGGCAAGAATGAAAGGTAGTTGTCCAAAACTCGTTCTTTTCCAATAGAATAACCATGGAAAAGGCAGGAGAGTGGTAAAGTACTGTTTTCTCGAAGTCTGAAGGCTGCCCACACTGTGCCTGCGTGCTGCAGCTTGCATCTTCGCCTTTGGGAAGCTGCCGCTCGCCGATTCTCCCGGAGGCGAAGAAGCGGCTTCTTCGCACACAGAGCATTGTGGCGAGCGCAGGGAGCTCCTGAGAGCGGTTTGTGCCGAAAGAAGCCCGGGACCGGCACTTAGCTTCGGAGAGCTGCGTATCTGCGTCTTCTGCGTGTCTTGCCGCTCTACACTCAGCAAAAAGCTTTTCCACCATATCTTGCAAGGAGAAACTCTGCCAGGAAAGAAAACATCCAAAATCTTGTTCTAAAGCTTGCACGGGGGTCTGCAAAGAGTTTGGCAAGAATGAAAGGTAGTTGTCCAAAACTCGTTCTTTTCCAATAGAATAACCATGGAAAAGGCAGGAGAGTGGTAAAGTACTGTTTTCTCTAAGTCTGAAGGCTGCCCACACTGTGCCTGTGTGCTGCAGCTTGCATCTTCGCCTTTGGGAAGCTGCCGCTCGCCGATTCTCCCGGAGGCAAAGAAGCGGCTTCTTCGCACACAGAGCATTGTGGCGAGCGCAGGGAGCTCCTGAGAGCGGTTTGTGCCGAAAGAAGCCCGGGACCGGCACTTAGCTTCGGAGAGCTGCGTATCTGCGTCTTCTGCGTGTCTTGCCGCTCTACACTCAGCAAAAAGCTTTTCCACCATATCTTGCAAGGAGAAACTCTGCCAGGAAAGAAAACATCCAAAATCTTGTTCTAAAGCTTGCACGGGGGTCTGCAAAGAGTTTGGCAAGAATGAAAGGTAGTTGTCCAAAACTCGTTCTTTTCCAATAGAATAACCATGGAAAAGGCAGGAGAGTGGTAAAGTACTGTTTTCTCTAAGTCTGAAGGCTGCCCACACTGTGCCTGTGTGCTGCAGCTTGCATCTTCGCCTTTGGGAAGCTGCCGCTCGCCGATTCTCCCGGAGGCGAAGAAGCGGCTTCTTCGCACACAGAGCATTGTGGCGAGCGCAGGGAGCTCCTGAGAGCGGTTTGTGCCGAAAGAAGCCCGGGACCGGCACTTAGCTTCGGAGAGCTGCGTATCTGCGTCTTCTGCGTGTCTTGCCGCTCTACACTCAGCAAAAAGCTTTTCCACCATATCTTGCAAGGAGAAACTCTGCCAGGAAAGAAAACATCCAAAATCTTGTTCTAAAGCTTGCACGGGGGTCTGCAAAGAGTTTGGCAAGAATGAAAGGTAGTTGTCCAAAACTCGTTCTTTTCCAATAGAATAACCATGGAAAAGGCAGGAGAGTGGTAAAGTACTGTTTTCTCTAAGTCTGAAGGCTGCCCACACTGTGCCTGTGTGGTGCAGCTTGCATCTTCGCCTTTGGGAAGCTGCCGCTCGCCGATTCTCCCGGAGGCGAAGAAGCGGCTTCTTCGCACACACAGCATTGTGGCGAGCGCAGGGAGCTCCTGAGAGCGGTTTGTGCCGAAAGAAGCCCGGGACCGGCACTTAGCTTCGGAGAGCTGCGTATCTGCGTCTTCTGCGTGTCTTGCCGCTCTACACTCAGTAAAAAGCTTTTCCACCATATCTTGCAAGGAGAAACTCTGCCAGGAAAGAAAACATCCAAAATCTTGTTCTAAAGCTTGCACGGGGGTCTGCAAAGAGTTTGGCAAGAATGAAAGGTAGTTGTCCAAAACTCGTTCTTTTCCAATAGAATAACCATGGAAAAGGCAGGAGAGTGGTAAAGTACTGTTTTCTCTAAGTCTGAAGGCTGCCCACACTGTGCCTGTGTGCTGCAGCTTGCATCTTCGCCTTTGAGAAGCTGCCGCTCGCCGATTCTCCCGGAGGCGAAGAAGCGGCTTCTTCGCACACACAGCATTGTGGCGAGCGCAGGGAGCTCCTGAGAGCGGTTTGTGCCGAAAGAAGCCCGGGACCGGCACTTAGCTTCGGAGAGCTGCGTATCTGCGTCTTCTGCGTGTCTTGCCGCTCTACACTCAGCAAAAAGCTTTTCCACCATATCTTGCAAGGAGAAACTCTGCCAGGAAAGAAAACATCCAAAATCTTGTTCTAAAGCTTGCACGGAGGTCTGCAAAGAGTTTGGCAAGAATGAAAGGTAGTTGTCCAAAACTCGTTCTTTTCCAATAGAATAACCATGGAAAAGGCAGGAGAGTGGTAAAGTACTGTTTTCTCTAAGTCTGAAGGCTGCCCACACTGTGCCTGTGTGCTGCAGCTTGCATCTTCGCCTTTGGGAAGCTGCCGCTCGCCGATTCTCCAGGAGGCGAAGAAGCTGCTTCTTCGCACACAGAGCATTGTGGCGAGCGCAGGGAGCTCCTGAGAGCGGTTTGTGCCGAAAGAAGCCCGGGACCGGCACTTAGCTTCGGAGAGCTGCGTATCTGCGTCTTCTGCGTGTCTTGCCGCTCTACACTCAGCAAAAAGCTTTTCCACCATATCTTGCAAGGAGAAACTCTGCCAGGAAAGAAAACATCCAAAATCTTGTTCTAAAGCTTGCACGGGGGTCTGCAAAGAGTTTGGCAAGAATGAAAGGTAGTTGTCCAAAACTCGTTCTTTTCCAATAGAATAACCATGGAAAAGGCAGGAGAGTGGTAAAGTACTGTTTTCTCTAAGTCTGAAGGCTGCCCACACTGTGCCTGCGTGCTGCAGCTTGCATCTTCGCCTTTGGGAAGCTGCCGCTCGCCGATTCTCCCGGAGGCGAAGAAGCGGCTTCTTCGCACACAGAGCATTGTGGCGAGCGCAGGGAGCTCCTGAGAGCGGTTTGTGCCGAAAGAAGCCCGGGACCGGCACTTAGCTTCGGAGAGCTGCGTATCTGCGTCTTCTGCGTGTCTTGCCGCTCTACACTCAGCAAAAAGCTTTTCCACCATATCTTGCAAGGAGAAACTCTGCCAGGAAAGAAAACATCCAAAATCTTGTTCTAAAGCTTGCACGGGGGTCTGCAAAGAGTTTGGCAAGAATGAAAGGTAGTTGTCCAAAACTCGTTCTTTTCCAATAGAATAACCATGGAAAAGGCAGGAGAGTGGTAAAGTACTGTTTTCTCTAAGTCTGAAGGCTGCCCACACTGTGCCTGTGTGCTGCAGCTTGCATCTTCGCCTTTGGGAAGCTGCCGCTCGCCGATTCTCCCGGAGGCGAAGAAGCGGCTTCTTCGCACACAGAGCATTGTGGCGAGCGCAGGGAGCTCCTGAGAGCGGTTTGTGCCGAAAGAAGCCCGGGACCGGCACTTAGCTTCGGAGAGCTGCGTATCTGCGTCTTCTGCGTGTCTTGCCGCTCTACACTCAGCAAAAAGCTTTTCCACCATATCTTGCAAGGAGAAACTCTGCCAGGAAAGAAAACATCCAAAATCTTGTTCTAAAGCTTGCAAGGGGGTCTGCAAAGCGTTTGGCAAGAATGAAAGGTAGTTGTCCAAAACTCGTTCTTTTCCAATAGAATAACCATGGAAAAGGCAGGAGAGTGGTAAAGTACTGTTTTCTCTAAGTCTGAAGGCTGCCCACACTGTGCCTGTGTGCTGCAGCTTGCATCTTCGCCTTTGGGAAGCTGCCGCTCGCCGATTCTCCCGCAGGCGAAGAAGCGGCTTCTTCGCACACAGAGCATTGTGGCGAGCGCAGGGAGCTCCTGAGAGCGGTTTGTGCCGAAAGAAGCCCGGGACCGGCACTTAGCTTCGGAGAGCTGCGTATCTGCGTCTTCTGCGTGTCTTGCCGCTCTACACTCAGCAAAAAGCTTTTCCACCATATCTTGCAAGGAGAAACTCTGCCAGGAAAGAAAACATCCAAAATCTTGTTCTAAAGCTTGCAAGGGGGTCTGCAAAGCGTTTGGCAAGAATGAAAGGTAGTTGTCCAAAACTCGTTCTTTTCCAATAGAATAACCATGGAAAAGGCAGGAGAGTGGTAAAGTACTGTTTTCTCGAAGTCTGAAGGCTGCCCACACTGTGCCTGCGTGCTGCAGCTTGCATCTTCGCCTTTGGGAAGCTGCCGCTCGCCGATTCTCCCGGAGGCGAAGAAGCGGCTTCTTCGCACACAGAGCATTGTGGCGAGCGCAGGGAGCTCCTGAGAGCGGTTTGTGCCGAAAGAAGCCCGGGACCGGCACTTAGCTTCGGAGAGCTGCGTATCTGCGTCTTCTGCGTGTCTTGCCGCTCTACACTCAGCAAAAAGCTTTTCCACCATATCTTGCAAGGAGAAACTCTGCCAGGAAAGAAAACATCCAAAATCTTGTTCTAAAGCTTGCACGGGGGTCTGCAAAGAGTTTGGCAAGAATGAAAGGTAGTTGTCCAAAACTCGTTCTTTTCCAATAGAATAACCATGGAAAAGGCAGGAGAGTGGTAAAGTACTGTTTTCTCTAAGTCTGAAGGCTGCCCACACTGTGCCTGTGTGCTGCAGCTTGCATCTTCGCCTTTGGGAAGCTGCCGCTCGCCGATTCTCCCGGAGGCGAAGAAGCGGCTTCTTCGCACACACAGCATTGTGGCGAGCGCAGGGAGCTCCTGAGAGCGGTTTGTGCCGAAAGAAGCCCGGGACCGGCACTTAGCTTCGGAGAGCTGCGTATCTGCGTCTTCTGCGTGTCTTGCCGCTCTACACTCAGCAAAAAGCTTTTCCACCATATCTTGCAAGGAGAAACTCTGCCAGGAAAGAAAACATCCAAAATCTTGTTCTAAAGCTTGCACGGGGGTCTGCAAAGAGTTTGGCAAGAATGAAAGGTAGTTGTCCAAAACTCGTTCTTTTCCAATAGAATAACCATGGAAAAGGCAGGAGAGTGGTAAAGTACTGTTTTCTCTAAGTCTGAAGGCTGCCCACACTGTGCCTGTGTGGTGCAGCTTGCATCTTCGCCTTTGGGAAGCTGCCGCTCGCCGATTCTCCCGGAGGCGAAGAAGCGGCTTCTTCGCACACACAGCATTGTGGCGAGCGCAGGGAGCTCCTGAGAGCGGTTTGTGCCGAAAGAAGCCCGGGACCGGCACTTAGCTTCGGAGAGCTGCGTATCTGCGTCTTCTGCGTGTCTTGCCGCTCTACACTCAGTAAAAAGCTTTTCCACCATATCTTGCAAGGAGAAACTCTGCCAGGAAAGAAAACATCCAAAATCTTGTTCTAAAGCTTGCACGGGGGTCTGCAAAGAGTTTGGCAAGAATGAAAGGTAGTTGTCCAAAACTCGTTCTTTTCCAATAGAATAACCATGGAAAAGGCAGGAGAGTGGTAAAGTACTGTTTTCTCTAAGTCTGAAGGCTGCCCACACTGTGCCTGTGTGCTGCAGCTTGCATCTTCGCCTTTGGGAAGCTGCCGCTCGCCGATTCTCCCGGAGGCGAAGAAGCGGCTTCTTCGCACACAGAGCATTGTGGCGAGCGCAGGGAGCTCCTGAGAGCGGTTTGTGCCGAAAGAAGCCCGGGACCGGCACTTAGCTTCGGAGAGCTGCGTATCTGCGTCTTCTGCGTGTCTTGCCGCTCTACACTCAGCAAAAAGCTTTTCCACCATATCTTGCAAGGAGAAACTCTGCCAGGAAAGAAAACATCCAAAATCTTGTTCTAAAGCTTGCACGGGGGTCTGCAAAGAGTTTGGCAAGAATGAAAGGTAGTTGTCCAAAACTCGTTCTTTTCCAATAGAATAACCATGGAAAAGGCAGGAGAGTGGTAAAGTACTGTTTTCTCTAAGTCTGAAGGCTGCCCACACTGTGCCTGTGTGCTGCAGCTTGCATCTTCGCCTTTGAGAAGCTGCCGCTCGCCGATTCTCCCGGAGGCGAAGAAGCGGCTTCTTCGCACACAGAGCATTGTGGCGAGCGCAGGGAGCTCCTGAGAGCGGTTTGTGCCGAAAGAAGCCCGGGACCGGCACTTAGCTTCGGAGAGCTGCGTATCTGCGTCTTCTGCGTGTCTTGCCGCTCTACACTCAGCAAAAAGCTTTTCCACCATATCTTGCAAGGAGAAACTCTGCCAGGAAAGAAAACATCCAAAATCTTGTTCTAAAGCTTGCACGGGGGTCTGCAAAGAGTTTGGCAAGAATGAAAGGTAGTTGTCCAAAACTCGTTCTTTTCCAATAGAATAACCATGGAAAAGGCAGGAGAGTGGTAAAGTACTGTTTTCTCTAAGTCTGAAGGCTGCCCACACTGTGCCTGTGTGCTGCAGCTTGCATCTTCGCCTTTGGGAAGCTGCCGCTCGCCGATTCTCCCGGAGGCGAAGAAGCGGCTTCTTCGCACACAGAGCATTGTGGCGAGCGCAGGGAGCTCCTGAGAGCGGTTTGTGCCGAAAGAAGCCCGGGACCGGCACTTAGCTTCGGAGAGCTGCGTATCTGCGTCTTCTGCGTGTCTTGCCGCTCTACACTCAGCAAAAAGCTTTTCCACCATATCTTGCAAGGAGAAACTCTGCCAGGAAAGAAAACATCCAAAATCTTGTTCTAAAGCTTGCAAGGGGGTCTGCAAAGCGTTTGGCAAGAATGAAAGGTAGTTGTCCAAAACTCGTTCTTTTCCAATAGAATAACCATGGAAAAGGCAGGAGAGTGGTAAAGTACTGTTTTCTCTAAGTCTGAAGGCTGCCCACACTGTGCCTGTGTGCTGCAGCTTGCATCTTCGCCTTTGGGAAGCTGCCGCTCGCCGATTCTCCCGCAGGCGAAGAAGCGGCTTCTTCGCACACAGAGCATTGTGGCGAGCGCAGGGAGCTCCTGAGAGCGGTTTGTGCCGAAAGAAGCCCGGGACCGGCACTTAGCTTCGGAGAGCTGCGTATCTGCGTCTTCTGCGTGTCTTGCCGCTCTACACTCAGCAAAAAGCTTTTCCACCATATCTTGCAAGGAGAAACTCTGCCAGGAAAGAAAACATCCAAAATCTTGTTCTAAAGCTTGCAAGGGGGTCTGCAAAGCGTTTGGCAAGAATGAAAGGTAGTTGTCCAAAACTCGTTCTTTTCCAATAGAATAACCATGGAAAAGGCAGGAGAGTGGTAAAGTACTGTTTTCTCGAAGTCTGAAGGCTGCCCACACTGTGCCTGCGTGCTGCAGCTTGCATCTTCGCCTTTGGGAAGCTGCCGCTCGCCGATTCTCCCGGAGGCGAAGAAGCGGCTTCTTCGCACACAGAGCATTGTGGCGAGCGCAGGGAGCTCCTGAGAGCGGTTTGTGCCGAAAGAAGCCCGGGACCGGCACTTAGCTTCGGAGAGCTGCGTATCTGCGTCTTCTGCGTGTCTTGCCGCTCTACACTCAGCAAAAAGCTTTTCCACCATATCTTGCAAGGAGAAACTCTGCCAGGAAAGAAAACATCCAAAATCTTGTTCTAAAGCTTGCACGGGGGTCTGCAAAGAGTTTGGCAAGAATGAAAGGTAGTTGTCCAAAACTCGTTCTTTTCCAATAGAATAACCATGGAAAAGGCAGGAGAGTGGTAAAGTACTGTTTTCTCTAAGTCTGAAGGCTGCCCACACTGTGCCTGTGTGCTGCAGCTTGCATCTTCGCCTTTGGGAAGCTGCCGCTCGCCGATTCTCCCGGAGGCGAAGAAGCGGCTTCTTCGCACACACAGCATTGTGGCGAGCGCAGGGAGCTCCTGAGAGCGGTTTGTGCCGAAAGAAGCCCGGGACCGGCACTTAGCTTCGGAGAGCTGCGTATCTGCGTCTTCTGCGTGTCTTGCCGCTCTACACTCAGCAAAAAGCTTTTCCACCATATCTTGCAAGGAGAAACTCTGCCAGGAAAGAAAACATCCAAAATCTTGTTCTAAAGCTTGCACGGGGGTCTGCAAAGAGTTTGGCAAGAATGAAAGGTAGTTGTCCAAAACTCGTTCTTTTCCAATAGAATAACCATGGAAAAGGCAGGAGAGTGGTAAAGTACTGTTTTCTCTAAGTCTGAAGGCTGCCCACACTGTGCCTGTGTGGTGCAGCTTGCATCTTCGCCTTTGGGAAGCTGCCGCTCGCCGATTCTCCCGGAGGCGAAGAAGCGGCTTCTTCGCACACACAGCATTGTGGCGAGCGCAGGGAGCTCCTGAGAGCGGTTTGTGCCGAAAGAAGCCCGGGACCGGCACTTAGCTTCGGAGAGCTGCGTATCTGCGTCTTCTGCGTGTCTTGCCGCTCTACACTCAGTAAAAAGCTTTTCCACCATATCTTGCAAGGAGAAACTCTGCCAGGAAAGAAAACATCCAAAATCTTGTTCTAAAGCTTGCACGGGGGTCTGCAAAGAGTTTGGCAAGAATGAAAGGTAGTTGTCCAAAACTCGTTCTTTTCCAATAGAATAACCATGGAAAAGGCAGGAGAGTGGTAAAGTACTGTTTTCTCTAAGTCTGAAGGCTGCCCACACTGTGCCTGTGTGCTGCAGCTTGCATCTTCGCCTTTGGGAAGCTGCCGCTCGCCGATTCTCCCGGAGGCGAAGAAGCGGCTTCTTCGCACACAGAGCATTGTGGCGAGCGCAGGGAGCTCCTGAGAGCGGTTTGTGCCGAAAGAAGCCCGGGACCGGCACTTAGCTTCGGAGAGCTGCGTATCTGCGTCTTCTGCGTGTCTTGCCGCTCTACACTCAGCAAAAAGCTTTTCCACCATATCTTGCAAGGAGAAACTCTGCCAGGAAAGAAAACATCCAAAATCTTGTTCTAAAGCTTGCACGGGGGTCTGCAAAGAGTTTGGCAAGAATGAAAGGTAGTTGTCCAAAACTCGTTCTTTTCCAATAGAATAACCATGGAAAAGGCAGGAGAGTGGTAAAGTACTGTTTTCTCTAAGTCTGAAGGCTGCCCACACTGTGCCTGTGTGCTGCAGCTTGCATCTTCGCCTTTGAGAAGCTGCCGCTCGCCGATTCTCCCGGAGGCGAAGAAGCGGCTTCTTCGCACACACAGCATTGTGGCGAGCGCAGGGAGCTCCTGAGAGCGGTTTGTGCCGAAAGAAGCCCGGGACCGGCACTTAGCTTCGGAGAGCTGCGTATCTGCGTCTTCTGCGTGTCTTGCCGCTCTACACTCAGCAAAAAGCTTTTCCACCATATCTTGCAAGGAGAAACTCTGCCAGGAAAGAAAACATCCAAAATCTTGTTCTAAAGCTTGCACGGAGGTCTGCAAAGAGTTTGGCAAGAATGAAAGGTAGTTGTCCAAAACTCGTTCTTTTCCAATAGAATAACCATGGAAAAGGCAGGAGAGTGGTAAAGTACTGTTTTCTCTAAGTCTGAAGGCTGCCCACACTGTGCCTGTGTGCTGCAGCTTGCATCTTCGCCTTTGGGAAGCTGCCGCTCGCCGATTCTCCAGGAGGCGAAGAAGCTGCTTCTTCGCACACAGAGCATTGTGGCGAGCGCAGGGAGCTCCTGAGAGCGGTTTGTGCCGAAAGAAGCCCGGGACCGGCACTTAGCTTCGGAGAGCTGCGTATCTGCGTCTTCTGCGTGTCTTGCCGCTCTACACTCAGCAAAAAGCTTTTCCACCATATCTTGCAAGGAGAAACTCTGCCAGGAAAGAAAACATCCAAAATCTTGTTCTAAAGCTTGCACGGGGGTCTGCAAAGAGTTTGGCAAGAATGAAAGGTAGTTGTCCAAAACTCGTTCTTTTCCAATAGAATAACCATGGAAAAGGCAGGAGAGTGGTAAAGTACTGTTTTCTCTAAGTCTGAAGGCTGCCCACACTGTGCCTGCGTGCTGCAGCTTGCATCTTCGCCTTTGGGAAGCTGCCGCTCGCCGATTCTCCCGGAGGCGAAGAAGCGGCTTCTTCGCACACAGAGCATTGTGGCGAGCGCAGGGAGCTCCTGAGAGCGGTTTGTGCCGAAAGAAGCCCGGGACCGGCACTTAGCTTCGGAGAGCTGCGTATCTGCGTCTTCTGCGTGTCTTGCCGCTCTACACTCAGCAAAAAGCTTTTCCACCATATCTTGCAAGGAGAAACTCTGCCAGGAAAGAAAACATCCAAAATCTTGTTCTAAAGCTTGCACGGGGGTCTGCAAAGAGTTTGGCAAGAATGAAAGGTAGTTGTCCAAAACTCGTTCTTTTCCAATAGAATAACCATGGAAAAGGCAGGAGAGTGGTAAAGTACTGTTTTCTCTAAGTCTGAAGGCTGCCCACACTGTGCCTGTGTGCTGCAGCTTGCATCTTCGCCTTTGGGAAGCTGCCGCTCGCCGATTCTCCCGGAGGCGAAGAAGCGGCTTCTTCGCACACAGAGCATTGTGGCGAGCGCAGGGAGCTCCTGAGAGCGGTTTGTGCCGAAAGAAGCCCGGGACCGGCACTTAGCTTCGGAGAGCTGCGTATCTGCGTCTTCTGCGTGTCTTGCCGCTCTACACTCAGCAAAAAGCTTTTCCACCATATCTTGCAAGGAGAAACTCTGCCAGGAAAGAAAACATCCAAAATCTTGTTCTAAAGCTTGCAAGGGGGTCTGCAAAGCGTTTGGCAAGAATGAAAGGTAGTTGTCCAAAACTCGTTCTTTTCCAATAGAATAACCATGGAAAAGGCAGGAGAGTGGTAAAGTACTGTTTTCTCTAAGTCTGAAGGCTGCCCACACTGTGCCTGTGTGCTGCAGCTTGCATCTTCGCCTTTGGGAAGCTGCCGCTCGCCGATTCTCCCGCAGGCGAAGAAGCGGCTTCTTCGCACACAGAGCATTGTGGCGAGCGCAGGGAGCTCCTGAGAGCGGTTTGTGCCGAAAGAAGCCCGGGACCGGCACTTAGCTTCGGAGAGCTGCGTATCTGCGTCTTCTGCGTGTCTTGCCGCTCTACACTCAGCAAAAAGCTTTTCCACCATATCTTGCAAGGAGAAACTCTGCCAGGAAAGAAAACATCCAAAATCTTGTTCTAAAGCTTGCAAGGGGGTCTGCAAAGCGTTTGGCAAGAATGAAAGGTAGTTGTCCAAAACTCGTTCTTTTCCAATAGAATAACCATGGAAAAGGCAGGAGAGTGGTAAAGTACTGTTTTCTCGAAGTCTGAAGGCTGCCCACACTGTGCCTGCGTGCTGCAGCTTGCATCTTCGCCTTTGGGAAGCTGCCGCTCGCCGATTCTCCCGGAGGCGAAGAAGCGGCTTCTTCGCACACAGAGCATTGTGGCGAGCGCAGGGAGCTCCTGAGAGCGGTTTGTGCCGAAAGAAGCCCGGGACCGGCACTTAGCTTCGGAGAGCTGCGTATCTGCGTCTTCTGCGTGTCTTGCCGCTCTACACTCAGCAAAAAGCTTTTCCACCATATCTTGCAAGGAGAAACTCTGCCAGGAAAGAAAACATCCAAAATCTTGTTCTAAAGCTTGCACGGGGGTCTGCAAAGAGTTTGGCAAGAATGAAAGGTAGTTGTCCAAAACTCGTTCTTTTCCAATAGAATAACCATGGAAAAGGCAGGAGAGTGGTAAAGTACTGTTTTCTCGAAGTCTGAAGGCTGCCCACACTGTGCCTGTGTGCTGCAGCTTGCATCTTCGCCTTTGGGAAGCTGCCGCTCGCCGATTCTCCCGGAGGCGAAGAAGCGGCTTCTTCGCACACAGAGCATTGTGGCGAGCGCAGGGAGCTCCTGAGAGCGGTTTGTGCCGAAAGAAGCCCGGGACCGGCACTTAGCTTCGGAGAGCTGCGTATCTGCGTCTTCTGCGTGTCTTGCCGCTCTACACTCAGCAAAAAGCTTTTCCACCATATCTTGCAAGGAGAAACTCTGCCAGGAAAGAAAACATCCAAAATCTTGTTCTAAAGCTTGCACGGGGGTCTGCAAAGAGTTTGGCAAGAATGAAAGGTAGTTGTCCAAAACTCGTTCTTTTCCAATAGAATAACCATGGAAAAGGCAGGAGAGTGGTAAAGTACTGTTTTCTCTAAGTCTGAAGGCTGCCCACACTGTGCCTGTGTGGTGCAGCTTGCATCTTCGCCTTTGGGAAGCTGCCGCTCGCCGATTCTCCCGGAGGCGAAGAAGCGGCTTCTTCGCACACACAGCATTGTGGCGAGCGCAGGGAGCTCCTGAGAGCGGTTTGTGCCGAAAGAAGCCCGGGACCGGCACTTAGCTTCGGAGAGCTGCGTATCTGCGTCTTCTGCGTGTCTTGCCGCTCTACACTCAGTAAAAAGCTTTTCCACCATATCTTGCAAGGAGAAACTCTGCCAGGAAAGAAAACATCCAAAATCTTGTTCTAAAGCTTGCACGGGGGTCTGCAAAGAGTTTGGCAAGAATGAAAGGTAGTTGTCCAAAACTCGTTCTTTTCCAATAGAATAACCATGGAAAAGGCAGGAGAGTGGTAAAGTACTGTTTTCTCTAAGTCTGAAGGCTGCCCACACTGTGCCTGTGTGCTGCAGCTTGCATCTTCGCCTTTGGGAAGCTGCCGCTCGCCGATTCTCCCGGAGGCGAAGAAGCGGCTTCTTCGCACACAGAGCATTGTGGCGAGCGCAGGGAGCTCCTGAGAGCGGTTTGTGCCGAAAGAAGCCCGGGACCGGCACTTAGCTTCGGAGAGCTGCGTATCTGCGTCTTCTGCGTGTCTTGCCGCTCTACACTCAGCAAAAAGCTTTTCCACCATATCTTGCAAGGAGAAACTCTGCCAGGAAAGAAAACATCCAAAATCTTGTTCTAAAGCTTGCACGGGGGTCTGCAAAGAGTTTGGCAAGAATGAAAGGTAGTTGTCCAAAACTCGTTCTTTTCCAATAGAATAACCATGGAAAAGGCAGGAGAGTGGTAAAGTACTGTTTTCTCTAAGTCTGAAGGCTGCCCACACTGTGCCTGTGTGCTGCAGCTTGCATCTTCGCCTTTGGGAAGCTGCCGCTCGCCGATTCTCCCGGAGGCGAAGAAGCGGCTTCTTCGCACACACAGCATTGTGGCGAGCGCAGGGAGCTCCTGAGAGCGGTTTGTGCCGAAAGAAGCCCGGGACCGGCACTTAGCTTCGGAGAGCTGCGTATCTGCGTCTTCTGCGTGTCTTGCCGCTCTACACTCAGCAAAAAGCTTTTCCACCATATCTTGCAAGGAGAAACTCTGCCAGGAAAGAAAACATCCAAAATCTTGTTCTAAAGCTTGCACGGGGGTCTGCAAAGAGTTTGGCAAGAATGAAAGGTAGTTGTCCAAAACTCGTTCTTTTCCAATAGAATAACCATGGAAAAGGCAGGAGAGTGGTAAAGTACTGTTTTCTCTAAGTCTGAAGGCTGCCCACACTGTGCCTGTGTGCTGCAGCTTGCATCTTCGCCTTTGGGAAGCTGCCGCTCGCCGATTCTCCCGGAGGCGAAGAAGCGGCTTCTTCGCACACAGAGCATTGTGGCGAGCGCAGGGAGCTCCTGAGAGCGGTTTGTGCCGAAAGAAGCCCGGGACCGGCACTTAGCTTCGGAGAGCTGCGTATCTGCGTCTTCTGCGTGTCTTGCCGCTCTACACTCAGCAAAAAGCTTTTCCACCATATCTTGCAAGGAGAAACTCTGCCAGGAAAGAAAACATCCAAAATCTTGTTCTAAAGCTTGCAAGGGGGTCTGCAAAGCGTTTGGCAAGAATGAAAGGTAGTTGTCCAAAACTCGTTCTTTTCCAATAGAATAACCATGGAAAAGGCAGGAGAGTGGTAAAGTACTGTTTTCTCTAAGTCTGAAGGCTGCCCACACTGTGCCTGCGTGCTGCAGCTTGCATCTTCGCCTTTGGGAAGCTGCCGCTCGCCGATTCTCCCGGAGGCGAAGAAGCGGCTTCTTCGCACACAGAGCATTGTGGCGAGCGCAGGGAGCTCCTGAGAGCGGTTTGTGCCGAAAGAAGCCCGGGACCGGCACTTAGCTTCGGAGAGCTGCGTATCTGCGTCTTCTGCGTGTCTTGCCGCTCTACACTCAGCAAAAAGCTTTTCCACCATATCTTGCAAGGAGAAACTCTGCCAGGAAAGAAAACATCCAAAATCTTGTTCTAAAGCTTGCACGGGGGTCTGCAAAGAGTTTGGCAAGAATGAAAGGTAGTTGTCCAAAACTCGTTCTTTTCCAATAGAATAACCATGGAAAAGGCAGGAGAGTGGTAAAGTACTGTTTTCTCTAAGTCTGAAGGCTGCCCACACTGTGCCTGCGTGCTGCAGCTTGCATCTTCGCCTTTGGGAAGCTGCCGCTGGCCGATTCTCCCGGAGGCGAAGAAGCGGCTTCTTCGCACACAGAGCATTGTGGCGAGCGCAGGGAGCCCCTGAGAGCGGTTTGTGCCGAAAGAAGCCCGGGACCGGCACTTAGCTTCGGAGAGCTGCGTATCTGCGTCTTCTGCGTGTCTTGCCGCTCTACACTCAGCAAAAAGCTTTTCCACCATATCTTGCAAGGAGAAACTCTGCCAGGAAAGAAAACATCCAAAATCTTGTTCTAAAGCTTGCAAGGGGGTCTGCAAAGCGTTTGGCAAGAATGAAAGGTAGTTGTCCAAAACTCGTTCTTTTCCAATAGAATAACCATGGAAAAGGCAGGAGAGTGGTAAAGTACTGTTTTCTCTAAGTCTGAAGGCTGCCCACACTGTGCCTGCGTGCTGCAGCTTGCATCTTCGCCTTTGGGAAGCTGCCGCTCGCCGATTCTCCCGGAGGCGAAGAAGCGGCTTCTTCGCACACAGAGCATTGTGGCGAGCGCAGGGAGCTCCTGAGAGCGGTTTGTGCCGAAAGAAGCCCGGGACCGGCACTTAGCTTCGGAGAGCTGCGTATCTGCGTCTTCTGCGTGTCTTGCCGCTCTACACTCAGCAAAAAGCTTTTCCACCATATCTTGCAAGGAGAAACTCTGCCAGGAAAGAAAACATCCAAAATCTTCTTCTAAAGCTTGCACGGGGGTCTGCAAAGAGTTTGGCAAGAATGAAAGGTAGTTGTCCAAAACTCGTTCTTTTCCAATAGAATAACCATGGAAAAGGCAGGAGAGTGGTAAAGTACTGTTTTCTCTAAGTCTGAAGGCTGCCCACACTGTGCCTGTGTGCTGCAGCTTGCATCTTCGCCTTTGGGAAGCTGCCGCTCGCCGATTCTCCCGGAGGCGAAGAAGCGGCTTCTTCGCACACACAGCATTGTGGCGAGCGCAGGGAGCTCCTGAGAGCGGTTTGTGCCGAAAGAAGCCCGGGACCGGCACTTAGCTTCGGAGAGCTGCGTATCTGCGTCTTCTGCGTGTCTTGCCGCTCTACACTCAGCCAAAAGCTTTTCCACCATATCTTGCAAGGAGAAACTCTGCCAGGAAAGAAAACATCCAAAATCTTGTTCTAAAGCTTGCACGGGGGTCTGCAAAGAGTTTGGCAAGAATGAAAGGTAGTTGTCCAAAACTCGTTCTTTTCCAATAGAATAACCATGGAAAAGGCAGGAGAGTGGTAAAGTACTGTTTTCTCTAAGTCTGAAGGCTGCCCACACTGTGCCTGTGTGCTGCAGCTTGCATCTTCGCCTTTGGGAAGCTGCCGCTCGCCGATTCTCCCGGAGGCGAAGAAGCGGCTTCTTCGCACACAGAGCATTGTGGCGAGCGCAGGGAGCTCCTGAGAGCGGTTTGTGCCGAAAGAAGCCCGGGACCGGCACTTAGCTTCGGAGAGCTGCGTATCTGCGTCTTCTGCGTGTCTTGCCGCTCTACACTCAGCAAAAAGCTTTTCCACCATATCTTGCAAGGAGAAACTCTGCCAGGAAAGAAAACATCCAAAATCTTGTTCTAAAGCTTGCACGGGGGTCTGCAAAGAGTTTGGCAAGAATGAAAGGTAGTTGTCCAAAACTCGTTCTTTTCCAATAGAATAACCATGGAAAAGGCAGGAGAGTGGTAAAGTACTGTTTTCTCGAAGTCTGAAGGCTGCCCACACTGTGCCTGTGTGGTGCAGCTTGCATCTTCGCCTTTGGGAAGCTGCCGCTCGCCGATTCTCCCGGAGGCGAAGAAGCGGCTTCTTCGCACACAGAGCATTGTGGCGAGCGCAGGGAGCTCCTGAGAGCGGTTTGTGCCGAAAGAAGCCCGGGACCGGCACTTAGCTTCGGAGAGCTGCGTATCTGCGTCTTCTGCGTGTCTTGCCGCTCTACACTCAGCAAAAAGCTTTTCCACCATATCTTGCAAGGAGAAACTCTGCCAGGAAAGAAAACATCCAAAATCTTGTTCTAAAGCTTGCACGGGGGTCTGCAAAGAGTTTGGCAAGAATGAAAGGTAGTTGTCCAAAACTCGTTCTTTTCCAATAGAATAACCATGGAAAAGGCAGGAGAGTGGTAAAGTACTGTTTTCTCTAAGTCTGAAGGCTGCCCACACTGTGCCTGTGTGCTGCAGCTTGCATCTTCGCCTTTGGGAAGCTGCCGCTCGCCGATTCTCCCGGAGGCGAAGAAGCGGCTTCTTCGCACACAGAGCATTGTGGCGAGCGCAGGGAGCTCCTGAGAGCGGTTTGTGCCGAAAGAAGCCCGGGACCGGCACTTAGCTTCGGAGAGCTGCGTATCTGCGTCTTCTGCGTGTCTTGCCGCTCTACACTCAGCAAAAAGCTTTTCCACCATATCTTGCAAGGAGAAACTCTGCCAGGAAAGAAAACATCCAAAATCTTCTTCTAAAGCTTGCACGGGGGTCTGCAAAGAGTTTGGCAAGAATGAAAGGTAGTTGTCCAAAACTCGTTCTTTTCCAATAGAATAACCATGGAAAAGGCAGGAGAGTGGTAAAGTACTGTTTTCTCTAAGTCTGAAGGCTGCCCACACTGTGCCTGTGTGCTGCAGCTTGCATCTTCGCCTTTGGGAAGCTGCCGCTCGCCGATTCTCCCGGAGGCGAAGAAGCGGCTTCTTCGCACACAGAGCATTGTGGCGAGCGCAGGGAGCTCCTGAGAGCGGTTTGTGCCGAAAGAAGCCCGGGACCGGCACTTAGCTTCGGAGAGCTGCGTATCTGCGTCTTCTGCGTGTCTTGCCGCTCTACACTCAGCAAAAAGCTTTTCCACCATATCTTGCAAGGAGAAACTCTGCCAGGAAAGAAAACATCCAAAATCTTCTTCTAAAGCTTGCACGGGGGTCTGCAAAGAGTTTGGCAAGAATGAAAGGTAGTTGTCCAAAACTCGTTCTTTTCCAATAGAATAACCATGGAAAAGGCAGGAGAGTGGTAAAGTACTGTTTTCTCTAAGTCTGAAGGCTGCCCACACTGTGCCTGCGTGCTGCAGCTTGCATCTTCGCCTTTGGGAAGCTGCCGCTCGCCGATTCTCCAGGAGGCGAAGAAGCGGCTTCTTCGCACACAGAGCATTGTGGCGAGCGCAGGGAGCTCCTGAGAGCGGTTTGTGCCGAAAGAAGCCCGGGACCGGCACTTAGCTTCGGAGAGCTGCGTATCTGCGTCTTCTGCGTGTCTTGCCGCTCTACACTCAGCAAAAAGCTTTTCCACCATATCTTGCAAGGAGAAACTCTGCCAGGAAAGAAAACATCCAAAATCTTGTTCTAAAGCTTGCAAGGGCGTCTGCAAAGCGTTTGGCAAGAATGAAAGGTAGTTGTCCAAAACTCGTTCTTTTCCAATAGAATAACCATGGAAAAGGCAGGAGAGTGGTAAAGTACTGTTTTCTCTAAGTCTGAAGGCTGCCCACACTGTGCCTGCGTGCTGCAGCTTGCATCTTCGCCTTTGGGAAGCTGCCGCTCGCCGATTCTCCCGGAGGCGAAGAAGCGGCTTCTTCGCACACAGAGCATTGTGGCGAGCGCAGGGAGCTCCTGAGAGCGGTTTGTGCCGAAAGAAGCCCGGGACCGGCACTTAGCTTCGGAGAGCTGCGTATCTGCGTCTTCTGCGTGTCTTGCCGCTCTACACTCAGCAAAAAGCTTTTCCACCATATCTTGCAAGGAGAAACTCTGCCAGGAAAGAAAACATCCAAAATCTTGTTCTAAAGCTTGCACGGGGGTCTGCAAAGAGTTTGGCAAGAATGAAAGGTAGTTGTCCAAAACTCGTTCTTTTCCAATAGAATAACCATGGAAAAAGCAGGAGAGTGGTAAAGTACTGTTTTCTCTAAGTCTGAAGGCTGCCCACACTGTGCCTGTGTGCTGCAGCTTGCATCTTCGCCTTTGGGAAGCTGTCGCTCGCCGATTCTCCCGGAGGCGAAGAAGCGGCTTCTTCGCACACAGAGCATTGTGGCGAGCGCAGGGAGCTCCTGAGAGCGGTTTGTGCCGAAAGAAGCCCGGGACCGGCACTTAGCTTCGGAGAGCTGCGTATCTGCGTCTTCTGCGTGTCTTGCCGCTCTACACTCAGCAAAAAGCTTTTCCACCATATCTTGCAAGGAGAAACTCTGCCAGGAAAGAAAACATCCAAAATCTTGTTCTAAAGCTTGCACGGAGGTCTGCAAAGAGTTTGGCAAGAATGAAAGGTAGTTGTCCAAAACTCGTTCTTTTCCAATAGAATAACCATGGAAAAGGCAGGAGAGTGGTAAAGTACTGTTTTCTCGAAGTCTGAAGGCTGCCCACACTGTGCCTGTGTGCTGCAGCTTGCATCTTCGCCTTTGGGAAGCTGCCGCTCGCCGATTCTCCAGGAGGCGAAGAAGCGGCTTCTTCGCACACAGAGCATTGTGGCGAGCGCAGGGAGCTCCTGAGAGCGGTTTGTGCCGAAAGAAGCCCGGGACCGGCACTTAGCTTCGGAGAGCTGCGTATCTGCGTCTTCTGCGTGTCTTGCCGCTCTACACTCAGCAAAAAGCTTTTCCACCATATCTTGCAAGGAGAAACTCTGCCAGGAAAGAAAACATCCAAAATCTTGTTCTAAAGCTTGCACGGAGGTCTGCAAAGAGTTTGGCAAGAATGAAAGGTAGTTGTCCAAAACTCGTTCTTTTCCAATAGAATAACCATGGAAAAGGCAGGAGAGTGGTAAAGTACTGTTTTCTCTAAGTCTGAAGGCTGCCCACACTGTGCCTGCGTGCTGCAGCTTGCATCTTCGCCTTTGGGAAGCTGCCGCTCGCCGATTCTCCCGGAGGCGAAGAAGCGGCTTCTTCGCACACAGAGCATTGTGGCGAGCGCAGGGAGCTCCTGAGAGCGGTTTGTGCCGAAAGAAGCCCGGGACCGGCACTTAGCTTCGGAGAGCTGCGTATCTGCGTCTTCTGCGTGTCTTGCCGCTCTACACTCAGCAAAAAGCTTTTCCACCATATCTTGCAAGGAGAAACTCTGCCAGGAAAGAAAACATCCAAAATCTTGTTCTAAAGCTTGCACGGGGGTCTGCAAAGAGTTTGGCAAGAATGAAAGGTAGTTGTCCAAAACTCGTTCTTTTCCAATAGAATAACCATGGAAAAGGCAGGAGAGTGGTAAAGTACTGTTTTCTCTAAGTCTGAAGGCTGCCCACACTGTGCCTGTGTGCTGCAGCTTGCATCTTCGCCTTTGGGAAGCTGCCGCTCGCCGATTCTCCCGGAGGCGAAGAAGCGGCTTCTTCGCACACAGAGCATTGTGGCGAGCGCAGGGAGCTCCTGAGAGCGGTTTGTGCCGAAAGAAGCCCGGGACCGGCACTTAGCTTCGGAGAGCTGCGTATCTGCGTCTTCTGCGTGTCTTGCCGCTCTACACTCAGCAAAAAGCTTTTCCACCATATCTTGCAAGGAGAAACTCTGCCAGGAAAGAAAACATCCAAAATCTTCTTCTAAAGCTTGCACGGGGGTCTGCAAAGAGTTTGGCAAGAATGAAAGGTAGTTGTCCAAAACTCGTTCTTTTCCAATAGAATAACCATGGAAAAGGCAGGAGAGTGGTAAAGTACTGTTTTCTCTAAGTCTGAAGGCTGCCCACACTGTGCCTGCGTGCTGCAGCTTGCATCTTCGCCTTTGGGAAGCTGCCGCTCGCCGATTCTCCCGGAGGCGAAGAAGCGGCTTCTTCGCACACAGAGCATTGTGGCGAGCGCAGGGAGCTCCTGAGAGCGGTTTGTGCCGAAAGAAGCCCGGGACCGGCACTTAGCTTCGGAGAGCTGCGTATCTGCGTCTTCTGCGTGTCTTGCCGCTCTACACTCAGCAAAAAGCTTTTCCACCATATCTTGCAAGGAGAAACTCTGCCAGGAAAGAAAACATCCAAAATCTTGTTCTAAAGCTTGCACGGGGGTCTGCAAAGAGTTTGGCAAGAATGAAAGGTAGTTGTCCAAAACTCGTTCTTTTCCAATAGAATAACCATGAAAAAGGCAGGAGAGTGGTAAAGTACTGTTTTCTCTAAGTCTGAAGGCTGCCCACACTGTGCCTGTGTGCTGCAGCTTGCATCTTCGCCTTTGGGAAGCTGCCGCTCGCCGATTCTCCCGGAGGCGAAGAAGCGGCTTCTTCGCACACAGAGCATTGTGGCGAGCGCAGGGAGCTCCTGAGAGCGGTTTGTGCCGAAAGAAGCCCGGGACCGGCACTTAGCTTCGGAGAGCTGCGTATCTGCGTCTTCTGCGTGTCTTGCCGCTCTACACTCAGCAAAAAGCTTTTCCACCATATCTTGCAAGGAGAAACTCTGCCAGGAAAGAAAACATCCAAAATCTTGTTCTAAAGCTTGCACGGGGGTCTGCAAAGAGTTTGGCAAGAATGAAAGGTAGTTGTCCAAAACTCGTTCTTTTCCAATAGAATAACCATGGAAAAGGCAGGAGAGTGGTAAAGTACTGTTTTCTCTAAGTCTGAAGGCTGCCCACACTGTGCCTGTGTGCTGCAGCTTGCATCTTCGCCTTTGGGAAGCTGCCGCTCGCCGATTCTCCCGGAGGCGAAGAAGCGGCTTCTTCGCACACAGAGCATTGTGGCGAGCGCAGGGAGCTCCTGAGAGCGGTTTGTGCCGAAAGAAGCCCGGGACCGGCACTTAGCTTCGGAGAGCTGCGTATCTGCGTCTTCTGCGTGTCTTGCCGCTCTACACTCAGCAAAAAGCTTTTCCACCATATCTTGCAAGGAGAAACTCTGCCAGGAAAGAAAACATCCAAAATCTTGTTCTAAAGCTTGCACGGGGGTCTGCAAAGAGTTTGGCAAGAATGAAAGGTAGTTGTCCAAAACTCGTTCTTTTCCAATAGAATAACCATGGAAAAGGCAGGAGAGTGGTAAAGTACTGTTTTCTCTAAGTCTGAAGGCTGCCCACACTGTGCCTGTGTGCTGCAGCTTGCATCTTCGCCTTTGGGAAGCTGCCGCTCGCCGATTCTCCCGGAGGCGAAGAAGCGGCTTCTTCGCACACAGAGCATTGTGGCGAGCGCAGGGAGCTCCTGAGAGCGGTTTGTGCCGAAAGAAGCCCGGGACCGGCACTTAGCTTCGGAGAGCTGCGTATCTGCGTCTTCTGCGTGTCTTGCCGCTCTACACTCAGCAAAAAGCTTTTCCACCATATCTTGCAAGGAGAAACTCTGCCAGGAAAGAAAACATCCAAAATCTTGTTCTAAAGCTTGCACGGGGGTCTGCAAAGAGTTTGGCAAGAATGAAAGGTAGTTGTCCAAAACTCGTTCTTTTCCAATAGAATAACCATGGAAAAGGCAGGAGAGTGGTAAAGTACTGTTTTCTCTAAGTCTGAAGGCTGCCCACACTGTGCCTGCGTGCTGCAGCTTGCATCTTCGCCTTTGGGAAGCTGCCGCTCGCCGATTCTCCCGCAGGCGAAGAAGCGGCTTCTTCGCACACAGAGCATTGTGGCGAGCGCAGGGAGCTCCTGAGAGCGGTTTGTGCCGAAAGAAGCCCGGGACCGGCACTTAGCTTCGGAGAGCTGCGTATCTGCGTCTTCTGCGTGTCTTGCCGCTCTACACTCAGCAAAAAGTTTTTCCACCATATCTTGCAAGGAGAAACTCTGCCAGGAAAGAAAACATCCAAAATCTTGTTCTAAAGCTTGCACGGGGGTCTGCAAAGAGTTTGGCAAGAATGAAAGGTAGTTGTCCAAAACTCGTTCTTTTCCAATAGAATAACCATGGAAAAGGCAGGAGAGTGGTAAAGTACTGTTTTCTCTAAGTCTGAAGGCTGCCCACACTGTGCCTGTGTGCTGCAGCTTGCATCTTCGCCTTTGGGAAGCTGCCGCTCGCCGATTCTCCCGGAGGCGAAGAAGCGGCTTCTTCGCACACAGAGCATTGTGGCGAGCGCAGGGAGCTCCTGAGAGCGGTTTGTGCCGAAAGAAGCCCGGGACCGGCACTTAGCTTCGGAGAGCTGCGTATCTGCGTCTTCTGCGTGTCTTGCCGCTCTACACTCAGCAAAAAGCTTTTCCACCATATCTTGCAAGGAGAAACTCTGCCAGGAAAGAAAACATCCAAAATCTTCTTCTAAAGCTTGCACGCAGGTCTGCAAAGAGTTTGGCAAGAATGAAAGGTAGTTGTCCAAAACTCGTTCTTTTCCAATAGAATAACCATGGAAAAGGCAGGAGAGTGGTAAAGTACTGTTTTCTCTAAGTCTGAAGGCTGCCCACACTGTGCCTGCGTGCTGCAGCTTGCATCTTCGCCTTTGGGAAGCTGCCGCTCGCCGATTCTCCCGGAGGCGAAGAAGCGGCTTCTTCGCACACAGAGCATTGTGGCGAGCGCAGGGAGCTCCTGAGAGCGGTTTGTGCCGAAAGAAGCCCGGCACCGGCACTTAGCTTCGGAGAGCTGCGTATCTGCGTCTTCTGCGTGTCTTGCCGCTCTACACTCAGCAAAAAGCTTTTCCACCATATCTTGCAAGGAGAAACTCTGCCAGGAAAGAAAACATCCAAAATCTTGTTCTAAAGCTTGCACGGGGGTCTGCAAAGAGTTTGGCAAGAATGAAAGGTAGTTGTCCAAAACTCGTTCTTTTCCAATAGAATAACCATGGAAAAGGCAGGAGAGTGGTAAAGTACTGTTTTCTCTAAGTCTGAAGGCTGCCCACACTGTGCCTGCGTGCTGCAGCTTGCATCTTCGCCTTTGGGAAGCTGCCGCTCGCCGATTCTCCCGGAGGCGAAGAAGCGGCTTCTTCGCACACAGAGCATTGTGGCGAGCGCAGGGAGCTCCTGAGAGCGGTTTGTGCCGAAAGAAGCCCGGGACCGGCACTTAGCTTCGGAGAGCTGCGTATCTGCGTCTTCTGCGTGTCTTGCCGCTCTACACTCAGCAAAAAGCTTTTCCACCATATCTTGCAAGGAGAAACTCTGCCAGGAAAGAAAACATCCAAAATCTTGTTCTAAAGCTTGCACGGGGGTCTGCAAAGAGTTTGGCAAGAATGAAAGGTAGTTGTCCAAAACTCGTTCTTTTCCAATAGAATAACCATGGAAAAGGCAGGAGAGTGGTAAAGTACTGTTTTCTCGAAGTCTGAAGGCTGCCCACACTGTGCCTGCGTGCTGCAGCTTGCATCTTCGCCTTTGGGAAGCTGCCGCTCGCCGATTCTCCCGGAGGCGAAGAAGCCGCCGATTCTCCCGGAGGCGAAGAAGCGGCTTCTTCGCACACAGAGCATTGTGGCGAGCGCAGGGAGCTCCTGAGAGCGGTTTGTGCCGAAAGAAGCCCGGGACCGGCACTTAGCTTCGGAGAGCTGCGTATCTGCGTCTTCTGCGTGTCTTGCCGCTCTACACTCAGCAAAAAGCTTTTCCACCATATCTTGCAAGGAGAAACTCTGCCAGGAAAGAAAACATCCAAAATCTTCTTCTAAAGCTTGCACGGGGGTCTGCAAAGAGTTTGGCAAGAATGAAAGGTAGTTGTCCAAAACTCGTTCTTTTCCAATAGAATAACCATGGAAAAGGCAGGAGAGTGGTAAAGTACTGTTTTCTCTAAGTCTGAAGGCTGCCCACACTGTGCCTGCGTGCTGCAGCTTGCATCTTCGCCTTTGGGAAGCTGCCGCTCGCCGATTCTCCCGGAGGCGAAGAAGCGGCTTCTTCGCACACAGAGCATTGTGGCGAGCGCAGGGAGCTCCTGAGAGCGGTTTGTGCCGAAAGAAGCCCGGGACCGGCACTTAGCTTCGGAGAGCTGCGTATCTGCGTCTTCTGCGTGTCTTGCCGCTCTACACTCAGCAAAAAGTTTTTCCACCATATCTTGCAAGGAGAAACTCTGCCAGGAAAGAAAACATCCAAAATCTTGTTCTAAAGCTTGCACGGGGGTCTGCAAAGAGTTTGGCAAGAATGAAAGGTAGTTGTCCAAAACTCGTTCTTTTCCAATAGAATAACCATGGAAAAGGCAGGAGAGTGGTAAAGTACTGTTTTCTCTAAGTCTGAAGGATGCCCACACTGTGCCTGCGTGCTGCAGCTTGCATCTTCGCCTTTGGGAAGCTGCCGCTCGCCGATTCTCCCGGAGGCGAAGAAGCGGCTTCTTCGCACACAGAGCATTGTGGCGAGCGCAGGGAGCTCCTGAGAGCGGTTTGTGCCGAAAGAAGCCCGGGACCGGCACTTAGCTTCGGAGAGCTGCGTATCTGCGTCTTCTGCGTGTCTTGCCGCTCTACACTCAGCAAAAAGCTTTTCCACCATATCTTGCAAGGAGAAACTCTGCCAGGAAAGAAAACATCCAAAATCTTGTTCTAAAGCTTGCACGGGGGTCTGCAAAGAGTTTGGCAAGAATGAAAGGTAGTTGTCCAAAACTCGTTCTTTTCCAATAGAATAACCATGGAAAAGGCAGGAGAGTGGTAAAGTACTGTTTTCTCTAAGTCTGAAGGCTGCCCACACTGTGCCTGCGTGCTGCAGCTTGCATCTTCGCCTTTGGGAAGCTGCCGCTCGCCGATTCTCCCGGAGGCGAAGAAGCGGCTTCTTCGCACACAGAGCATTGTGGCGAGCGCAGGGAGCTCCTGAGAGCGGTTTGTGCCGAAAGAAGCCCGGGACCGGCACTTAGCTTCGGAGAGCTGCGTATCTGCGTCTTCTGCGTGTCTTGCCGCTCTACACTCAGCAAAAAGCTTTTCCACCATATCTTGCAAGGAGAAACTCTGCCAGGAAAGAAAACATCCAAAATCTTGTTCTAAAGCTTGCACGGGGGTCTGCAAAGCGTTTGGCAAGAATGAAAGGTAGTTGTCCAAAACTCGTTCTTTTCCAATAGAATAACCATGGAAAAGGCAGGAGAGTGGTAAAGTACTGTTTTCTCTAAGTCTGAAGGCTGCCCACACTGTGCCTGTGTGCTGCAGCTTGCATCTTCGCCTTTGGGAAGCTGCCGCTCGCCGATTCTCCCGGAGGCGAAGAAGCGGCTTCTTCGCACACAGAGCATTGTGGCGAGCGCAGGGAGCTCCTGAGAGCGGTTTGTGCCGAAAGAAGCCCGGGACCGGCACTTAGCTTCGGAGAGCTGCGTATCTGCGTCTTCTGCGTGTCTTGCCGCTCTACACTCAGCAAAAAGCTTTTCCACCATATCTTGCAAGGAGAAACTCTGCCAGGAAAGAAAACATCCAAAATCTTCTTCTAAAGCTTGCACGGGGGTCTGCAAAGAGTTTGGCAAGAATGAAAGGTAGTTGTCCAAAACTCGTTCTTTTCCAATAGAATAACCATGGAAAAGGCAGGAGAGTGGTAAAGTACTGTTTTCTCTAAGTCTGAAGGCTGCCCACACTGTGCCTGCGTGCTGCAGCTTGCATCTTCGCCTTTGGGAAGCTGCCGCTCGCCGATTCTCCCGGAGGCGAAGAAGCGGCTTCTTCGCACACACAGCATTGTGGCGAGCGCAGGGAGCTCCTGAGAGCGGTTTGTGCCGAAAGAAGCCCGGGACCGGCACTTAGCTTCGGAGAGCTGCGTATCTGCGTCTTCTGCGTGTCTTGCCGCTCTACACTCAGCAAAAAGCTTTTCCACCATATCTTGCAAGGAGAAACTCTGCCAGGAAAGAAAACATCCAAAATCTTGTTCTAAAGCTTGCACGGGGGTCTGCAAAGAGTTTGGCAAGAATGAAAGGTAGTTGTCCAAAACTCGTTCTTTTCCAACAGAATAACCATGGAAAAGGCAGGAGAGTGGTAAAGTACTGTTTTCTCTAAGTCTGAAGGCTGCCCACACTGTGCCTGTGTGCTGCAGCTTGCATCTTCGCCTTTGGGAAGCTGCCGCTGGCCGATTCTCCCGGAGGCGAAGAAGCGGCTTCTTCGCACACAGAGCATTGTGGCGAGCGCAGGGAGCTCCTGAGAGCGGTTTGTGCCGAAAGAAGCCCGGGACCGGCACTTAGCTTCGGAGAGCTGCGTATCTGCGTCTTCTGCGTGTCTTGCCGCTCTACACTCAGCAAAAAGCTTTTCCACCATATCTTGCAAGGAGAAACTCTGCCAGGAAAGAAAACATCCAAAATCTTGTTCTAAAGCTTGCACGGGGGTCTGCAAAGAGTTTGGCAAGAATGAAAGGTAGTTGTCCAAAACTCGTTCTTTTCCAATAGAATAACCATGGAAAAGGCAGGAGAGTGGTAAAGTACTGTTTTCTCTAAGTCTGAAGGCTGCCCACACTGTGCCTGTGTGCTGCAGCTTGCATCTTCGCCTTTGGGAAGCTGCCGCTCGCCGATTCTCCCGGAGGCGAAGAAGCGGCTTCTTCGCACACAGAGCATTGTGGCGAGCGCAGGGAGCTCCTGAGAGCGGTTTGTGCCGAAAGAAGCCCGGGACCGGCACTTAGCTTCGGAGAGCTGCGTATCTGCGTCTTCTGCGTGTCTTGCCGCTCTACACTCAGCAAAAAGCTTTTCCACCATATCTTGCAAGGAGAAACTCTGCCAGGAAAGAAAACATCCAAAATCTTGTTCTAAAGCTTGCACGGGGGTCTGCAAAGAGTTTGGCAAGAATGAAAGGTAGTTGTCCAAAACTCGTTCTTTTCTAATAGAATAACCATGGAAAAGGCAGGAGAGTGGTAAAGTACTGTTTTCTCGAAGTCTGAAGGCTGCCCACACTGTGCCTGTGTGCTGCAGCTTGCATCTTCGCCTTTGGCAAGCTGCCGCTCGCCGATTCTCCCGGAGGCGAAGAAGCGGCTTCTTCGCACACAGAGCATTGTGGCGAGCGCAGGGAGCTCCTGAGAGCGGTTTGTGCCGAAAGAAGCCCGGGACCGGCACTTAGCTTCGGAGAGCTGCGTATCTGCGTCTTCTGCGTGTCTTGCCGCTCTACACTCAGCAAAAAGCTTTTCCACCATATCTTGCAAGGAGAAACTCTGCCAGGAAAGAAAACATCCAAAATCTTGTTCTAAAGCTTGCACGCAGGTCTGCAAAGAGTTTGGCAAGAATGAAAGGTAGTTGTCCAAAACTCGTTCTTTTCCAATAGAATAACCATGGAAAAGGCAGGAGAGTGGTAAAGTACTGTTTTCTCTAAGTCTGAAGGCTGCCCACACTGTGCCTGCGTGCTGCAGCTTGCATCTTCGCCTTTGGGAAGCTGCCGCTCGCCGATTCTCCCGGAGGCGAAGAAGCGGCTTCTTCGCACACAGAGCATTGTGGCGAGCGCAGGGAGCTCCTGAGAGCGGTTTGTGCCGAAAGAAGCCCGGGACCGGCACTTAGCTTCGGAGAGCTGCGTATCTGCGTCTTCTGCGTGTCTTGCCGCTCTACACTCAGCAAAAAGCTTTTCCACCATATCTTGCAAGGAGAAACTCTGCCAGGAAAGAAAACATCCAAAATCTTGTTCTAAAGCTTGCACGGGGGTCTGCAAAGAGTTTGGCAAGAATGAAAGGTAGTTGTCCAAAACTCGTTCTTTTCCAATAGAATAACCATGGAAAAGGCAGGAGAGTGGTAAAGTACTGTTTTCTCTAAGTCTGAAGGCTGCCCACACTGTGCCTGTGTGCTGCAGCTTGCATCTTCGCCTTTGGGAAGCTGCCGCTCGCCGATTCTCCCGGAGGCGAAGAAGCGGCTTCTTCGCACACAGAGCATTGTGGCGAGCGCAGGGAGCTCCTGAGAGCGGTTTGTGCCGAAAGAAGCCCGGGACCGGCACTTAGCTTCGGAGAGCTGCGTATCTGCGTCTTCTGCGTGTCTTGCCGCTCTACACTCAGCAAAAAGCTTTTCCACCATATCTTGCAAGGAGAAACTCTGCCAGGAAAGAAAACATCCAAAATCTTGTTCTAAAGCTTGCAAGGGGGTCTGCAAAGCGTTTGGCAAGAATGAAAGGTAGTTGTCCAAAACTCGTTCTTTTCCAATAGAATAACCATGGAAAAGGCAGGAGAGTGGTAAAGTACTGTTTTCTCTAAGTCTGAAGGCTGCCCACACTGTGCCTGCGTGCTGCAGCTTGCATCTTCGCCTTTGGGAAGCTGCCGCTCGCCGATTCTCCCGGAGGCGAAGAAGCGGCTTCTTCGCACACAGAGCATTGTGGCGAGCGCAGGGAGCTCCTGAGAGCGGTTTGTGCCGAAAGAAGCCCGGGACCGGCACTTAGCTTCGGAGAGCTGCGTATCTGCGTCTTCTGCGTGTCTTGCCGCTCTACACTCAGCAAAAAGCTTTTCCACCATATCTTGGAAGGAGAAACTCTGCCAGGAAAGAAAACATCCAAAATCTTGTTCTAAAGCTTGCACGGGGGTCTGCAAAGAGTTTGGCAAGAATGAAAGGTAGTTGTCCAAAACTCGTTCTTTTCCAATAGAATAACCATGGAAAAGGCAGGAGAGTGGTAAAGTACTGTTTTCTCTAAGTCTGAATGCTGCCCACACTGTGCCTGTGTGCTGCAGCTTGCATCTTCGCCTTTGGGAAGCTGCCGCTCGCCGATTCTCCCGGAGGAGAAGAAGAAGCTTCTTCGCACACAGAGCATTGTGGCGAGCGCAGGGAGCTCCTGAGAGCGGTTTGTGCCGAAAGAAGCCCGGGACCGGCACTTAGCTTCGGAGAGCTGCGTATCTGCGTCTTCTGCGTGTCTTGCCGCTCTACACTCAGCAAAAAGCTTTTCCACCATATCTTGCAAGGAGAAACTCTGCCAGGAAAGAAAACATCCAAAATCTTGTTCTAAAGCTTGCACGGGGGTCTGCAAAGAGTTTGGCAAGAATGAAAGGTAGTTGTCCAAAACTCGTTCTTTTCCAATAGAATAACCATGGAAAAGGCAGGAGAGTGGTAAAGTTCTGTTTTCTCTAAGTCTGAATGCTGCCCACACTGTGCCTGTGTGCTGCAGCTTGCATCTTCGCCTTTGGGAAGCTGCCGCTCGCCGATTCTCCCGGAGGCGAAGAAGCGGCTTCTTCGCACACAGAGCATTGTGGCGAGCGCAGGGAGCTCCTGAGAGCGGTTTGTGCCGAAAGAAGCCCGGGACCGGCACTTAGCTTCGGAGAGCTGCGTATCTGCGTCTTCTGCGTGTCTTGCCGCTCTACACTCAGCAAAAAGCTTTCCCACCATATCTTGCAAGGAGAAACTCTGCCAGGAAAGAAAACATCCAAAATCTTGTTCTAAAGCTTGCACGGGGGTCTGCAAAGCGTTTGGCAAGAATGAAAGGTAGTTGTCCAAAACTCGTTCTTTTCCAATAGAATAACCATGGAAAAGGCAGGAGAGTGGTAAAGTACTGTTTTCTCTAAGTCTGAATGCTGCCCACACTGTGCCTGTGTGCTGCAGCTTGCATCTTCGCCTTTGGGAAGCTGCCGCTCGCCGATTCTCCCGGAGGCGAAGAAGCGGCTTCTTCGCACACAGAGCATTGTGGCGAGCGCAGGGAGCTCCTGAGAGCGGTTTGTGCCGAAAGAAGCCCGGGACCGGCACTTAGCTTCGGAGAGCTGCGTATCTGCGTCTTCTGCGTGTCTTGCCGCTCTACTCTCAGCAAAAAGCTTTTCCACCATATCTTGCAAGGAGAAACTCTGTCAGGAAAGAAAACATCCAAAATCTTGTTCTAAAGCTTGCACGGGGGTCTGCAAAGAGTTTGGCAAGAATGAAAGGTAGTTGTCCAAAACTCGTTCTTTTCCAATAGAATAACCATGGAAAAGGCAGGAGAGTGGTAAAGTACTGTTTTCTCTAAGTCTGAAGGCTGCCCACACTGTGCCTGCGTGGTGCAGCTTGCATCTTCGCCTTTGGGAAGCTGCCGCTCGCCGATTCTCCCGGAGGCGAAGAAGCGGCTTCTTCGCACACAGAGCATTGTGGCGAGCGCAGGGAGCTCCTGAGAGCGGTTTGTGCCGAAAGAAGCCCGGGACCGGCACTTAGCTTCGGAGAGCTGCGTATCTGCGTCTTCTGCGTGTCTTGCCGCTCTACACTCAGCAAAAAGCTTTTCCACCATATCTTGCAAAGAGAAACTCTGCCAGGAAAGAAAACATCCAAAATCTTGTTCTAAAGCTTGCACGGAGGTCTGCAAAGAGTTTGGCAAGAATGAAAGGTAGTTGTCCAAAACTCGTTCTTTTCCAATATAATAACAATGGAAAAGGCAGGAGAGTGGTAAAGTACTGTTTTCTCTAAGTCTGAAGGCTGCCCACACTGTGCCTGTGTGGTGCAGCTTGCATCTTCGCCTTTGGGAAGCTGCCGCTCGCCGATTCTCCCGGAGGCGAAGAAGCGGCTTCTTCGCACACTGAGCATTGTGGCGAGCGCAGGGAGCTCCTGAGAGCAGTTTGTGCCGAAAGAAGCCTGGGACCGGCACTTAGCTTCGGAGAGCTGCGTATCTGCGTCTTCTGCGTGTCTTGCCGCTCTACACTCAGCAAAAAGCTTTTCCAGCATATCTTGCAAAGAGAAACTCTGCCAGGAAAGAAAACATCCAAAATCTTGTTCTAAAGCTTGTACGGAGGTCTGCAAAGAGTTTGGCAAGAATGAAAGGTAGTTGTCCAAAACTCGTTCTTTTCCAATAGAATAACCATGGAAAAGGCAGGAGAGTGGTAAAGTACTGTTTTCTCTAAGTCTGAATGCAGCCCACACTGTGCCTGCATGGTGCGGCTTGCATCTTCGCCTTTGGGAAGCTGCCGCTCGCCGATTCTCCCGCAGGCGAAGAAGCGGCTTCTTTGCACACAGAGCATTGGGCCGGTCGCGGTGAGCACCTAAGAGCGGCTTCTGCCGAAAGAAGCCGTGGACCGGCACTTAGCTTCGGAGAGCTGCGTATCTGCGTCTTCTGCGTGTCTTGCCGCTCAACACACAGCAAAAAGCTTTTCCACCATATCTTGCAAAGAGAAACTCTGCCAGGAAAGAAAACATCCCCGATCTTCTTCTAAAAGTTGCACAGAGGACTGCAGAGTGTTTAAGAAGATGAAAAAGATAGTGTCCCATAACTCCTTTTATTCGAATATAACGTGAATGAAACGGCCGGAGAATGCTAATATACTCGTTTCTATCAATTTCAAAGCTGCACACGCTATATCTGTGTGCTGCGGCTTGCATCTTCGCCTTTGGGAAGCGGCCGTTCTCTCCATCTCCCGGAGGCGAAGAAGCGGCTTCTTCGCGCACAGAGCATTGTGCCGGTGGCGGTGATCTCCGGAGAGCGGCTTCTGACGAAAGACGCCCTGGCAGGGGGCTTAGTTTCGGAGAGCTCTTTACTCTGCCTTCTGCCTCTCTGGTCACATAAAACTTAGCAAAAAGCTTTTTTACTATGTCTTGCAAGGACCAACTGTGCCAGTATGGAAAGCATCTCCGCTCTTGTTCTAGAAGTTGCACGTAGGTCTGCAGAGTGTTTAGCAAGAAGCAAAAGAAAGTTGTCCAAAACTCCTTCTTTTGGAATGGTAATGTGAATGGAAAAGGCCGGAGAGTGGTAAGGTACTGTTTTCTTTAGGTTTGAGAGCTGCACACACAATCCCCATGTTGTGCGACTTTTTTCTTCGCTTTTAAAGACGCGGCCGCGGTCTCCGTCTCCCGGAGGCGAAGAAGCCGCTTCTTTGCACACAGAGCATTGTGCCGGTCGCGCTGCGCTCCGGAGCACGGCTTCTGCGGAAAGACGCCCGGGAGCGGTCCTTACCTTCGGAGAGCTCCGTATCTCTGAATCTGCGTCTCTTGTCGCCTACATCTTAGCAAAAAGCTTTTCTACTAGGTCTCGCAAGGAGAAACTCTCCCAGTACAAAAAGCATCCCGGATCTTTTTCTGGAAGTTGCACGGAATGTCAGCAGAGTGTTAGGCAAGAAGCAAAAGAAAGTTGTCCAAAACCCCTTTTCTTCCAATGTTAATGTGAATTGAAAAGGCAGGAGAATGAGGAAGTGCTGTTTTCTGTCCGTTTGAAAGCTGTCACAAGGAGAAACTCTATCAGCACCTCAAGTTTTCCTCCATTTTACTCCCGATCTTTCTTTTGTTGTGCAGTCAAGAAGCACCCCACTTTCTTAGTTATGCTGCAGGTTGTCTTCAAATGGCTTTGCTTTCTGTCCCCTCCTCCCCATTTCTAACAGGCACAAGCACATTCCCTTCCCGGAACAAAATCCTGGTAATAGAGCCAGGAAGACTACGCTTTGACTTTGAGAACCAAAACCTATCTAAGAGAAAATAGTCCATTCTTTGAGACCCAATATCACACATCTGTGTGCAGGAGGAAGAGGGGTGCGTGCGTGCATGAATGGGAAGTGTACTCGCCAACAAACTAGAGCCAATATTAGTAACCAACATGTAACAAGTGTGGACGTATCTAATTCCCGGCTCTTTTTTGGATCTTTTTTCTTCAAGGTTATTTTGCTTTTAAAGATTTTCTAGTCATTTGAAAGATTCTTCTTGGTTTGTGTGAGAATAGAAATCTCCATAAAGCTTACTACGTAAAAGCAGGGTAATCTTTTGGACTTGATGATGACTATTTGGGAGATGATATTTCCATCTGCATAAATCAATTTCCTTGTTTTGGAAATATTTTTGTCACGGAAAGTAGTAAGTTTCAAGATGTGTTTTTAGAAGGTGTAAAAATTGAGATCCTCATTTGTAGCAAAGCAATACAAAGAATATCCCTTAAAACCATCCACTCCATCATTTCATTTTTGTATTTTTGTCTTTTCAATAGCTAGTTCTCACTTTCAGGTGGCTTTTAAATGCCATGGTTTGACACAATTTTGTTATTCATTTCTAAGCTTCAAAATGATATTTAAGAAGAGTAATTTCCTGTAACTACTGGACAGTTTGCAAATTAACATCAAAGTGGAGGGAGGGAGGGAAGGAAGTGGCAGAAGGATGTGGCAGAAAGAAGGACATAGTGGAAGGAAGGCAGTGAAGGAAGGAAGTGGGGGAAGGAAAGAAAAGAAAGAAGGAAAGAGAGAAAGAAAAAGAAAGAAAGAAAGAAAGAAAAAGAAAGAAAAGGAAGGGAAAAAGAAGGAACAAGGGAAAGAGGGAAAGGGGGAAAGGGGGAAAGGGGGAAAGGGGGAAAGGGGGAAAGAAAGAAAGAAAGAAAGAAAGAAAGAAAGAAAGAAAGAAAGAAAGAAAGAAAGAAAGAAAGAAAGAAAGAAAGAAAGAAAGAAAGAAAGAAAGAAAGAAAGAAAGAAAGAAAGAAAGAAAGAAAGAAAGAAAGAAAGAAAGAAAGAAAGAAAGAAAGAAAGAAAGAAAGAAAGAAAGAAAGAAAGAAAGAAAGAAAGAAAGAAAGAGAAGGGAAGAAAATTCCCAAATGTCAGAAACGTTAAAGATGATAAAATACTTGCGTGTATGATAAAGAGCGAGGACTAGATATTAGATATAGTATTGCTAAATGGCACATAAATGTGTGACCCAAACAGTTCAACTCATTGGATAGCAGTTTCTCAGCATGAATATGTTATTTCTAGCTTCAACTTCTTACTGCTACTGTACAGAATGATTACCATAGAATAATGGAATGGTTGGCTTTGGAAGGGACCTTAAATTCACCTACCTCCTCCCCACCATGTCATTGTCAGGGACACCTTCCACTAGACCGCCTTAAGCTCAAAGACCCATTCAAGCTGGCCTTGATCACTTCCAGGAATTGGTCACCCACAACATGTTCTAGTGTCTCCCAACCATCTTGGCAAGGAATTTCTTCCCAATAGCCAAAGGAAACCTATACTCTTCAGGTTTTAAAGCCATCCACACTTTTCCTATTGCTCCGTGCCCTTGTGTAGCTCACTTGCCTCCTTCTGGTAGGCTGTCTTCAGCTGCTGGAGAGCTGCTCTAACAATTTGCCCAGAGTCTGCTCTTCTCCAGGCTGAGAAAACGCCTGCGGGACTCTGACTTGATGACAGACTTCATGTGCTGCACTGGGGGCTCAGACCATTCTTCTTCTTGGAATTGTTGTAGGATGCTCAACCCCTGTTGACTGTGGTACAGGTACACAGTTCATTGTGGTACAGGTAATAAATAGATGATTGTTTTAATAAAGACACAATTGAAATGATAAGAGCTAAATTTTAACGCAAAATTAATTGGAGAAAGATTCCTAAACCTGTGGCCCGTTACCCCAGCCCATCCATTGATTGTAAATGACATTCCTTGCAGATGTTATGATACATGAACCAAAGCCAAGTGATGGATACTGCTTAAGATAGATGTTCTACCTGCTTACTGCAATATGGTCTTATCAGTCTAAAACAATCCCCCGAACATTAAGAACAAGAGATTACATCATGAAGTAATGAAGTGCTTTGGTTGAAAGTAAAAGGCATTTGAAAGAAATGGGTTTGGGGGCTAACGCAGCAAGATCTCAGAAATGGAGTGCCAGCTTAGTTCTCTGCTTCAGAGACAAGTGAAGCAATTCAGAAGTGTCCTCCTGTGAAAAAGGTTGACAGATCTTTCTGCACAACAGTTAACAGCCGGCATCAGAAATGTGTGCAAATAACATACTAGCCACTACAAGTTTGTCCTCCAGGAGTGGAAGGGCCACTCAGATGCATAGCAGTGGTCTTGCTGCTGTGCCTGTTCAAATAGACAGAAAAGAATGAGGAAAACAAATTTTTCCATCTAGTTTGTTTCAGTATTGGTACAAAGACTATTTTCCCGCCCTCAGGAGACAGCAAAAACAGTCAACAACTGAAATGCTTCAGAAATGGAAATGATCTGAATCACAAATATTTCTTTTCACATCAAATTTAAAGCCTAAGTCATAACTGTCAAACAGATAGAACTACTTAAAGATGAATGTACTATACATACTAAAATATTCCCAGAGATAACTATTGTGTCCTTAGTCTGTTTAAAAGTCTAGACTTCCTGGTAAAAAAACTTGTACAGCGCTGAGGTAGCTCCACGACATTCTCTTTTCAGATTAATTAAACTCTTCAGTCTCACCACCGTTACCAATGGATTTCTGTAAGTCCTTGAAAACCAGTAATTTCCCTTTTTTCCTTCTATGAAAAAAATGACAGTGACAAGAGTTATTTGCACTCCCTATTTTCTGAAACAAGCCTGAACATCAAGCCTTAAGAACTTTATCATGAGTTTTACTTCAAACTAAATTTTAAGAGAATGGCAGAAAGAATGGGAGCCTCAAGCAAAAGAATTTAGGCTTCTAATTCTTGGGTTGTCTTCTTACTTACCTAAGACAAGAAGTGGAAAGAGAATAGATTAGAGTTAGCAGCTGTTTAAGATTTGCACGTACTCTTCCACTCTTCCAAGAGGTCAAGGATGCTTTTCTGGCCCTCCCTCCCTCCACAAGCTGCAGCTTCCTTCAAAGCACATTCACCTGCTGTGCAATGGAGCACCCCACGAGCTCCATTGTGTTCCTCCACGGTTCTCCAGGGACTGCTGGGAGACAACCTGCTTGATGATGATGTCCTCCAGGGACTGTGGGGGATTCTTTGCTGTGTCAACTGGAGCACCTTCTCCTCCTTCTTGTCTCACTTTAGTATCATGCAGCTGCTTCTCATACTTCTTTTTTCCCTCACTTGTCACTGCCTATTCATATGTTTTGTACTTTTGACAATATATTTTCACAATGACTGATGGGCTCAGTTGCAGAAATGTGTCTTGCTAGAAAATTGGATACTATAGAAAACCATGATTTTACAGCAAAGAATAGTGGAAGTACAAATATACTGCTAAAGAACCGGAAAATTGACAATCATTCATTGTAATACGTCCCCTCATTTTGCCTTCTTTCTCCTTAAGATCTGGAAAGACTACTGGGCACTGAAAAACACTACAGTGTTGTTTCAAAGAAAAGACTTTTTTAGGATTCTAAGGCGCATGTTCCAATTGCTTGAGAAAATTGAGAAAAGGCACTTTGTCTTTTGTGATAAATATCATTAGCCAGTAGGGACAAAGTCTGACCAACAAGAGCAGATCAAAATCTGATGAGACCAAGCAATATACCTTGAGTGGCCAGGACAGAACCATTGAGTCATTGAATCTGTTGAATTGGAAGGACCCCATCAGGATCATCATCAGTCCAACTCCTGGCCCTGCCTGGGGCCATCCTTGAGAATCACACCATATGCCTGAGAGCAATGTCCCAAACTCAGACAGGTGTGATGGTGTGACCACTCCCTGGAAAGACTCTTCCAGTGCCCAGCCATTCTCTGGTTAAAAACTTTTTCCGGATACCCAACCTAAACCTCCCCTGACTCAGCTGCATGCCATTTCTTTGAGTCCTGTCTTTGTAGACCTCATTTGAGGACTTTCTAATACCAAGGTGATTCCACCCCAGAGCAGAGCAGAGCAGAGCAGAGCAGAGAAGAGCAGAGCAGAGCAGAGCAGAGCAAGACAATCCCCTTCCTTGCCCAGCTGGTGATACTGTGCCTGATGCACCCCAGGACAGGCTTGGCCCTCCTGGCTGCCAGGGCACTGCTGATGCACATTCAGCTTGCCATTGGCCAGGAGCCTGGGTCCCTTTCTGCAGTGCTTCTCCCAGCCTCTTGCTCCCTCCCCAGTCTATACACCCACCAGGATTGCCCTGTTGCAGGTGCTGAATCCAGCACTTGCCCTTGTTCCACTCCATCTGGTTGGTGATTGCCTGTGGGAATCCTCAAAAACAGAGGGGTTTGGGAAAGCTGCAAAAGGAAGGCCTCAGAGACAGCAGAACTGTCATTGGAGCTAAGCAGTAGTCATAAGGTTTGTCAGCAGAAAAATTAGATGAGAAGTAGAAAAGTAAGGACAAATGGAACAATGGTCTGTGTATTAATGCTTGTCTAGAATAACTCCCTAAGCTACAGCAAAGTATATCTAGTGCGATGTTAGGTAGTTCTAAGCTTAATAATGGAGCTCTGTGCGTTGTATCTTAAGGCTTACAAGCAGGTCTTTTATTCGAAAGAAGCGAGCATCGTTCTAAGCCCAGGTACATGTCTTTATAGTGATTGGACAGAAGTACTGTCAATATGCTTTTGCTTTGTGTGATTGGTCAAAAAACTTTTCAAGTAAGTTGTAACATTAAGTTCTTTGTCTGCTGCTGGGGACGTGAGCTGCTGGCAGCTTCCCATTGTCATCACCATGTCATGAGACTGATGCTGGAAAAAAACCAGCTTGAGACGCCGTCCCCAGCAGTCCCGCCCCTTTTGTGATTTGTGCATAGACTCCCGGCCAGCAAGAATTGCCCATCTCTCCTATTTGGCAAGATCTCTCTGCAAGGTCTCTGTGCCCTCAAGGGAGTTAGTTCACAGCTCCTCCCAATTTAGTGTCTTTGGCAAACTGTCTTAATATTCCTTCAAGTGCTGTGTCCAGGTTGTTCAAAAGATGTTGAAGAGAACTGGCCCAATGATGATACTGTCTTAGCCACTGAAATAAGTGCTTCATACTTCCTCTTGTGCAGAAATCACAACAAATTTCTTTTCTATCCATGCAGATATCTTTTCTTATGCTCATGCTTTTTATCCCAACAGCAGCTGACACGACATTTACAGGCACAGCAACAGCACACTTTTCCTGCTCTTACTAGACTTAACAATTTTGCAACCGGTCAATCGGTGACCTTTGCAACTAAAGTCAGACCTTCAGCATTTCTCATTAAATGAATGTCTTCAGAAGAAAACTTTGCTGCCTACTCTGTACGACTGAAGAATAGATGATAATGAGTTAGCATCACAATCAGTTAAGTACAGAGCCTATACTTTAGCAGGGAAAAAATTAAAAGAAGAGCTCTTTTATGCAACAACTATCTGAGAAACAAAACAACTAGGATCTTCCACAGGGTTCCCTGCAGTAGAAATGTACTTGTATGAATGCAGAAGATAAAAGATGTGGTTTTGAAAGGCTATGTCCTTGCTAAGCTAAATTGGATCTCATCCTGTAGATGAAAGATCAAGGAGCTCAAAGCGGAGCTAGAGAGACATGTCCAGATAATGAGACAGAGCAAAGCATTTTCCAAGATAATTAAGCATTCTGGTGGACTGGCCAGTTAGGTTAAATCTGCCACACCCATTCACTTTCGGGGACTGAACTGTGGAGTGCTAAACCGTATCTGCTGCTGTGCAAAGTAAAAGAGATCCATCCAAATTGTATGGTTAGTGTGAACACTCTCACTCTCAATTGTAAAACACTTCATAAGCTATTAATCAGTCTTAGGAACAAAATGAAATAAAGCTGTTATGCCATCTGGGAATGGGAAAACATGTTCAAAATATTTTTTTCTCTATGCTTTCTTCTTTTTTCTTTTTCTTTTTTTCTTTTTTTTTTTTTTTTTTTTTAATCCCACATTATGTGATTGATAATTTCAACCATTCTGGAATGCTTTTAACAGATGAACCCAGCACAGTAGTTTTATTACAGGCTCTTGTCCCTTACATGCTTCAGGACAGGTTTGGAATATACTCCACAGTCAATTAGTGGTTTTTTATCTCTTTTCCCAGAGACAACTTTTAAAGGACTACTTAACCCCTAAAAATCATAATTTCTCTGGTTTCTCCAAGCTTTTTGAGAAAGCTGTTTTGGTTTTGTTTTGGTTTGTTGTTTGTTTTGTTTTATTGCATCATTCCTAATGTCTTCAGACCTACTACAAGAAGAAGTTAAAAATAGATCTTATTTGAAGAGACTGTTAAAGCTAATGAACTGCCAGTCTTGGTATTTGTATCTTTCTAAATCCTTTAAATTCCAAGGTTGCCTTCCTGAATCCTCAGTTACTTAGAAAACATTGTGTTTATAAAACAGACCCAGTTCAATTGCTTCTGCAAACTCACCTTCATTTTATAGGATTGTACTTCAAGAAATCTTGCTTCATTCAAACATTGAAAGTACAGATTTGACATCATCTGTGACCCTTCGATCTGTCTGAACTGTATTTCATTGTGTGAGTTTCTCAGTTGCTTCAAATAAGGACAGAATCTTTTCAATTTGCATAGCATGTTATCTGAAGATCTCCTGTCTGCTTTCTTCACTTGCTTTAATGGGAAGACAAGGGAAATACATTTTGAATGTTATCTTTTAGAGTCTACTTTTACCTACCAGTGTGCTTATATGGACTAGAACCAATGTCAGCTTGAAAGAAGGTATTGTCACGATCCGCTGATACCAAGGGGTTGGTTAACTGGTTGGTTGGTTAACTGATCTCGGAGTGCAACAGACAACCTGGAAAGGGGATTGCAGTATCAATCCAAACAAATGCACCTTTATAGAATGACCACAGCAAATGCCTGAAAGGAATCAGGGAGAGGAAAAGAATAAAAAAGAGGGGGAGAAAGAGAGAGGAGTATAGCTACCAAACATGGAGAGACTAAGTCCTCTTAGTCCAGCTGATAGAGTTTGCCTAGTCACATTGGGAAGATCTCAAAGTCCTGGTTAACTCAAGGTTCTATTATAGTCCATTGCTGAGGGGGGAAACAGAATCTTGAAATGGCTGAGATACAATCAAGAAGAAGAAGAAGTCTATTGAAATTGCTGAGGGGGAAAAAGATATTGAAGACGGGTACAGACAGTCCATGTTCTCAGCAGGATAAGTCAGTATCAGCAGTGAGTGGGACCCACTGTTTCAGGACTGCTTTCTGGGGGAAACCAGTCTAGGTCCGGTGAACACATCTGTAGGCAACACTCAGCAGGCATCCTGCTTCAGTCAGGCCAGCACCCCTGCATCAGAATTACAGGTGTCTCAGTCTCAGTCCTTGGTAGGGGGGCTTCAACCTCGGTGCCTCACGCTGGTAGTGGAGATGAAGGATTTTCCATGGGGGGGCTACCAAGTTGCCCCAGCAAGTTCATCTGGCCAAGAGGTGGGAAAATTCCTGGTCTATTGTCGTGAAGCAGGTGCAAGCATATAGGCCGGGTCGCCCTTTGGCAGGCCCTGCTAGAAGCAGTCACTGAAGACACAGCTGTGAACAATCACTTGGCAGGCCAGAATTCTGCTCAGGGGCCTCAGGATTTTTGGTGTTCATCCATTACTGGCAGGCCAGAATTCCCATCGGTGTCTTTAGGGTCCCAGGGTCTGTCCTGGGAATGGTCGTGAGGCAAATGAGGGGAACTTTAGACTGTCTTTCACACGTATCAGAAAATCTATTTACTGAAATGGCCAAAAAGAATGCATAACATTTACAATTGAGGGGGAAAAAGAAAACCAAACTCAAACCGTTGGAGCAATATCATTCTAGAGAATGCCATGTCTCTATGAAAAATACAAAAAAATTTCTGTTTTCAAACGCACCCACAAATCACCATTTTGCATCTTTTTTGTTGTTGTTGTTGTTGTTGTTTGTTTTAAAGCTCTGGCACTTATCTGATTCCTTTTTGAGTTAGTTCAGCTCATTAATCTAGTAAGAAAGCTGCTAAAATTAAACTGAAAAACCTATGGGGAACAGGATGCCACTTCAGCCATATTGTAGGGAAGCATTAGGTCAGCCTTCTGTCTTGTAGAAATATGTCTGTCATATAGGAAAATCAATGTGTAGCACTATCTTATTTTGAACTTTCTCATTGCTACTGGGTTCCTGAATGATCAAGATGGTTTAAACCAACAACAGGCAGCCCTCTAAGATACTCCCCAAACTATTGCAATGGAATAACTTGATCAGGTGAAGAGCTCGCTATGCAAAAGCTGAATATGATGTCAAGAATGCTTTGTTGTGGATTACCATTGTTTGGGATCATTTATCCCTTACCCTCCCATGTAGGTATAGGAAAAAATTAAGAAACCACAAGGCTTTTACAGCTGTTCTTGTATTTTGGGATCGTAAGGACTTGGGTTGGTAAACAAAACTGTGGTGAGTTTTACTATTGACTTTATCGCTGTTTCACTTTGAATTAACTGCTTTGCATTTCAGCTTACCCATCAGTATAATGAGAAGAAGAATATCTTCCTTCCTGCCCAAAAGATATTGAATTATGCCTGTGATGTCACGGACTTAAAGACGAAAACCATTGTGATTGAAAGGAAGTATTGGCATGCCACAAGGTAACTGGAGTGAGCTGTGTTTCCTCCTCAGCTTCACTGTGATAGTAGAATTTTAATTAGCAGTTCCAAAACTTTGTCTTAGCATAGTCTGGTGACATATCTCAGTAGAGCAGTGTCTTAGGGTGACTTTATGATGTTGTATCCCCAGCCATCTGTTCTGTTAATGCTGGATATTATATTCTCTGCCTTCAAGACTGCTTCTGAGAGCAAAGGTGGGGAGAAGAAGAAGTACGGAGTTTGTTATCACAGGCTGCACTCACTCTTCTAAAAGCAACACTGCTCCACATTCTGTGCTGCACTGTGTTGTCTGGGCACTGATGGAGCAGAACAGAGTGTTCTTTGCTTTTCAGTTGGTTTAGCTGGCTGAGGCAGAGTTTTCCCTGGACTGTCTTTTTTCTTTCCCTTTTCTTGGAACTGTTCAAACCTGCTCCAGACTGGGACCTGGAGAGCACTGAGAGCTTGCACTTTGTGGCCTATGGGGGCCTACTCTGGGCAGCAGCCTTTCCTAGTGCCGGAGGGATTGATAACAGAGCAAGCATCCACAGGAGAGACTTTCTGAATTTGTTGTCTCTTCAGAGCGGCGATTGAGTTTTGTCATCTGGTATTGTTCATTTTTTGTGCTGGGGGGTGCTTTCCCTGGTAAATAAACAGATTTTTTCCACTTCTCTCAGAGGAAATGTTTCCCAGACCAGTTGAGGGGAGGGGCCGTGTAGGTGGGCTTTCTGGGGGGGGCCCCCTGAGACATAAACTTTAAAGAAATTTAGGGATTTTAGAGGAGCTGAGGTTTTAGTTAGAGATAAGCCTTATTAGAGTTTATCAAAATAAATAGGTAGGCCTTGTTGAAGTTAAGAGTTAGTAGTTAACTAATAATTGATTGCTTGTCAACATCATGTTTGCTTAGCTGGGTTTATCATGAAGAATATAGAAACTCATAAATAGCTTTTAGGAACATAAGACAATTGTAGGCCACCTCTGTTCTGAAACCAATTGAAGATGGGGAATGGGAGTTCTACCAATGGGTTCATTTGTCATATTTGCATTGAAAATGTAGAAAGTTCAGAACCAGGAAGACTTCATTTATTTCCTCATTTTGGAACCCCTCCCCATGAAAGGGACCACCGATTCATTTTGAGGAACAAACTACGTGTGCTTAATAGCTTTTGAACTAATTACCATACGAAGTGAGGAATGATGGGATGTACCTAAATTATGAATATGTATTTGTCTTTTGGGTATTCAATACTTGTATAGATAAAAAGACTCTGTTATCACCTCTAAATCACAGTGTGTATTTGGGAGCTATCCCGCACGCTGCCCAGCGTTGCAATAAACATACACTTTCTAATTTTGAACTGTTAGAGAGCCTTGGTCCGTCACAGTTGGATATCAGTACTAGATCAATATTTTTAATAAATCACCCCTTCTTGAGGATTGCTGCCAAATTTGCCCTAAACCAAGACAAGCAGGATCTGCGATTTAGAGAATGATGGAATCACTTTGGTTGGAAAAGACCTTTAAGAACATTGAGTCTAAATGTAATTAGCAAACACAACCATCAAGCAATGTTTTGCTGTCTGAAGAGAACATGGTTTATCTGGTAAGCTTTGCAAGTATTTGTGTCATCACAAGCATGCATGTCCAATGCATTAGATGGGTATATAATAAGAAACCTGTGCAAATCAACAGAATGATTCTCAGGGTAGGATATTGGCATGTTTCATCCTTCTTCCCGACTTCTTCCAATGAATTATTTTTACAAAGTAATGATTGGAATTGTTACTCTTTTGACGGTTCTTGTTGTATTACTGACATTTTTGGCATAGGAATGCCAAATAGGCTAATTCACCTAGTTTTTCAGATAAAGACCAAGATTTAGTGTTGCTTAAGCTGGAGGCAGAAATATTTAAATCTTCCAGCCTCCTTCTTAGTACCTAATTTCTATTACAATATCAGTGCACAATCTTGTCCCTTAAGGTCCAGCTAGCTCAGTTTATACCAACAGGGTGACATTAGTAGGGCTCACGTGATGCTGCACACAGAAGCCCTCGGGGTGCACCTCTAGCAGACAGTAATTCATGCACTTGGACCATCCCAGTGCTGACTTTGGATCACCAGAAGAGTAGAACTAGAGAGATTTGATGGAGAGCTCTCTGGAGGAAGTAGCCTGAAGAAGACAGCAGAAATCCCATCTGTGTGTTTGTACAAATAACGTGAATACCATTTACAGAAAAAGATCTTCAAATGGATCTAGCTTTTTCTGCAGACTATTTGTCAACTATATGCATTACATGGACAGTTCCACTGAGCATCTGAAATACAGCTGCGTTTAAGTGGATTGATTCAGGGTTGGAAAGCGGTGAAATAAAGCTTTTCAGGAATAGCTGACATCCAAGTCCCGCAGAAATTTACCTATTTTTAATGTCCAGATGCTTTTTAAAATCATGGGTGACCATTTAGCTACCTAATAGCTTTAATCAGAAATACAAAGAAAATTTTAAACTCCCATCTTTTATAGCTTGAATATTTTTCTTTGTTTATTTCCTGGTTTCCAATTCAGGTCTACAAATCATATGATTAGGTAATGAGAACTCATGCTGTATAAAAATATTTCGTGCTATACTTCCAAGTCAAGGCCATGTTTTTCCCGGAACTGTTTAAAAAAATAAAATTCTATCTGGATTCTCTCTAGCCCACACTCATCATTATATAAAATCATTTAAATATTATATTTTGACTTTACATGGTGCAATTATATTCAGAAATCCAAGGCTCTATTGTTAGATTGTTTGTATGGTTTTCTGGCAATTCTAACTTCCCACAACCACTCTTGGCAGCTATATATTTTTGCAGCAAGGCATCACAGGGGTCTGTGAGAAGTTTGAATGTGAAGCAGAGCTAACATTAAAATACACGTGACATACTCGAAATATTTCACTTCCGAAAGTTACAGTTTGCTTAGATGGAAGGAAATATGAAATAAATAAACCTCACACAACATTTCTAAATCTTGGAAATCTATTACCTGAACTTTGAGTCAGTTTGCAGGACAGGACTCTGTAGAAATGCAAATGTGAAGTCCAAGGAATAGAGCAGAAGGTGTATTGGGCAGGGGTACAGAAGATTGCTCTGAAGGGTGATGTAAGCAAGATTGCATCCTATAAAGATAGCAGCTGCTTCTGCTGGTGCCAACATAGAGAATTTGCGCCACCAGCCTAGTTTTCTGGGGACATTTGACCTGTACACTCTTGAGGGCTTGTAGATGGGAATGAATGTGTCCTTTGATCTGTTTTTTTCTTTTGAATGTCTATGACCTGACTTGCTATTGTGTACTGTACTGTATCGTTTTATAAACAGACACGTTTCATCTGTTTGAAAGCTGTAGTTGAAAGTGAGCTTGCAATCATGAGTTGGCTGTCAAAAGAATTAATTTTCTGCTTTAAGCAAAATATCAATAGAAACATTCCATCCACTCCTATGATACAGATTCCTTTTGAATTTACAGGGTAATTTGCATTAGTGAGTATACTGCATGTGCAATAAATACACCTTGCTTGGTTTCTAATGATGATAATAGTCCTCTTTGTATTACTCTAAGGATTGAACTCACCATCATTATTTTCCTGTTCTCATTGATCTGTAAAGGAAAAATAGTTTTGCATTAACCAAGGAGTAAAATGCATGGATTTAGCATCATTCTTGCAAGTAGTCCTCGATTCTGAAAATACCTCTCAGAAGCTGCATCAAATGGCAAAGCTAGACAGATGGCAGAATGCAGAACCTGCCATTTAGGATCAGGTACAAAATAACACCCAAGAAATTCTTCATGGATGCTGCATAAGTACAAAGACGCCGTTATTTAAAAGAGAAAAATAGTCAATGTGAAACGTGTTTGATGAATAAAAAGCTATGCTAATCAAGAGACTACAGTGCCAAGTGTGCTACAAGGCTTTTTTTGTAATTAACATCATTCCCAGCATGAAAAAATACTATTTTTATTGTAGATTGCTTAAGAGTGCACAACAGTTTGGAAAAAAGTGCTTTGCTTTTTCTATTCATAGGAACTGTGTATCATGGTAAGAGATACTGTAAACAGGTTTTGGAAAACAATGTTATTTTGAAGATTCATTCTATTCAGAAATACTTCCCGTGAAAAAATTTGCTCTGCCTTCCATCCTGAAGACTCTTAAAGGAAAATGTCTTTGTTGCATTCTCTTCACACTAGTTCAGGAGCTCAGTCTTACCTGCATTCTAATGCTTTTTTATGTTCCTGATGGCATGGCTTAGACATCCTTGTCTCCATTACCATCATGATTTCCAGATCAAGTGATGAGAATTTTTCTTCAGGATTGGTGAAGTTAAGTGTCATAACATTTTTGTCAAGTCAATTTGAAGGGGTTTTTTTGCCAAAGGAATCTCTTCCTTCCTAATGAAAACCATTGGCAATAGCAAATCTACTCAGTTTTTCAGGAAGTCAAATAATACATCTCCACTGTACAAGGTCCTCCGTTTGTTTTTTTTTCACCAGAAGAAAACTGCTGTTTTCTTCTTCTTCTTCTTCTATCACCTTAGACTTACTTTCTTCCAAAATCTTTTTAAACCTTTAGATTACTTTCACAGTGTGCTATAGCATATGTATTTGAAAAGACCATTTGTACATATTCAAATGGCTTACTTCTAATCTATTAAGAAATGGCTGTACTTCTATTAAGGAAACATAAAGGTGCAGTAATATTTTTTCTTCTACAAAATTTAAAAAGCCCCAACTATTAAAAATGATACCAGCAAATGATGTCTGTAAGACTGAGGCAGGAGACTTTTTTCCAGAACAATGTGCAGTTCTTCCCAATTCTATTTTTCCCTCCGATTACTTTGTACAAAAATAGTTTTACACAGTCTTCTAATAGTGGCGTGTTACTAGTGGGGTAGAGTATTGCCCTGCCAGCATTGGAATTGACTCGACTGTAGTTGTGTTCAAATTTGCTGATGAGACAAGGTTTTTTTGCTGAACGCACTTCAGCAAGCAAGAGAGCTTCTTAGTCTTAAGATGCTATGAGTCCCAGAAGAAGATGAATGAGGTGATGACATGCCTTGTGTTCTGAAGAGAGATCAAAACTTATTTCTGGGGTCACCCCCCCTCTTGGTACAGAAAGCACACAGAGGGCTTTGAAGCAGCACTTTCACCCTCTTTGCATTCACTAGTAAATCGGAGACAGAGCTTGCCCCAAGGTTTGTGCAAAAATACTCTTTTGATGCAACTCTTAACCAGACAAAATCTCTGGGAAAATTTGCAGTGGCAGAAAGCAATTTTCCCTTCCTGGGAAATCTACTGAAACGGTTCAGAAGTTATTCCCATTCCCTGTTGCTAACCTCTGCTGTCTAGAAGTCCGATATGTTTGGGACCATGTTGAAATCATTCTAAACAATGTACTGATGCCGCACTGTTGAGTAAACATAGGTCTTTTCCATAGGTGTCAGGGAAAAATATTTCTGTTGGTAAAAATGATAGAAAACAATACCAGCATGGCAGAAAAACAATTACATCAATAGAATGAAGATGCCCAGAATTCTTCTTTTGAAGTTACACACAGTCAATATTTTCTAAAGAAGGTTGTGAAACTTAATAAGGAGTACATTCCACGTGACTGGTGCACAAGTTCATGTTTCCACCTTACAAAATACATATTATTAAAAGAAAAATGTTCTGCCTTGTAGAAAAGTAACCCATTCGTAATTTGATCAAAGATAGGATTAGATCAAGTATTCCTACAAGACAGTAGTAGTACTAGGAAAAGCCTTTTGGCGTCTATTTAACTACAGGAAACTTGAGAAAGCAGAAGAGTGTCCTTCCCTGCTGCAAGCTGTACTTCCTATTTGCTAGTGCTGCTTCAACATTGTCTAAAGAAAACTTGCCAAAATAAGACTATTGTATACAAGCAACTGTAACTATCCATTCCGTTCCAGCTAATTTTAACTAGCAAGTATGAGTCACACACTCTAATGGAATATTCTAATGCATAGATAGAGCATACCTTCACTAATAAATGGGGACTCTGGAAAAAGGAGCAAATGCAGTTGAATTTCAGGGAAGGAAATTACTGGAGTGCTAACTGCAGTCCCTCGACTTCACAAGAAATGATGTCTGGTAATCCCAACCAGAAACATATAGAAATCCATTTTCAAATGGGTTGCATCTATGGTCCTCTGCTCTTCCTATATGAAGAAACTGTGGTTTGAATCAATCTTCAAAATAGTATGCCTAAAGACCTTAGATGCCTCCAATTCTTTTGTTGGTTTTTTTTTTTTTTCCAGAAGCAACTGTCTCAAAACCTTTTTAAAGCTGACATTTTCTCTTAAGATGCCATATTTTAAAAGAGCACCTTGTCATTTAACAGGGTATTCCAAACATCATTTACAAGTTTAGACTGAAAGTAACACTTTTCCTAGTAATCTTTCATTTTTTGCAGCTCAGTGCTAACATAGGCAGCAAAGAAGAGAACAGACCACAGCTCTTTCTGGAGCATCTTGAACAAATGCCCTTGCTTATGTTCTAATCATTCACTTCACCAAAAGACCTAATGATGAAGAAAAGGTTGTGAAAGCATTACTAGTAGTGCTACATGGCAATCCACGGGTGTGATTTCTCAAGCAGAATTTGTATCACATAGATGATACTTGGCAAACAGCAAATGAAGGGGTTTTCTTCAGCTCTCAGACTGATGTTACATGTCAGTAATTTAATAAAAAGATAACAAGAAGAAGGTTATTTTTTAACATGTGAATTTAATTACACTCCTGCCATGGACATCTGAATCTTATGAATAGACAGTGTCTGATTTAGAAAAAAATAAAGAATTACCACAGTTTAAAGAAACATAGGATCATAAACCCTTTGCTGATGGAACGTAGCCTATTCATTGGTTGAAATGAAGCAGGTAGACAGGACATATGAAATATTTTTTTGTGCATCAAACATTTATTTTCTAAAGTGATGCTGACAGATAGTGAACTCACCAACTTAGATATTGCACGGTAGATAAGGGTACATAACTTGCTCCATCAAGTAATCCCTTGGAACCATCATCCAAGGGGATTTTCCCCTGCATCTGTGAAAATATGCCTACCTTTTTCACAATACTTCTGCAGCAGCATTGTTAGGCCTGATCAGCTGGTATGGAGAGGGAATTATCGGCAGCAAGGTGACTGGCCAGGGCAATTTGCTTCAATGGATTTTGATCTCCCGGATATTTTGCAGACCTGCTTCAGCCCTGCTTGTCAAACACAGCCTTTAAAGGGTGCCAAACAATTGTTAGTCTGTACTGGGCCATATGCTCTTTATTCTCTCCCTCAACTTCTCCATCGCCTCTCATCTGTTTCACATGAGCTATGTTCAAGGACCACAGGCTACTTTTCACAGAATCTTCAGGCCTGATGCAGTAAGAATGATGACTAGAACACAGCTGGGATCAATTTTCCAGTTTGGATAAAATGCATTCTGCACACAAATCCAATGAGAAGGTGTTCCCCCTATGCCCAGAAAAACCTTCACTAGTACTAGTGTTCTACGTAAACTGCAACTTAGTCTGAAAGAAAAGCTTTTTTCTGAGAGTGTCTAAGAGCTTTGTATGAAGCACAGATATTTGATATATGCAATTTTGAATACCAGAGGAAAAAGAAAACGGCACAAAGCTTTTAATGGTGCTGGTTTTAATTTTAAATTCCATGCACCTTTTCAAAAAGTGTCAGCTCAAATGCCCATCAACATATTTTAGTCACCTGTAAGTCAGTATTCATATAAAATGTGATTCAAATCAAAAGAATTTCAAACCTTTCCTCAAAGTTTATATGCCTAGATTTAATACTTCTGACACATATTAGATGAAAGGAAGACATTTTTTACTGTGGGGGTGATGGAACACTGGAACAGGTTGCCCAGAGAAGTAGTGGGTGTCCCATCCCTGAAAGTATTCAAGGTCAGGTTGGATGGGGCTTTGAGCAGCAACACAGGAGACTCTTGATGGTAGAGAAACAAAGTTTGAATCTAGAAGAAACTCAGATTGAAGTATAGGAGCAAGTTTTCCCTCAGCTCTTGGGGTAAAATCAAAGTGTTACAAAATTACCTTGATCTGTGATTTTCACTACTGTAACAGGTTAATGAAAACTATGCAGAAGATAGCAAATTTTAAAAGAGAGAAGAATTACAGCATAAAATACATGGGATGGGTTTCTACATGGGACAAAATCTCTGTATTTCCACACTTCCTCATGTTAGGATTTCATGAAGTGCCAAAGAAGGCGGCAAAATATCATTCAGGACATTATTTACTGGGGTTCAGCCCGGCCTTTAGTAGGAATTGGGTTTGAACATAATGCAGATATACCACACACTTTCCCTTCACTGAAAAATTACTGTTTACAATGAATAAGCAATGAGGATATAAAATTGACTGAAAGCATCTTAAAAAGGTAAAGTATTTCATTGTAAATGATCTGTGATCCAAATAGTTCTTCCACCTTAGTGAGGGACAAAAGAATTCTTCCATATCATGATGGTTTAAAATTGTATAAACCAATGTTTTCTTCTGAAAAGATATTATCTATTTTTTTCTATCTTTAGAAGAAAATATTCCTAGACATACAACACATGAGAATGAAGTAATTGTAAAGAAACAAATAATATGAAAATATTCCCTACATATAATTAAATGAAAAGCTGTGTTTTAAATAGGAAGTAGATATTAAACAGAATTTTTACACCAGATATTTGAATTGTTGCACCAGCTATTTTGCCCACAAAGAGAGGTATTTAGCATTTCGGTCTTTTCCAAGGTGTTCATCATCTGCTATGCTGACCTCTGCGTGGGCCTAGGTGTGTGTGGAAGGGGGGCATGTGAAGGGGAGTGTGTATGTTTGCTTAACACTTGTTGTGGCAGATTCATGCCTCAGCTCCATCATTTGTTTTAGAAACTTCACAGAGAGTGGATATGAAGTTTAATATCAACAAGAGATCAATTCCCAAATCATCCATTTTACCCTACCTTATAAATCATATGCTTTGTTGCATATTTTATCAAATATACTTTCAAGCCACACAGAGAAATGAGAATGTGGAGAATCCCTCCAATGTCTTGCAACTTTTATGCAAACAGAGTTTCAAGAAAGGATAATTTCTTTTAAAGTACATCTGGGACAGGCATGATGGTGGTGTCAAGCTGCTGGAGTTTTTGTTGCTGGGAGAAGTCGTACAAAAGGATTGGTTTTTACATTGACTAGTTACTGAATCAAGTGCATGAATACATTGGAAATTCAACTGGGGGTTCCTTTTTCTAGCAGATTACTTCTAGAACGAGCTTGCAGACTGAAGCTGACTCTTTTGCTCTCTTTTTGTTTCTTACCTATTTTCTTGGCTTCTTTACCACTATCTACACAATTTTGGAACTTTTTTCCCAACTAAAATTGTTTCATAGTCTGATAATTAGGATACATTTTTTACAAGGAATTTTTAAAAATCTTTGTTTGAGTTAAGAAGGTTAAGGACTAAGGTCTTTTTCTTACCTTATCAATATTGGGATGAAATTGATAAATAAAGACTAACTCTTTCTTTTTATTTTCAACCCAAGTAGATAGTTCCCATACATTAATACATTTTGTGGACCAATATTTGCCATTCTGATGTAAGTTGTCCCTTCTTAACAATATACATTCTGTGACTATGTTGACAACACTATTGGTGAAGATCCTAACTGGTCTTAAACACACATAGGGAGAAATTTGCTCAGCCAGTGTCAGTCTTAAGCATGCCTATCAGAAGATCTTTCTATAGCTGGGGAATTTTCCCATGAAAGGGATTCAGTTATGGAAGAGACACTTATCCCAGAGTTTTGCATTCTTCTTGAGCACTACTTAAGGAACTTAGATCCCATGTCCATTTGGATCTCTCTCTGCACAGATCTTTGTCATGCCAGTGCTTGAAATGCATCTCTAAGAGAATTCACTAGCACAGAATGAACGAGAGTGGAAGGCGTCAGTGGGGCTCACCAGGTCCAACCCCCCTGCTTAAACCAGGCTACCTAGAGCCTCTTGCCCAGGATTATATCTGGGTGTACTTTTCATGTCTTCAAAGATCCAGGCTCCACAATCTTTCTGGGCAGTCTGTGCCGTGGTTCAGTCGCCCTCACAGTAAAAAATCATTTGCTGATGTGCAGAGGCAATCTCCTGTATTTCAGTGTGTGCCTACTGCCTCTTGTCTTTTCACTGAGCATCCTTGAAAAGACACTGGTTCCCTCCTCTTTGCACTATTCCTTCTGGGATGTATGTGTGCTGCCACCTAGAGAAATGTCAAAAACCTTCCTGAAGCCCAGGCAGACAATATTCCCTTCATCTACCGGGCAAGTTGATTCATCAGAGGAGTTTAAAAAGTTGTTCAGCATGAAGTTCCCCTGGTAAATCCATGCTGACTATGTTATTTTGTCCTCCTTCATGTGCCTGGCAATGCTTTCCAGCAATAGCTGCTCCATCAACTTCCTGGGGATAAAAATGACGCTGGCTGGCTGGCTTGTACTTTTCCAAGTCCTCCTAGTTGCCTTTTTCCAAGATGGGTGACATTTGCTTTCATCCAGTCTTTGGGCACTTTCCTCAGTCACTATGATCCATCAAACATCATTAGGAGTGGCCTCAGAATAACATCTGCTAACACCCTTGAGACCTGTGGCTGCATCTCAACAGGGCCTGTGGACTTCATGGAATACGTACCAATTCAGTGACTATGCCCATAAAAGTTTGCAAGGGATAAGAGAACGTATTAACAGGTACCTGAAGAGTGAGTGAAAAACTATGGAAGCAATCCAAAAGGACAAAGACTTGAGTTCCCTTTTCAGACAAAGCATCCTATCGTGGAGCTGAGCAGCTTTAGATCTAGGGAAGCTTCCCCTCTGAAAGGATGCAGAAGACATTCTTTTACCCGTATCCACTAATAAAATGTATTGACCATTCACTTGCAATACAAAAAAACTAAATTATTTCCAAAATTGTTGCCGCCTAACTAGACAATCATGTACTGGCTGGGTATTCCCCTAACAGATGACAGCACCTGCTTGATGCCTCTTATGCCTACAGACTATTTGAATTAGGTCATCTGAGTGGGGATTACTGGTCTGGGAACTTTCTTTCTGATGAATTTGGAAGATTTACTGAAGCAAGGACCTGAAGATGAAAACTTCATTTCCCATCAGTGCACTTTAACATCCACGGCTGTAATGCCATTGTTTCTCACCAACTGAGTCAAGAATTTATGACTACAAAGTGAATCAGCTCCAAAAGGAAAGATAAAGGCTAGAAAACATTCTCTCTTGGTAAAGCAAATGAAGTGACTAAATTCTAATCACTCGCTGGCCTAAAGCTTCAAGGAGGGGGAGGTGGACCAGGTTTCCTTCCACTGCCGTTCTCTTTGTCACCTCAGTGTTTTATAGGGGTATGCAGACATTCAAAAAGAGAGCTTTGCTGAATTCATAAAATTCAGTCTTAAAAAATAACTTGATAGCAGCTGAAATGAAAAGAACAAATAAAATGCAATTAATTCCACGGAAGCTTGAAATGATTATTTCTTCATTTTGCATTTGAGGATGTATATTGTGTGAGTTTGTCTTGTATTGTTCTACAGGTTTTCTAACTGGCACACCTTTCTTTATGAATGGACTGTCCTTTCCTAAATGCTCTCATATGGAGGAACATGCTTCTGATAAGAAGAGCACTAGGGTGTCTTTACTTGACCTTTTATTTTTACTGATGTTTGGTCCTTGGAAATGAATGGGGTTTTTCAATTGAAATGTCTTACTATTGTTCCCACAGGATAAGCCACAGGCTCTTCTGCTCAGAGCTGTCACTAGTCAGCTATTCTCCTATCTGCCTTTAAGTAGTTGAATGTTCTGGTCTAAAAGTAGCACCTTCTATGTAGCCATGCTCTTAGCTGCCAGTGTCATCTTGAATCCAAACACCCTCCCGCAAGGGACCGCTGGTTCTGTAGTCAACTAAGGGGAAAAAAACGGTCCATCCATGCTTCCTGATTTAAAATATAAAGGTATATAAAGGTATGGTGTCCCTAAACGATTCTCTGCAGTTGAACACTACTTATCTTTGCCGTGTTTCTTCAACTCACTTGCAAGTCATTCATGCGTTACCTTCTTGTGAGAATTGCTTGGTTTGAAGATGATTTAAAAGGGTATGAGAATACTTTTGTGCCTCTGCTATAAGGATGCTTTTCAAATCCACACAAACCTCCTGCAAATGCAAAAGCATTCATCCTGTATTGTCCTAGGCTACAATATAAAAATGTATTCTGCTCCCAACCTCAAGAGCTGCTGAAACCGGGAGGGGCATCGTTTTTTCCTTATCTCCTTATCTCTTAACGGGGCCATCCATGTCTTGCCACATGACTCAGAGATGACTCCCTCCAGGAGCCATTTCTGTTTAAAGGGTAATCAAGGAACCACTGCATGACTCAGAACAATTTGAGCCCATTGCAAGATGCTCTGCCCAGGGGGCAGGAGCTAAGCATCCCCAGCTGGATAGAATCTGAGTTTTGGGACACCACAAGCAGTCTTTCCACTGGCTTCCTAGAAGAACGGCCACCCTCACCCACTGGTCTTCAGAGGACAAGAGCTACCAGATGGTTTCTACAGGATCACCACTTCAACAAGACCATTTCATCCGGACTGCTGCCACCACCCTAACTAGCAGGGTGACAGGTCGTATTCTGTCCGTGCTTTTTCTTTTGTATTATTGCATGTATTTGGTTTTTCCCCTTTTCCTAATAAATTGTATTTCTGACTTGGAGTCTTGCTGCCATGCTGGATTTCTTCAGACCGACTAGCTCCTGACACCAACAGCCAGAGTGGGCTGCCCCCAGAAAGCTGTCGAATCCAGGGTGCAGCTGTAGGGCACAGCTGCTCTATGGCACAGGTGGACTGCATTGGGGATAGGACTGCGCCGAGGGCAGGGACAAGGAACAGGGAGAGGTCTTCTGTATGTTTTCCAAAGGAGTTTCTTCCCTGGAGGGTCAGGGACAGAAAGACACTGACTCAAACGCATACATCAACTTAGAAATGGGGAGAGGTCCCAGAGGAGGATACAATCTTTAACACACTGGGAGCAACTGGGGGTGGACCACAAGGCGGGGAATACAATGTTTAAACCAATAGGGGACTACAGGGGAGGAGAATAACTTAAACAAACCAATGGGGTTTTGAAGACTATAAAATTGATAGGGAAGTTTCTAGAGAAAGGGGCAGGCTTGGGGAGGGATTGACATTCAGTGGGAGGAGGAAAAGGGAACAAAAGGGCAGGTCTTTGGGGAGATGGACAACTAGGGCAAAAACTAACACCACGGGGGGAAAGGAACAATCCATTAATAATAAAATATGCTACAACAGCACAAAACCGGAAGTATTATAAAACTGACTACTCAAACTGCATTGCAATCAAAAACACACACTGCAACAGCGACAGCATCTCTTGCTGCTTTTGCTTTCAAACCAGAAGAGGTGCCAACCAAAAAATTAGCAAACTTAAAAGTTAACTGGCTGCAGTTTTGATTTCCTTCTTAAATATATTACTGCTTGTCTAATTGGCTTAGCAGCATGTCTGTTCTTAGTGCCAAGCAGGGATTCACTTTGCCAGGCATGGAGGAAGCTTCTAGGAGCTTTTCACAAAAGATTCACTTCTGTGGCTGGCTTCTTCCCTCCCCACCAAAAACCAAGCCATGCAAAACCAACACCTTAACTAATCCCTAGTACTTAGTACGCATCCAATAATTCCTTTTAAACTATACTTTACATTTTTTACCAAATGCCCTGAAAAGAAATGGATCCATAATATTGATCAAAATAGTTCCAGTTCAATAGAAATATTGGGTCATGCAACTCTGGTTTACATCACTATTTTTTGTACAATCAACAGGAGCTTTTTTCGCCTCTAAAGAAATGTTTCCTGATGGTTTGGATCAGAAGATCCAGTATTGCCATGGTGAGATTTTTGTTTTGAAGGCCATAAGCTGTGCTCAGTGTTTTGGCTATATTCTTTGTTGTGCCTTGCATATATTTTGGATAGAAAGCCAGTAGAGATGATGTCCTTGCTGCAGTAGCCATGCTAAATAAGGCAGAGCGTCTGGCTGATGTACTGGAGCTGTAGACTATCCACCAGTCTCCCAGGGCGGTGAGGATCTCTAAAGGAATATAATCTTGGCTATGCTCTGGAAGTTTTACAGAGAGAAAGAGCCTCATAGCTCTAATGATTTGTCTCCTGGAGTTCTGAAGAATATGTTGTAAAGAAGAAGGCTGCTGTCTTTCGCAACAATCTTCCGCGCATTCAAGAGGATCATTTAACTTCTTGTCTGAGAATGAAAGAAATATTAGTAGTAATTAGTTCTTTTTTCTCTGTCGGTGCATCACTGATTGAGTTTGGGTAGGTTACATTTTATTTCTTTTTTTTCTTTAAATATTACATCGTAAGGTGTTCCAAATTCCCAAATTCTGCTTCACTTTATTTTGTAGGCCAGACTGGTTCATCTTGTCTCGGCTGTATTATTGCAGACCATATCTGAATGAATTTTTTTTTTTTTTCATTTTGAACATTATTAGATTTAAACTGTATGAACAGAACACTTGATTTATCATTATTTTAGCAGTTTGGAAGGAAATGGAGAATTTTTAAGAAAATGACGCAACTCCACTTGTGGTTTTCAATGGAAGAGAAGAATAACAATGTCCTACATTCACAGCATTGTTTGCAGTAATATTGCAGCTAGTTTCCAGCAACTTAGGTCAGGTTCTGGAAGCAGGCACCCATGATAGTATAGAAGTCTAAGCAGTTTCATTTTGGCGGCTTTTCTTGAAAAATAGCTAATATGTCTCAACGTTGTGCTGAATCTTGTTGTACAGACTCTTCTTTTGAGGTCTGAACTCCTTGCTGGACTACTGTATCTCAGAATCAGCTACAGTAAACCTGTGTTTCCTTATAGCTTTAAGAATTTGGTTCTAATCTATAAAAGCAAGAAAAGGTTGCCATATTAATACAAGAGAAAGAAAATGTTAGGAAAGCAGTTAATGGCATGGGGATTTTTCCTACAAATTGGAGCAGAGATTTAGTTGTTTGATGGGGTTTTTTGCTTCTCAATGGAATTTTAGAAGTGGTTGGGAAAGAAAGTGTGGATTTTTCCAGGTTTGCCTTTAAAGAAGAATAACAGGGGAAACTGTTAAGAATAACAGGGGAAACTGAAAAGAATTAATCCAGAACTCTATGCCTTTCATACAGAGTTTCAGAAGTGAAAAGCAGGAAGAGACAGCCCAGACAAGATGATTGAATAGAATGAATTCAAAATAGCTTTCTTTTCCCTCTGAATTCCAGCTCTAAACCTTATTAATATTAAGGTATTAATAGGAAATACATCTGTCCTAGGGTGACGTTATGATGCTTGTATCCCCATTCATGTGTTCTGTGAATGTTGGATATTATGTTCTGTACCTTTAAGACTGGCTCTGAAGAGGGAATGTTTTGTTTTGGTTTTCTTATCAACCTGGCGGGACACAGAGACTGCAGCTTTTGCTTTTTCTGCTTTTGCTTTTGGCTTTGCTCTCTCTCACTCTTGCTTGCTTCGCTTCTGCTTGCTTTTGCTCATTAGCTAGTTTAGCTAAACTGTCCAAATTTCTTCCTGGACCGTTTCTCCTTCAGGTCTTCCTGACCATTTTGAACCTGCTCCGGACTGGGACCTGGGAAACACCGAGAGTTTGCACCTTGTGGCCTGCAGCAGCTGGCCCAGTGCCGGAGGGACTGAGAACAAAGTGACCACCCCCCCAAGAGAGACTTTCTGAATTTGTCATCTTTTTCAGAGTGCTGTCATCCAGAATTGTTCCTTTTGCGTGCTGGGGGGTGCTGTGCCTATTAAATGAACAGGTTCGTTCCACTTCTCTCTGAGGAATCCTTCCCGAACCAGTTGGGGGGAGGGGCCCTAATTTGGAAATTCTCCTCCAAATTTGCCCTAAACCAGGACAACATCGCATTCTCTAAGATTTAAAAATGGACGATGAAGTTTTCTATCCAGTAAAGTGTAAGGCTTCACATTTTAATCTGATTTGCATTTTGGTGAAAGCCGGGCATCCTTTGCAATTTACCAGATAACAAGGGATTTAGAACAGTAAGTATGCAAGTAATCTTTTGGACCCTTCATCTCCCTTCTTATGACAATGAATACATTTATTAAGCTTGTTGTCCTGGTATGTTTTTATTCCATCAGGGGATTTGATCATACAAATGTCTAGTCATTCTTTCCTTGTTTTCAACCACTCTAAGAGCATTAATCAGAACTATTCAGTAGTTCTTGATCTGCAACAGTGACAAGCACTAGACTGGTAAGAGTCAGTGGGCATCAGCAGATCCCCTATGACAGCACGTGGCGGGCTGTTCTGGCAGGACTGAAGTTTGAGGGGCTCGAATTCTGTGAAATAGAACATTCGAGGGATGGGAAACATGGAAACAGATTCTGAGCTTTCAACCCAACACATGAAGAAGTAATAAGGCAGGTAATTTTCTGTGGAAATTTCTTTAGCCCCAGTGTTGTGGATGATGATCACTCTTCCTACCTCCTTTGGCCAGCTACCAGTTTTCCCCTCCATTACTCTGCTTATGGACAGAAAACCAGAAGAAGGGATTTTTGACCAAAACACCTATCAGGACCTTAGAGTGTTTTTTGCTCCAAAATGTTTCAAGGCAGATAGGGAAACAATTCCATTTTCGAGAGTGTGTTGAGAAGACAAGGTTGAAAGTTAAAAACCATGGGTTCTTTTTCTATATATGTTACTGATTGTGCTTATTATCTTAGTCATGTTATATATATATATATATATATTTGGTAGGGTTTGTTCTTTTTTTATTTTTCTTGGGTTTTTTTTCCTTTTTTTTTTTTTTTTTTTGATTCATCCTTGAGATAAAAGGCCAAAAGTACAGAAAAGTTCTGTACGGTTAAAACACTTTTGAGATGCCTCATGCTGAAAAACTTGTAGCTACTGCTAAGGCCCATTGGCCAATTCCTGCTTCATTTCTGAGAAGGCCCATTGGCCAATTCCTGCTTCATTTCTGAGAAGCTATAAAATTCCCATCTGTATTTTAGTTCTAACAATTTGTTGTTATGGTGGAGATGCAAATTAAGAACAACCATTTTTGAATCTGTAGGGATGTATTTACCATTTTGTAGCTGCCTTTTCAGTTTCTGAGCCACTATTGAAAAAAAGGAGAAGTATCTACACTGTTTTCAACCTGTAGACCATCCACTACTGTCCACATGCTCAGATTCAAAGGCAAACAAGCCTGTCTGGCCTCATTGGGAGGAATTATTTGCATTCAAAATACTAGACTAGTATTTGATTTCCACCAGCAGAGTCCATTGGGCAGCTCCTGTCATCTGCATTTCAATATTTAATCCTCCTCTATGTTTACTGTGCAAAGCTCTTTCAGAATGATGGTGTGCCCACTGTCTCACCAGCTGTGACGTTTGCAGCGAGTCTCCCACGGAAAGGAGCTGTAAAAAAGGCAAGCCAGGGCAGTGATTTCTGTTGCTCAATACCCACAAATCAAAGCTATTTAGTCTAATTTAAGGCTGAAAAAGAATTCAAAATGCCTTCAAAGGATTCAAAAAATCATCAGACAATACTGCAGTTCAGTATTCAGGACAAGAGCATATCCCACAGTGTGGTGGTTTGACAGGAAATGTGTTTTCTGGGATGCTGTGGTTAGGCCAATGGATGTTCAGATTTTAATATTGGCACCTAAGGTGGCCATTGGGACATTGGATGCACCTCTGAGAACACAGGGTTAAAAGCAGGGCTCTCCCCTGGGAGGCTCTCTTGGGTTCCGGTCAGGGAAAGGTTCAGATCTCCCCTGCCTGGCTGCGGGCTGGGCGGGGCAGGGGAAGCCACCCAGCCCGGTGAGGTAGGCTGGGTCCCTGGCCAGAAGGGAGGTGAAGGCCCCTGCAGGATGGAAGGGTGGAGGAGCACTGAGAGGCATTGGGCAGCCCCCCCCCCCCCCCCCCCCCCCACCGCAGGAGAGACAGAGAGAGAGCTGGTGCCTGTTCTTGGCCGGCCGAGAAGGAGAAGAGGGGAGTGCAAGAAGGGGCCTGGCAGGGCAGCCATGGGAGTTCTGGACAGACAGAGCCTCAGATTTTTAACCCTTTTCTTGGATGATGGAAACCTTACAAATGCTAATCCTCCTGGAGTTGAATGAGAAGAGAGATATAGAGGAGATAAGAGGAAATGGGCCACGAGAGAAATAGAGAAGAACGCAGGTGGAAGAGATGATGGAGTAGCTTATGCTGGACTCTTTGTGTGTAGCCATGGACAGAGCCATGTTTCCTTGTGATACAGGGACTGCATTCTAGGGGGAGGCAATGCCTCAGGACCAAGAGGGTTCGGTGTGGGTACCCCTCGGCCCCAGGGGGTGAAAAATATGGGGGGGACAGATGTCCCAAAATTGAGACTATGCCTTTTTGCAGTGGGATGAAGCATCCTTAAAAGTCGACCCTAGAAGCAGCTCTGGTCTGTGTTCAGTGGTGAGAGCACTGGACATGAAAGGAATAGGTCACCACTGGCACAAGAAGGACTCCTTGTCCTCTTGATGAACTGAGGATTGAGTATTCTGAAGGGTGGTGCTGGACCGAGAGTCGATGATTTGGGGGATGTATTGTATTGGGAATTTGGGGAGGAGGAGGAGGAGATGTATTTGTGAAGTTTTCATTTTCCTTGTGTGTTTCTTTTTTTTTTTTTTTTTCCTTTCCCTTGTAGTTTAGTTAATAATTTTTTTTTTCCCTAAGTGGGAGCCTGCTTTGCTTATTCCTGGTCACATCTCACAGCAGAAACCAGGGAGAGAGTATACTCATGGGGGCACTGGCATTGTCCCAGTGTCAAGCCATGACACACAGGCTGAGAGAATGAGGGCTGTTTAGCCTGGTGAAGAGAAGGTTGCATGGAGACCTCACAACACCTTCCAATATCTGAAGGGAAGCAGGAGAGGGACTCTTCATTAGGAACTCTGGAGACAGGACAATGGGCAATGGCTTCAAAATGAAAGAGGGCAGGTTGAAATTAGATACTCGGAAGAAATTCTTCCCTGTGAGGGTGGTGAAGCACTGGCACAGACAGCCTGGAGAAGTTATGGACACCCCAACCTGGTGTTCAAGGCCAGGCTGGATGGGGCTCTGAGCAACCTGAGCAAGTAGAAGGTGTCCCCGCCCATGTCAGAGAACTAGATGGCCTTTAAGGTCTTTGTCTACCCCGGCCATTCTATGATCCTGTGATTCTGCTGTGGTAGCGTTCAGGATGGAGCGCGTTCTGCATGTTGGCCATTTCCAATACACCATTGGTTCCAGGTGCCTTACACTAGCTTGCTCCCTGAAAATTCGGTCAGAATGAAGAACATCTCTATATATATTAGACACATAATAAATGAAGAAATGGGTTTGCACATTTGTCCACTAAGTTGTGGATGAGATTGCTGTGAAGTTTCATTTGGTTTTCTTGTTTGCTCATGAGGCCGACGGTCCTTGTGTCAGCTGCCTCAAAGGCAGCATTTGCCTCCTCCTCCTCCCTTCTCCCTCCTCCCTCTTTCAATTTCTTTCCCTTGACAATTTAATGTCGTTTTCCCTTTCATACCTGAAAATCCCTGCATGCTTCTGGGCTTTCTCCTTTTTCATGCAGATCTTCTTCCACCCCTGACAATCCATACTTTTCATACCATAAGGGCCTGCTTGCAGGCATAAAAGACTTTGATTCCTTATTATATCTATGGGAATTTAATTAATAGCTTCATGCCTTTTCATAGAAAGAGTAGGGAATTGATAGCTTGTTCCCTGAAGTACAGAAGGAAGAGAATGAAACATGAATCATGTGGAGTGGAAAAGTTGCTCTCTATTTTCTTCCAAGAACTACCCCAAAAGATACAGGGGGTGATGAAGCCTGGCTAGATGAGTTTCCCTTCTAATGGAAGGAAACAACCACGCCACTTCATACAAGTCAGTCCTATAGAAGAGAGAAATTCACTTCTGGGAACATTGCAGGATTTGAATGCAGAGTCACACTCATCCTTTGTTGCTTTGTTGTCTGCTTGGCATGGAACACGCTGCTTTGAAGAGGGAAGTGACTAACAGACAGTCCACTTTACAAACACATATGCTTCCCTCTTCTTCTGAGACCTCAGCACAGAGCCCTCTTTGGCATGGTACTTCAAGGTAAGAAGGAGCGGGCAGAGGGCACTGCGAACAGACAGCAGTTTGCAGGTTGTATAGGAAAGAGGACTGCCCCTTGAATGTGGTGCAAATACAAACTTCCACCAGTTTCAGGGGTACACTTCAGCCAAGCTTGTTGTCCTGGCACATTTTTTCTCTGTGAAACGCTTTGCGGTATGATCTGGACGACAAGAGATGCAGAATACGGGGCTACGTAGTGCTGAGAAGGTAAGTGTCTGGCCCCAGTGTCTTTTGGCAGAAGCAGTGCACTAGAGCCGTTGGCTGCTGCCACAATGATCTGTGTGAGAAACAGATGCCTAATCCCCTCCGGGAGAGTAAAAGCAGGATTGGTTACAAGAGTCGAAGAGCACTGGGCTGGTGGCTGCCGCATACCAGCTGTAAAAGGAGCATGACTCCTACTGGCCTACCAACCAAACTCATGGTGGCAGTGGTAAAGATTAAAGTTCAGTGAGAGCTATTTGTGCTGCTACCTATGGCCCTTCTGTGGAAACAAATGTGCCTACCTTTAGGTTCCGAGATCCAGAGAACACAATGGTAGTTGCAGCGGAAAAGGGAAGGACAGAGCGCACTGGTGAGTTTGATGTGGCTTACACAGGGCAGGCAGAAGGTGCAGCCCAAGTCTCGCTTTTATTTCTAGAGCCTTTTTCTACGCAAACAGCTGCTGGATGTTTGCAACAAAGATGTGAGTGTGAAAAAGTGAGGGCAGGTCTATGTGGGAAAGAAGATACAAAGCATTGTGCGCAGTTTAAAAGCTGTTTAGAAAAAAAAGGAGTTACTTTGAGAACATCTTCTGTCTTGACACTTCCACCTGTGTGATCTTTAGCTGCTTTGGACATGTCCACAATGAAAGAATGTGAAAATATTTGCGCTGCCAATGTCAGGTTGCACAGGAAAGAGGGTAGGTTGGCAAATGCCTTCTGTCCTGGCACATCTGTCAGTCAGAAGTGCAGCTGAAAACGCTTGGCTGTAGCGATAGTCTCTGTCACTTTGAGAGAATGTGCTGATGCACGTATATATATCATTGAGAAAGTCCGTGAGAATCGCTAGTATGTTTCGTTTGGTTGACAGACTGCAAAGGGAGCGTTATGGCCAGCACTGCCTTTTTGTTGTAGGACTTTTTCTTTGAGAGCAGCCGCTGGACATTTTGAAGCGGTTTGGGATCTTCAAGTGTTAGAGTGCAAGATGGTACCTAGATCTTGAGGGAAAGTGCATATCTCCAGGAAGCTGAATGCAGTTCAGTGGGTGCAAGTTACATGTTGAGCAGCTGATGGCCCAGAAAACTTTCTAAAATGAAGAGGCCATGCTGCAATTGCCTTTTATTTTGAAGCTTCTAAACTGTGCAGCCAACAATGAAATGATTCTTTTTCCTTCTCTGCTACATGCAGGATCCCATTCTGTCAGTACCCGAGAGCCAGGATCCACAGCAGAGCTCTTGTCCCTACACTGCTCCCACACGAACGGGGCTGGGCTAGAAAAGTGCTTGTCTTTTTCCTGGGCACTGTCAGCGCTCTTCTAAATAACCACACCACAGCATTGTCAACTCACAAAACCAGGACACGCACCGAGCCCAGCTCACAACCACCCCCAGGACCCAGCCAAGTCAGAAACGTCCCTGCTCTCCAATCAACTGTGTCAGGACAAAAGGATTTCACCGATCTTCCCCTTCCAAGTGGATACTCTTCTTTGCCCCACACTCAAAGGCCGACACCAGATCTTCTGCCCTAACAAACTTTTTCTCTCTCACAGAGCCTGGTAACAAACTTGAAAATGTCGGCCGAGCTCGCAAAACTGTTGGTGGAGAAAGCTCTTTGCTGCCTACAATTTCAATTGCACCCATCAAACTATAAACATGCACCCTGCTATCGCCACTTTCCTTCTCAGCTCTAGGTACCACCGTAAGCCTTCAATCTCTCAGAGTCAGGATCCAAATGGGATGGCACCAGGGACTGCTCACACAGTCCCTAAAGCTACAAGGGACAAAAACCTGTCCTGCAGAGGCCTGGCCTGGCCTCTGCATTCCCACTGACAGTTCAACAACTCTAACCCAGAGAACTGCCTATTGGGAAAAGCCTTTCAATTCACTGAGACCACCCAAAGTGGCCACCCAAACTTTGCCAAAGGGAGGAGGAACTAGAAGCCCATCTCAAAAGAAATGGCATCCCCTCCTCCAAAATCCAAAGCATCCAGGGCCTGATCCTCTACAAAGGTGTCAGACCACTGCTATTGGGCATTACCTGTGCGGGGCACTAGCTAGGCTGCACACCAAGACCCAGCGCAGCTCTTTACCTTGTCCAAAAGAAGTGTGCTGGCAGAATTTCAAGAAGGCTGCCTTGAGAAAGTGGAAAACACAGGCCAAATGGATTCTTTCAGGAAGGAGACTGCCTTCCAAAGATGGATACCGACTCCATGATTGTACAAATTGAGTCAGTGCTTCCAAACCAAATATGCCAGGATAGAAAGTTGCTGCCGCCCTTAAGCTGCACGACACAGCTTCTTATCTGCACCTCCAACACTGGGGCTAAGTTCTTTCCTTCCCATGAGAAAGCATTGCTGTTCTCCTTCAGGAACTTACAGAGCAAAAGTTGCATACCACGTCCGGTACTGACTCTGTCCAACAATGGCTCCTACACAGAAAGGACGAGGACAGAAATGTCTTGCTGTACTATACCTTCCCACGATACCTTATCATCAGCCCTACCAACATTGCCACCGTATCTTTTACTTCCCAAGCAAGGAAAGGCACTCCAAGTCACTTGGCTTTGCCTTGCCTCCAGTACCATGCCTAGTTTTCCTAGCCTACCCTACCCTAGCTTTGCTTGCTTGCCTATGTCTGCCTTGCCTAGCCCTTCAAATAACTTCCTGGCTTTGCTTTGCCTTGTCTACCACTCTTTGCCTTGCCTTCCATGCAGGTAAGGCAAGGCAAAGCAAGTGTAGGCAATTGTAGGCAAGTCAAGGGACAGGTTGGCAAGACTGAAGCCGTGAGGGGAAAGCAAATGGAGTGGTAGGTGAGACAAGTCCCAGAAGTTAGAGGCAAGGCTGGGCATAGGAGGTGATGGTAACCGGAAGGGCTAGGCAAGGCCAAGCCCTGTAGGAAAACTGCAGGCAGGTCAAATGTGAGGCATGGGTATGCAAGGGAATGCAAAGCAATGGAGAATTAGCAGGGCATGGCAAGGAAACTGGTTGGTTGCCCAAAGCAAGGCAAGTGGCAGGTCCATTCAAAGACTGCTGGTACACAAAAGCGGCCCGGACCGACCGCTCTGTCCAGCCTTGATCTTGCATGGGTCATGTTTAATCTGCACCTAAGACACTTGAGTTGCCTGCTTTCCTTTGTATGCAAAAGAACTGTCATTCTGCCCCTGAAGCCCAAGGGTGAAAGATGAACTTTGTGTCCAAAATTCAAGACATGTAAGCATAGATGTCAGAAGAAAGCTGTCAGGACAGATAGGTGTGCTTGCACGTGGCCTCCTCCAGGCTTCCTCTCACAAGCTCCTGAAACGCTGGGGCCTTGAGAAAAAAAAGCCAGTGGAAGCCTGGAGAATCCTAGGAGAAGCAGGCAGGGCAATGCATGTGGAAGAGATTCCACAAAAAGAGAGGTGGTGAATTCCAGGTGGGGGACTGATGAGCAAGGTAATGCAAGGCAAGGAAGGGGTTCAAGGACAAGGCCAGACAAGTGGTGGCTTTGCCAGGCAACACAAAAGAGAGGGAGACAAGGCAATAAGAGTCCTAGAAGGAGAAGGAAATGAAAGATTGGAGCTGGACAAATGGGAAGGAAAAGAAGGATAGGTGAGCAAGTCAATACAAGGTACTGGCTTGGTATGAAGGGCAAGGGAAGGACATGCATGGGTCAGGAAGGCAAGGGAAAAGAAAGGAATTGTCAGCAATGACAAGAAATGCAAGATTGGGTAGGAAAGGCAAGGCAATGTGGGGGAGGGATAGGCAACACAATGGGTATCTTAACAGGAAATGTCCATGCACAGCAAGGCCGAAGGAGAAGTGGTAGAGAGGTCAAGGTGGGAAATAGGTGAGTGTGTGCAGCCAAGAAAGAAAGAAAGAAAGTGCGTAGCTCTCGTGTGTGTGTGTGTATGTGTGTGTGTGTGTGTGTGTGTGTGTGTGTGTGTCTGTGTGAAGTTTGCAGGATGTAAAGCAAAGAAAGGTGTCTCTTGATTGTGGAGTGAATGGATGTTTTCGAACGTAAGTGGCAAGGTCCAAGCAACCTTTTCATCCTGGTACATCTGTGTCTGTGAGACATAGTCAGAAACGTCTCCTTTTAGATTCAGACTGCAAGCAGGACATAGAATGTGACTGTGTGAATAGCTGAGCAGGAAAGCACATCACATCAGCATGTTTCAACAGAAGCAGTTAGTGCGAGAAGGAGATGGACGTGTGGGACTCCAGCAATATGGCAATGCACTCAGCTGAGAAGCAAAGTGCAATGCCTCGGTGTATGTCTGAAAATAAAAGGCTGCAAGGAAAAAGCAAGATTTCACAGGCCAGTGAAATCTTTCTGTCCTGGCACACTGAGCTGTTTGAAGGTGAACCGCTGTTTGGTTTCGCTAAGGACTCGGAGACATGGAGAGGATGTGCTTGTCCATGTAGCTGAGAAGGAAAGTGAGAATCACCGGTACGTTTGGCAGAGTTTGTAGGCTGCGAGGAGAAGGTGACGGCCAGGCCTGGCTTTTGGCTGTGGCACTTGTTGCAAGGAAGAAGCTGCTGGATGGTTAAGCTTTTGGGGATCTGCAAGAGTGAAAGACTACGCTGGTACCTCATAAAACTAATGCTTGTTGATCATCTGGCTGAATCTATGACATAAACCAGAAGTGAAATTTCCCCCCATTTCCCTCAGTTTTTTCACCTTTTCATCCAACAGCCTGGGCCTTTTTCAAGCTGCTGTCAAACGACTTGCCTTGGAAGCTAGAAGTATCTCAGTTCACCTGCTAAGAAACACAGAAAAGAGCTCAAGTCAATTTCAGAATTGCCCTGAGCAGAGCTGGTGTTTCGGTACCGTAAATTTCCATTGCGAATATGTGCAAAAATCACCATTTTATTAGGCAAAGATTTGAAATACACTAGCAGCTTCATCTTCTTGTCGCTGCAGTCCTTGGAAGTTTTGCTATTTACTGAAACAGGAAACAGGTCAAACACGAGAAGCTTAAGAATCCAAGCTCACTGCCATTGTACAAATAGCACAAACTTGATGAATTCAAGTTACCATTGTAACATACAGAATGGCTCTAGTCAAGCAAATGGATGTGTCGTCCTTCACGGGGGCAGAAAACCTTTCTACCACGTGAACTCTGGGAGTAATCCATCATGCCTCAGTGTGCTGTGGCTGGTCAGAGAGCTACACGATGGGTCTCTTTGCCTATGGCACTCTCAGGGCTCAAAGCTGCACATAAACTCCCTCTCCTTACAGACACGCTAGTAAAGCCCACCGAAAATGCCGTTCTCCAGACAGCTTACTGAAACCAGCTAGGAGTTCCCAGCATCACGCTGGGCACTTCTGTCCACAGATGGCTTTGCTTTTAATGAACCAGAACAGAGCTGCGTTTTTCTAGTCTTTAGCTCTACTAAGGTATTTGATGTAACATGGTGTGAAAAAATCTGTTTCGACAATGATAATAACAGAGGGGATAATGTACCTTTTGCTGCTCCATTCTTCTTTTGCTGCTCCATTTTGCTTGCTTTGTTATTGCTTTCTGTCAAAGAAACGCCAGCAAAATCCCTCATCAAGTCCTGCTGTGAAGACAGACTGCCAGAAAGGTAGAGAAACTTTGAACCTTTTCAAGACCCTTGTAGCACATGTCTTGGTCAATTTGTATGCAGATCCCTTCTCCAGCAGGACTTTTTTGCACCGTTAGCGCACATTGAACTGAATCCAGTACAAAAGCAGTGAATAGAGGAACTTTTCTTTTCATTGGAATGGTGATAAAAATGCATATCAAATAAAAGCATTTTAGAGCAGCAGGAAGATTTTCTATGTAGCTAGCAAATCATAAAAAGATGCATATTTACCGGTGGGGTTCCTCTGGGAATTTCAAAGAATTCCAGACAGAAAACACAGCTTAGTAAACTGCAAATCTAAATCACAGTATCTAGAAAGGTGACATGAAAAAGAGCAAGAGGAAGAAAACCAAAAAGAAAACCAAAGGAAGCCAGAAATAAGGCACAACCTCTCCTCCTTCTCCGCTTACTACAGTACCTTAGAAGTACCTACGAGTGTCCTAACAGTCACATAAGTAGAAAACTGTGCCAAGAACAATTGTGGAAACTGGAAAACCATGCTATCCCAACAGAAACATAGGGTTTGCTTTCACGACGATTAAATCTGCATGCAATGCGTACGGTAAGGGTATGTTTTGTATATTCAAAAACAATTCAAAAATATTTCCAAATTGAAGGGGCTGCTTTTTATTTCTTTTGAATTACTTGGCTAAATATGGTGCACGTTAAAATACTGCAGAGATGTGGTTCATTTTGTGTGCTTAAGAAAGTCAAGTATTGGAGAGTGTTTTTGTTACTTCTTTAGAAGGTTAGAATATGCGTAAAAGATGCTAGCTGGGGACTTACAATTAATGAATTATTTACTGTCACTAGGTCAAATGACATTAGCTTTCAAAAAGGAAAAGTAGTCTTATTCCACGTGCCAATTTTAAAGCAGATTAATAAGCCTTCAGCAGAATATGGATATGAAGAGGGATATGACATGAAAGGGTAAGCAACACTGGTGACAGCAAAAGGCTTACCTGCTTCACACAAATACAGGAGATAAACTACTATTTTTACACAAACATTGCTATCCAGAGCTTTCCTTGAAAAGTTTCAATGCCAATCATGACAGTAAAATTCGGAGTGACAGTAAAATTCACTCTATCATGAATAAAATTTACTCAATCATGACAGCAAAATTTGCTCAATGATGAGTAAAATTCTTCGTGTAAGCGAAGTACCTTAAGCAAAGGGTAGCTCAAGCATAACTGGCATTTGATGTCAACAAAGGCAACTTGGCCTGCACGTGTCACATCTACTGCATTAAAAAGCTTACTCTGTCTCAGATTCCTTTTGAGGGATACCAACGCAAGCCGTTAAACTGCATGAAAATGATGACTTAAAGGAGGACATATTAGAAGAATGGAATAATGGTTAATGTTCTTTTCCTTCCAACTGCTTTCTTTGCCCTTCTAAATTTTTTAAGTCCTTCCTGGTATCACCGTGATAGCAGTGCAGCAAGTGTTTGGTTGTAAGCTGTCCATATTGCCAGCTTCTGGACTGCCTTCAGAAAACTTCCCACTGGTTTTGGATAGAAATCACAAGCAGTAGAGATGACAAAGACTGCAGAAACCTTCTCATCTCCTTGTAGAGCAGGAGCGTGTCTTTGACCCACTCTTAACTAGACAACTTTCATCAGTCATGAGAGAGTCTCATGTTCAAGAGCTAAGCAATGACAGCTGTAAATGACAAAAAGCACACTGGTATTTTCTTGGGACTCCAGCAGAGAGCAATGAAGGAGCTTGAATTCACCTTCTTGGAAAGTTTGAAAATGCACATGAAGTTTAGGAGAGGAGCTAAGCCATGGTAACTTTTGTTGAGTATGTCTGCGTAGACAGAGTTTCCATCACCGCAGAAGGAATGTCATTTAACCCACATAATCATCTCTAGCTGCTAAGCTGCGCTTACTGCAGATTATCCGCAACATATTTTACAGGGTGAGCTTTTATGTGTAATCCCTGAGTAACATTCCAGAGAGAAGTATTTTGGAGGGGGGGAAAGCCCAACTCTTAACTTTTTCAAATAATGGTTACATTTGAAAGTCAAAAAAGATGTAAAACCTTTCTTTCCTAGACGTATTACCAGCACAAACTGTACCAGAATTTACGACGCTTTTATTATGGCAGCATAACTCTACCGTGGACGCTCTGGCTCTGGACTATTCCTTAAGAAACAAAGTCCCCGAGAGAAATAAAACAAAATTAGCCAAAAATATTGGGCTGGATGATTTCAAAGGCTATGTACTAAAGGCCAAACACTTGTAATAATAGTAAAGAGTGGACTAAAAGTTAAAGCATTACTCAGTTCAAAGATATCTTGTTCTCACAGAAGACTGTAAAAAACCTCTCTTTTTCTGGGTCTGTTTTGTGCATTTAGATGTACCTTCTACTCCTTTCCACTGTATGCGAATGTTTATGACAAGGTTGGAGGACCTCATGTAACCTTCTATAAGTAAAGAAAGAGAAGCCAGTAAAGCAAGGCAAAATTGTTAATGGCAGGTGGAAAGAGGGAGGCCAAGAATAGAAAACAAAAGAACAATAATAATTAAACGCCCTCCCTGTCTTCTGTGAAAAGTAAAGGCACAGACAAGAAAGAACAACTGCAAAATTCTCACGAGAAAAACGCACTTTATCTGGCTCAAGTATTTTGTGCTACATTTCTTGCTGTTTTCTCATGCCAAACATCTTAACCATTGAAGGTGTCCCTTTTCTCTTTCTGGAATACAGCTAGGAAGATGGCTGTGTCATTGCTGTCAAGCTGTTATTCTCAGAGGTGTCCAGTTGAAAGTCCTAGATGAACTGATTTGCTCTGTCTCTTTAATATGGCATGACTTAACCACTTCCAGTTTCAGCAGCTGGACTTGCCCAGCCCTACAATTCTTTAATCTTTGAATGGTTATACAAGCTCCTTGGCAACTGGCATTTGTAAGTCCATGAAACTGTGCAGAATTTGCACTATGAGATGATGCCAAATGAGTCATGGCAGTAGATTAACTAGGACATGCAAAGCAGAGAGGAGGGAATGAGAGCACAAGAAGAGGGTACAATCTCCTTTTTTTCTGCAACAGGGCTAACACCGTAGAAATCAAAAGGAACACAAATCCTCCTAGGGGTAGTTCTTGCAAAAAACAAAGACTTCTTTTTGTGTTCACAGATCACAGCAAAATGCGGATGACAAAACCAGGCCATTAAGTCACATACAGTATGAAGCAGTATGAAAGAGGAAAGCAGCTGAGAGCGTCAACCCTGCTGAGTAGTCTCAGTATTCTTCTCGACATTAGCAGAAATTTGAAATGAGGCTCTGAAAATTACAAAGGAGGCAGAAGAAAAGGGAGCAATGACTCCTCTGGCATAGTGTTTCCTAACAGGGATCTTCAAAATGTAAAGATTGTATCATCCTTTCAACTGAAGGAAGGTATTAAAACAACAGGAAGGAAATGGCATCACATGCTAGAAAGACTGGGCAGTGTACTTCTAGACAGAAAGGCCACTGATGGAAAACCGACTAAACTGGCACCAATGCAGCAGCATTGTATTAAAGCCCAAAAATACCCACCGCTTCACTCTTTGCCATTCCATTCATACGGACACGGCAGCTCTGCAACATTCCTACTGATCATCTCCTTGGCAAACTGGGAGTGAGGCTCCCTAGTGATGCAGAGTCCCCAGGCAGGTGCAGAGGAGAGCTGCTTTTTTGCAAAAACCAGGCTTTTGAAGCACTCAGGCCTTTATCAGTTCCATAGCTTTAAGCCATAACAAAATTCATTCAACCAACCATCCTACACCACGCTGTGAACACGTGACGATTCTAGAACTTGTTGATCTACCTCTGATTCAGCGGCCTCACCTTCCCATAGTCCTTTTCTGCTTAGCCAAAGTATCGGGCCTCAGCCCAAGGCCTTCCTTTTGTAAGCTTCTACCTATATGCAGCAGCAAACCACTACTTTTTTCCGTGCCGAGAGTTTAAGTAGATGATTTGCATCTGCCCTTCCGGTGAAACATAATGGGGAGAGAAAATCCTGTCGGAAATGTTCAGTCCTTCAGTTTTCTAGACAGGCCAAATCAAAAGAAAAGCAAGCTATAGGATTGTGTACTTGCTCTTACAAAGCACCTGCTGCCCTCTGACAATGAACTAGCAGAAAACCAGCAAATAAGACTTGAGGCAAACAACCCTTTGAAGGGAATTATGACATGATAAAGAAAGACAACACATTTCCAGCTTGTCGAGATACTTGAAATGTCAGCAAAGGCTTGAGGGCAAAGGCTGAACGAATGGGGAAAGGTTACAAGAATCCCAAGAAAAACATGACCATGGATTAAAAGAATCCCAACAGGTCAACTGACCTGTTGAAGTTTTCAGGAAATCAGTGGCTGCTGATTTAGATAGGCCATTCAAGTTAATTTACCCGCGCACCTTCCACTCCTTTTTCACCTGTCACCATCACAGGGTGAATTGTGACCATGGAATCACAATTCTTTGGATTCTGTTCTTAGCTTTAGGAGACAACTACAGCAGCTGAAGTAGCTGTTACTGATGTGATACCCAGGAACACAGAGTTGACATGTTTCATTCATGTCCAATCACAACTAGCAATACTAAGAGGATAGGATTGGCCTCTTTTCATGATGCTTTTCTTATTTTACAGCCTGCTATGATTCTGCTGAAACTTTTTCATTAGTTTCTCTCTAAAAAGGAGAAAGTCCAATGTCCCTCCCTACTGGTGCAGGTTTACCATTCGGTTTGTCGAGTCTAAAAATGGAATTGGAACTAGCAGGAATTACTGTGTTTAAAGCGTCCCGTCCGTTCAGACAATCTCAGGTCGATAAAAGCCTAGATGTTATTGGCTAAATACTGTTTCCCCCAAGAGCGGACGCACGCAATTTAATCCAACTTTTTATAACAAACTCCAATAATACAGAATCCAGTCATACAAAAGAGTCACAAAGAAGCAGGAAGAATTATCGGACCATTTAGGGTAGCAAACTTCTCACCTTCTTTTGGAGTGAGCATAATCTGCTAGCTGAAGTAACAAACTTGAGGACAGAAATCGCCCTACTATTGAGAAGTTGTTGACAAGGGAACCACCTAAGCTGTGTGACTTTCCCTTTTCTATCCATTGGTCAAGCCTAGTAGCCTAAAATTTACGGGCTCAATCAAAGACAAATGCAATCTAGTCAGAGGTCTATGAAAAGTCCAAAACTAATCAGAATTCTTCTTAGACAATGGAAATGGAAGCAGAGCTACCAATTTCCTTGCAACATATCCCTAAAACTCATTCCTTTCTAGTCATAACTAATGTATAGCCACCAGTACAATCAGGAAAAGATGAAACTTACAGATGTCAGCGAGGGAAGGATTTGAAAGAACTCTTCCCATTATTCATCGTCTAGACAGCAACTATCATTAAAATCAGAGCCCTTTTAGTAGGGCTTTCCTTGTGGGAAATTCAGGACTCCAGGACAACGGAGCAAGAGGATTAAGCAGAAGCCGTTGATTGTTGACATGATGCACTTACACATTCTAAATCTCTGCACACGCTAGGCCCGCATTTTTATCTTGGTGCCTTTGTTATGTCCACGCATTCTGTGCGCACCTCTCAGAAGATACGTTTGGTTACAGTCCAGGCGCTTTGCTGCCCCCCGTTATCGAGTTCTTGTAGTCTTGGAATTTGGTTTCTCAGCTTCTCTTTCTTATTTTAGCACGGCTTATGTCTTAGTAACCTTGATGAATTCCAGAGGGCTCTGAGAAAATTCTGATAAGAACATATTCCAGCTGGATGGCTGGTGCACCCTTTAGTCTAAGAGGTTCAGATACATTGCTACAATTTCCCCCTTCTTCGTCTTGCACCAGCTAAACCCTTTCCCACCCTATTTTCTTCCAAGACGCTCACCACTTTCATGATGCATGGAATAACAAGAAGCAATATAATAATGACTACTAGTAACAACAAAGTTCCCTTTACAAGATCTTTCAACCATCGAGTTGTTTCCCATCTCTCAAACCATTCAGGCGTAACCCTCTCATTCCCAATCAATTTCTTCATGTTATCTTGTCCTTGTTTGAGTTTCCAGTGAATGACTGCAGAATGGTTAGAAAGGTTCAAAAAACACATTCCTTCCAAATCCTCACACTCTTGCCCATGTGCTAACAAGAACGCTAGAGCAGCATTATTTTGCAGTGTGCAATGACTAATGGTATCTACACCAGTGAGAACCTGATTTAAAATCGCTGATCTTACCTTGAGTCGTTTGACCACCCAGCATCGCAACTTATTAAGCAAACTCAAAGCTTGACCAACAGCGACACCTGCTGTCAGGAGTGGCGCAATTAATAGAGAGGAGCGCCCAAACCAGTACACAATTGAGGCAAAGGCGTTTTAAGCTTAGGCTTCTTCTTTCAGTTCCCTGGAGGCGAAGGGAGTTCTTCACACACAATGCATTGTGCCGCTGGCGGTAAGTTCCGGTGGGGCGCTTGTGCCGAAAGACGCCCAGGACACAATGCCGTGTTGTTAATATTTGTTTGTCGCGTTTCGGAAGCTGCTACTAGCCGAGTCCCCCGGAGGCGAAGAAGCGGCTTCTTCGCACACAGAGCATTGTGGCGAGCGCAGGGAGCTCCTGAGAGCGGTTTGTGCCGAAAGAAGCCCGGGACCGGCACTTAGCTTCGGAGAGCTGCGTATCTGCGTCTTCTGCGTGTCTTGCCGCTCTACACTCAGCAAAAAGCTTTTCCACCATATCTTGCAAAGAGAAACTCTGCCAGGAAAGTAAACATCCAAAATCTTGTTCTAAAGCTTGCACGGGGGTCTGCAAAGAGTTTGGCAAGAATGAAAGGTAGTTGTCCAAAACTCGTTCTTTTCCAATAGAATAACCATGGAAAAGGCAGGAGAGTGGTAAAGTACTGTTTTCTCTAAGTCTGAAGGCTGCCCACACTGTGCCTGCGTGCTGCAGCTTGCATCTTCGCCTTTGGGAAGCTGCCGCTCGCCGATTCTCCCGGAGGCGAAGAAGCGGCTTCTTCGCACACAGAGCATTGTGGCGAGCGCAGGGAGCTCCTGAGAGCGGTTTGTGCCGAAAGAAGCCCGGGACCGGCACTTAGCTTCGGAGAGCTGCGTATCTGCGTCTTCTGCGTGTCTTGCCGCTCTACACTCAGCAAAAAGCTTTTCCACCATATCTTGCAAGGAGAAACTCTGCCAGGAAAGAAAACATCCAAAATCTTGTTCTAAAGCTTGCACGGGGGTCTGCAAAGAGTTTGGCAAGAATGAAAGGTAGTTGTCCAAAACTCGTTCTTTTCCAATAGAATAACCATGGAAAAGGCAGGAGAGTGGTAAAGTACTGTTTTCTCTAAGTCTGAAGGCTGCCCACACTGTGCCTGTGTGCTGCAGCTTGCATCTTCGCCTTTGGGAAGCTGCCGCTCGCCGATTCTCCCGGAGGCGAAGAAGCGGCTTCTTCGCACACAGAGCATTGTGGCGAGCGCAGGGAGCTCCTGAGAGCGGTTTGTGCCGAAAGAAGCCCGGGACCGGCACTTAGCTTCGGAGAGCTGCGTATCTGCGTCTTCTGCGTGTCTTGCCGCTCTACACTCAGCAAAAAGCTTTTCCACCATATCTTGCAAAGAGAAACTCTGCCAGGAAAGTAAACATCCAAAATCTTGTTCTAAAGCTTGCACGGGGGTCTGCAAAGAGTTTGGCAAGAATGAAAGGTAGTTGTCCAAAACTCGTTCTTTTCCAATAGAATAACCATGGAAAAGGCAGGAGAGTGGTAAAGTACTGTTTTCTCTAAGTCTGAAGGCTGCCCACACTGTGCCTGCGTGCTGCAGCTTGCATCTTCGCCTTTGGGAAGCTGCCGCTCGCCGATTCTCCCGGAGGCGAAGAAGCGGCTTCTTCGCACACAGAGCATTGTGGCGAGCGCAGGGAGCTCCTGAGAGCGGTTTGTGCCGAAAGAAGCCCGGGACCGGCACTTAGCTTCGGAGAGCTGCGTATCTGCGTCTTCTGCGTGTCTTGCCGCTCTACACTCAGCAAAAAGCTTTTCCACCATATCTTGCAAGGAGAAACTCTGCCAGGAAAGAAAACATCCAAAATCTTGTTCTAAAGCTTGCACGGGGGTCTGCAAAGAGTTTGGCAAGAATGAAAGGTAGTTGTCCAAAACTCGTTCTTTTCCAATAGAATAACCATGGAAAAGGCAGGAGAGTGGTAAAGTACTGTTTTCTCTAAGTCTGAAGGCTGCCCACACTGTGCCTGTGTGCTGCAGCTTGCATCTTCGCCTTTGGGAAGCTGCCGCTCGCCGATTCTCCCGGAGGCGAAGAAGCGGCTTCTTCGCACACAGAGCATTGTGGCGAGCGCAGGGAGCTCCTGAGAGCGGTTTGTGCCGAAAGAAGCCCGGGACCGGCACTTAGCTTCGGAGAGCTGCGTATCTGCGTCTTCTGCGTGTCTTGCCGCTCTACACTCAGCAAAAAGCTTTTCCACCATATCTTGCAAAGAGAAACTCTGCCAGGAAAGTAAACATCCAAAATCTTGTTCTAAAGCTTGCACGGGGGTCTGCAAAGAGTTTGGCAAGAATGAAAGGTAGTTGTCCAAAACTCATTCTTTTCCAATAGAATAACCATGGAAAAGGCAGGAGAGTGGTAAAGTACTGTTTTCTCTAAGTCTGAAGGCTGCCCACACTGTGCCTGCGTGCTGCAGCTTGCATCTTCGCCTTTGGGAAGCTGCCGCTCGCCGATTCTCCCGGAGGCGAAGAAGCGGCTTCTTCGCACACAGAGCATTGTGGCGAGCGCAGGGAGCTCCTGAGAGCGGTTTGTGCCGAAAGAAGCCCGGGACCGGCACTTAGCTTCGGAGAGCTGCGTATCTGCGTCTTCTGCGTGTCTTGCCGCTCTACACTCAGCAAAAAGCTTTTCCACCATATCTTGCAAGGAGAAACTCTGCCAGGAAAGAAAACATCCAAAATCTTGTTCTAAAGCTTGCACGGGGGTCTGCAAAGAGTTTGGCAAGAATGAAAGGTAGTTGTCCAAAACTCGTTCTTTTCCAATAGAATAACCATGGAAAAGGCAGGAGAGTGGTAAAGTACTGTTTTCTCTAAGTCTGAAGGCTGCCCACACTGTGCCTGTGTGCTGCAGCTTGCATCTTCGCCTTTGGGAAGCTGCCGCTCGCCGATTCTCCCGGAGGCGAAGAAGCGGCTTCTTCGCACACAGAGCATTGTGGCGAGCGCAGGGAGCTCCTGAGAGCGGTTTGTGCCGAAAGAAGCCCGGGACCGGCACTTAGCTTCGGAGAGCTGCGTATCTGCGTCTTCTGCGTGTCTTGCCGCTCTACACTCAGCAAAAAGCTTTTCCACCATATCTTGCAAAGAGAAACTCTGCCAGGAAAGTAAACATCCAAAATCTTGTTCTAAAGCTTGCACGGGGGTCTGCAAAGAGTTTGGCAAGAATGAAAGGTAGTTGTCCAAAACTCGTTCTTTTCCAATAGAATAACCATGGAAAAGGCAGGAGAGTGGTAAAGTACTGTTTTCTCTAAGTCTGAAGGCTGCCCACACTGTGCCTGCGTGCTGCAGCTTGCATCTTCGCCTTTGGGAAGCTGCCGCTCGCCGATTCTCCCGGAGGCGAAGAAGCGGCTTCTTCGCACACAGAGCATTGTGGCGAGCGCAGGGAGCTCCTGAGAGCGGTTTGTGCCGAAAGAAGCCCGGGACCGGCACTTAGCTTCGGAGAGCTGCGTATCTGCGTCTTCTGCGTGTCTTGCCGCTCTACACTCAGCAAAAAGCTTTTCCACCATATCTTGCAAGGAGAAACTCTGCCAGGAAAGAAAACATCCAAAATCTTGTTCTAAAGCTTGCACGGGGGTCTGCAAAGAGTTTGGCAAGAATGAAAGGTAGTTGTCCAAAACTCGTTCTTTTCCAATAGAATAACCATGGAAAAGGCAGGAGAGTGGTAAAGTACTGTTTTCTCTAAGTCTGAAGGCTGCCCACACTGTGCCTGTGTGCTGCAGCTTGCATCTTCGCCTTTGGGAAGCTGCCGCTCGCCGATTCTCCCGGAGGCGAAGAAGCGGCTTCTTCGCACACAGAGCATTGTGGCGAGCGCAGGGAGCTCCTGAGAGCGGTTTGTGCCGAAAGAAGCCCGGGACCGGCACTTAGCTTCGGAGAGCTGCGTATCTGCGTCTTCTGCGTGTCTTGCCGCTCTACACTCAGCAAAAAGCTTTTCCACCATATCTTGCAAAGAGAAACTCTGCCAGGAAAGTAAACATCCAAAATCTTGTTCTAAAGCTTGCACGGGGGTCTGCAAAGAGTTTGGCAAGAATGAAAGGTAGTTGTCCAAAACTCGTTCTTTTCCAATAGAATAACCATGGAAAAGGCAGGAGAGTGGTAAAGTACTGTTTTCTCTAAGTCTGAAGGCTGCCCACACTGTGCCTGCGTGCTGCAGCTTGCATCTTCGCCTTTGGGAAGCTGCCGCTCGCCGATTCTCCCGGAGGCGAAGAAGCGGCTTCTTCGCACACAGAGCATTGTGGCGAGCGCAGGGAGCTCCTGAGAGCGGTTTGTGCCGAAAGAAGCCCGGGACCGGCACTTAGCTTCGGAGAGCTGCGTATCTGCGTCTTCTGCGTGTCTTGCCGCTCTACACTCAGCAAAAAGCTTTTCCACCATATCTTGCAAGGAGAAACTCTGCCAGGAAAGAAAACATCCAAAATCTTGTTCTAAAGCTTGCACGGGGGTCTGCAAAGAGTTTGGCAAGAATGAAAGGTAGTTGTCCAAAACTCGTTCTTTTCCAATAGAATAACCATGGAAAAGGCAGGAGAGTGGTAAAGTACTGTTTTCTCTAAGTCTGAAGGCTGCCCACACTGTGCCTGTGTGCTGCAGCTTGCATCTTCGCCTTTGGGAAGCTGCCGCTCGCCGATTCTCCCGGAGGCGAAGAAGCGGCTTCTTCGCACACAGAGCATTGTGGCGAGCGCAGGGAGCTCCTGAGAGCGGTTTGTGCCGAAAGAAGCCCGGGACCGGCACTTAGCTTCGGAGAGCTGCGTATCTGCGTCTTCTGCGTGTCTTGCCGCTCTACACTCAGCAAAAAGCTTTTCCACCATATCTTGCAAAGAGAAACTCTGCCAGGAAAGTAAACATCCAAAATCTTGTTCTAAAGCTTGCACGGGGGTCTGCAAAGAGTTTGGCAAGAATGAAAGGTAGTTGTCCAAAACTCGTTCTTTTCCAATAGAATAACCATGGAAAAGGCAGGAGAGTGGTAAAGTACTGTTTTCTCTAAGTCTGAAGGCTGCCCACACTGTGCCTGCGTGCTGCAGCTTGCATCTTCGCCTTTGGGAAGCTGCCGCTCGCCGATTCTCCCGGAGGCGAAGAAGCGGCTTCTTCGCACACAGAGCATTGTGGCGAGCGCAGGGAGCTCCTGAGAGCGGTTTGTGCCGAAAGAAGCCCGGGACCGGCACTTAGCTTCGGAGAGCTGCGTATCTGCGTCTTCTGCGTGTCTTGCCGCTCTACACTCAGCAAAAAGCTTTTCCACCATATCTTGCAAGGAGAAACTCTGCCAGGAAAGAAAACATCCAAAATCTTGTTCTAAAGCTTGCACGGGGGTCTGCAAAGAGTTTGGCAAGAATGAAAGGTAGTTGTCCAAAACTCGTTCTTTTCCAATAGAATAACCATGGAAAAGGCAGGAGAGTGGTAAAGTACTGTTTTCTCTAAGTCTGAAGGCTGCCCACACTGTGCCTGTGTGCTGCAGCTTGCATCTTCGCCTTTGGGAAGCTGCCGCTCGCCGATTCTCCCGGAGGCGAAGAAGCGGCTTCTTCGCACACAGAGCATTGTGGCGAGCGCAGGGAGCTCCTGAGAGCGGTTTGTGCCGAAAGAAGCCCGGGACCGGCACTTAGCTTCGGAGAGCTGCGTATCTGCGTCTTCTGCGTGTCTTGCCGCTCTACACTCAGCAAAAAGCTTTTCCACCATATCTTGCAAGGAGAAACTCTGCCAGGAAAGAAAACATCCAAAATCTTGTTCTAAAGCTTGCACGGGGGTCTGCAAAGAGTTTGGCAAGAATGAAAGGTAGTTGTCCAAAACTCGTTCTTTTCCAATAGAATAACCATGGAAAAGGCAGGAGAGTGGTAAAGTACTGTTTTCTCTAAGTCTGAAGGCTGCCCACACTGTGCCTGTGTGCTGCAGCTTGCATCTTCGCCTTTGGGAAGCTGCCGCTCGCCGATTCTCCCGGAGGCGAAGAAGCGGCTTCTTCGCACACAGAGCATTGTGGCGAGCGCAGGGAGCTCCTGAGAGCGGTTTGTGCCGAAAGAAGCCCGGGACCGGCACTTAGCTTCGGAGAGCTGCGTATCTGCGTCTTCTGCGTGTCTTGCCGCTCTACACTCAGTAAAAAGCTTTTCCACCATATCTTGCAAGGAGAAACTCTGCCAGGAAAGAAAACATCCAAAATCTTGTTCTAAAGCTTGCAAGGGGGTCTGCAAAGAGTTTGGCAAGAATGAAAGGTAGTTGTCCAAAACTCGTTCTTTTCCAATAGAATAACCATGGAAAAGGCAGGAGAGTGGTAAAGTACTGTTTTCTCTAAGTTTGAAGGCTGCCCACACTGTGCCTGTGTGCTGCAGCTTGCATCTTCGCCTTTGGGAAGCTGCCGCTCGCCGATTCTCCCGGAGGCGAAGAAGCGGCTTCTTCGCACACAGAGCATTGTGGCGAGCGCAGGGAGCTCCTGAGAGCGGTTTGTGCCGAAAGAAGCCCGGGACCGGCACTTAGCTTCGGAGAGCTGCGTATCTGCGTCTTCTGCGTGTCTTGCCGCTCTACACTCAGCAAAAAGCTTTTCCACCATATCTTGCAAGGAGAAACTCTGCCAGGAAAGAAAACATCCAAAATCTTCTTCTAAAGCTTGCACGGGGGTCTGCAAAGAGTTTGGCAAGAATGAAAGGTAGTTGTCCAAAACTCGTTCTTTTCCAATAGAATAACCATGGAAAAGGCAGGAGAGTGGTAAAGTACTGTTTTCTCGAAGTCTGAAGGCTGCCCACACTGTGCCTGTGTGCTGCAGCTTGCATCTTCGCCTTTGGGAAGCTGCCGCTCGCCGATTCTCCCGGAGGCGAAGAAGCGGCTTCTTCGCACACAGAGCATTGTGGCGAGCGCAGGGAGCTCCTGAGAGCGGTTTGTGCCGAAAGAAGCCCGGGACCGGCACTTAGCTTCGGAGAGCTGCGTATCTGCGTCTTCTGCGTGTCTTGCCGCTCTACACTCAGCAAAAAGCTTTTCCACCATATCTTGCAAAGAGAAACTCTGCCAGGAAAGTAAACATCCAAAATCTTGTTCTAAAGCTTGCACGGGGGTCTGCAAAGAGTTTGGCAAGAATGAAAGGTAGTTGTCCAAAACTCGTTCTTTTCCAATAGAATAACCATGGAAAAGGCAGGAGAGTGGTAAAGTACTGTTTTCTCTAAGTCTGAAGGCTGCCCACACTGTGCCTGCGTGCTGCAGCTTGCATCTTCGCCTTTGGGAAGCTGCCGCTCGCCGATTCTCCCGGAGGCGAAGAAGCGGCTTCTTCGCACACAGAGCATTGTGGCGAGCGCAGGGAGCTCCTGAGAGCGGTTTGTGCCGAAAGAAGCCCGGGACCGGCACTTAGCTTCGGAGAGCTGCGTATCTGCGTCTTCTGCGTGTCTTGCCGCTCTACACTCAGCAAAAAGCTTTTCCACCATATCTTGCAAGGAGAAACTCTGCCAGGAAAGAAAACATCCAAAATCTTGTTCTAAAGCTTGCACGGGGGTCTGCAAAGAGTTTGGCAAGAATGAAAGGTAGTTGTCCAAAACTCGTTCTTTTCCAATAGAATAACCATGGAAAAGGCAGGAGAGTGGTAAAGTACTGTTTTCTCTAAGTCTGAAGGCTGCCCACACTGTGCCTGTGTGCTGCAGCTTGCATCTTCGCCTTTGGGAAGCTGCCGCTCGCCGATTCTCCCGGAGGCGAAGAAGCGGCTTCTTCGCACACAGAGCATTGTGGCGAGCGCAGGGAGCTCCTGAGAGCGGTTTGTGCCGAAAGAAGCCCGGGACCGGCACTTAGCTTCGGAGAGCTGCGTATCTGCGTCTTCTGCGTGTCTTGCCGCTCTACACTCAGCAAAAAGCTTTTCCACCATATCTTGCAAAGAGAAACTCTGCCAGGAAAGTAAACATCCAAAATCTTGTTCTAAAGCTTGCACGGGGGTCTGCAAAGAGTTTGGCAAGAATGAAAGGTAGTTGTCCAAAACTCGTTCTTTTCCAATAGAATAACCATGGAAAAGGCAGGAGAGTGGTAAAGTACTGTTTTCTCTAAGTCTGAAGGCTGCCCACACTGTGCCTGCGTGCTGCAGCTTGCATCTTCGCCTTTGGGAAGCTGCCGCTCGCCGATTCTCCCGGAGGCGAAGAAGCGGCTTCTTCGCACACAGAGCATTGTGGCGAGCGCAGGGAGCTCCTGAGAGCGGTTTGTGCCGAAAGAAGCCCGGGACCGGCACTTAGCTTCGGAGAGCTGCGTATCTGCGTCTTCTGCGTGTCTTGCCGCTCTACACTCAGCAAAAAGCTTTTCCACCATATCTTGCAAGGAGAAACTCTGCCAGGAAAGAAAACATCCAAAATCTTCTTCTAAAGCTTGCACGGGGGTCTGCAAAGAGTTTGGCAAGAATGAAAGGTAGTTGTCCAAAACTCGTTCTTTTCCAATAGAATAACCATGGAAAAGGCAGGAGAGTGGTAAAGTACTGTTTTCTCGAAGTCTGAAGGCTGCCCACACTGTGCCTGTGTGCTGCAGCTTGCATCTTCGCCTTTGGGAAGCTGCCGCTCGCCGATTCTCCCGGAGGCGAAGAAGCGGCTTCTTCGCACACAGAGCATTGTGGCGAGCGCAGGGAGCTCCTGAGAGCGGTTTGTGCCGAAAGAAGCCCGGGACCGGCACTTAGCTTCGGAGAGCTGCGTATCTGCGTCTTCTGCGTGTCTTGCCGCTCTACACTCAGTAAAAAGCTTTTCCACCATATCTTGCAAGGAGAAACTCTGCCAGGAAAGAAAACATCCAAAATCTTCTTCTAAAGCTTGCAAGGGGGTCTGCAAAGAGTTTGGCAAGAATGAAAGGTAGTTGTCCAAAACTCGTTCTTTTCCAATTGAATAACCATGGAAAAGGCAGGAGAGTGGTAAAGTACTGTTTTCTCTAAGTTTGAAGGCTGCCCACACTGTGCCTGTGTGCTGCAGCTTGCATCTTCGCCTTTGGGAAGCTGCCGCTCGCCGATTCTCCCGGAGGCGAAGAAGCGGCTTCTTCGCACACAGAGCATTGTGGCGAGCGCAGGGAGCTCCTGAGAGCGGTTTGTGCCGAAAGAAGCCCGGGACCGGCACTTAGCTTCGGAGAGCTGCGTATCTGCGTCTTCTGCGTGTCTTGCCGCTCTACACTCAGCAAAAAGCTTTTCCACCATATCTTGCAAGGAGAAACTCTGCCAGGAAAGAAAACATCCAAAATCTTGTTCTAAAGCTTGCACGGGGGTCTGCAAAGAGTTTGGCAAGAATGAAAGGTAGTTGTCCAAAACTCGTTCTTTTCCAATAGAATAACCATGGAAAAGGCAGGAGAGTGGTAAAGTACTGTTTTCTCTAAGTCTGAAGGCTGCCCACACTGTGCCTGTGTGCTGCAGCTTGCATCTTCGCCTTTGGGAAGCTGCCGCTCGCCGATTCTCCCGGAGGCGAAGAAGCGGCTTCTTCGCACACAGAGCATTGTGGCGAGCGCAGGGAGCTCCTGAGAGCGGTTTGTGCCGAAAGAAGCCCGGGACCGGCACTTAGCTTCGGAGAGCTGCGTATCTGCGTCTTCTGCGTGTCTTGCCGCTCTACACTCAGCAAAAAGCTTTTCCACCATATCTTGCAAGGAGAAACTCTGCCAGGAAAGAAAACATCCAAAATCTTGTTCTAAAGCTTGCACGGGGGTCTGCAAAGAGTTTGGCAAGAATGAAAGGTAGTTGTCCAAAACTCGTTCTTTTCCAATAGAATAACCATGGAAAAGGCAGGAGAGTGATAAAGTACTGTTTTCTCTAAGTCTGAAGGCTGCCCACACTGTGCCTGTGTGCTGCAGCTTGCATCTTCGCCTTTGGGAAGCTGCCGCTCGCCGATTCTCCCGGAGGCGAAGAAGCGGCTTCTTCGCACACAGAGCATTGTGGCAAGCGCAGGGAGCTCCTGAGAGCGGTTTGTGCCGAAAGAAGCCCGGGACCGGCACTTAGCTTCGGAGAGCTGCGTATCTGCGTCTTCTGCGTGTCTTGCCGCTCTACACTCAGCAAAAAGCTTTTCCACCATATCTTGCAAGGAGAAACTCTGCCAGGAAAGAAAACATCCAAAATCTTCTTCTAAAGCTTGCAAGGGGGTCTGCAAAGCGTTTGGCAAGAATGAAAGGTAGTTGTCCAAAACTCGTTCTTTTCCAATAGAATAACCATGGAAAAGGCAGGAGAGTGGTAAAGTACTGTTTTCTCTAAGTCTGAAGGCTGCCCACACTGTGCCTGCGTGCTGCAGCTTGCATCTTCGCCTTTGGGAAGCTGCCGCTCGCCGATTCTCCCGGAGGCGAAGAAGCGGCTTCTTCGCACACAGAGCATTGTGGCGAGCGCAGGGAGCTCCTGAGAGCGGTTTGTGCCGAAAGAAGCCCGGGACCGGCACTTAGCTTCGGAGAGCTGCGTATCTGCGTCTTCTGCGTGTCTTGCCGCTCTACACTCAGCAAAAAGCTTTTCCACCATATCTTGCAAGGAGAAACTCTGCCAGGAAAGAAAACATCCAAAATCTTGTTCTAAAGCTTGCACGGGGGTCTGCAAAGAGTTTGGCAAGAATGAAAGGTAGTTGTCCAAAACTCGTTCTTTTCCAATAGAATAACCATGGAAAAGGCAGGAGAGTGGTAAAGTACTGTTTTCTCTAAGTCTGAAGGCTGCCCACACTGTGCCTGTGTGCTGCAGCTTGCATCTTCGCCTTTGGGAAGCTGCCGCTCGCCGATTCTCCCGGAGGCGAAGAAGCGGCTTCTTCGCACACACAGCATTGTGGCGAGCGCAGGGAGCTCCTGAGAGCGGTTTGTGCCGAAAGAAGCCCGGGACCGGCACTTAGCTTCGGAGAGCTGCGTATCTGCGTCTTCTGCGTGTCTTGCCGCTCTACACTCAGCAAAAAGCTTTTCCACCATATCTTGCAAGGAGAAACTCTGCCAGGAAAGAAAACATCCAAAATCTTGTTCTAAAGCTTGCACGGGGGTCTGCAAAGAGTTTGGCAAGAATGAAAGGTAGTTGTCCAAAACTCGTTCTTTTCCAATAGAATAACCATGGAAAAGGCAGGAGAGTGGTAAAGTACTGTTTTCTCTAAGTCTGAAGGCTGCCCACACTGTGCCTGTGTGCTGCAGCTTGCATCTTCGCCTTTGGGAAGCTGCCGCTCGCCGATTCTCCCGCAGGCGAAGAAGCGGCTTCTTCGCACACAGAGCATTGTGGCGAGCGCAGGGAGCTCCTGAGAGCGGTTTGTGCCGAAAGAAGCCCGGGACCGGCACTTAGCTTCGGAGAGCTGCGTATCTGCGTCTTCTGCGTGTCTTGCCGCTCTACACTCAGCAAAAAGCTTTTCCACCATATCTTGCAAGGAGAAACTCTGCCAGGAAAGAAAACATCCAAAATCTTGTTCTAAAGCTTGCACGGGGGTCTGCAAAGAGTTTGGCAAGAATGAAAGGTAGTTGTCCAAAACTCGTTCTTTTCCAATAGAATAACCATGGAAAAGGCAGGAGAGTGGTAAAGTACTGTTTTCTCTAAGTCTGAAGGCTGCCCACACTGTGCCTGTGTGCTGCAGCTTGCATCTTCGCCTTTGGGAAGCTGCCGCTCGCCGATTCTCCCGGAGGCGAAGAAGCGGCTTCTTCGCACACAGAGCATTGTGGCGAGCGCAGGGAGCTCCTGAGAGCGGTTTGTGCCGAAAGAAGCCCGGGACCGGCACTTAGCTTCGGAGAGCTGCGTATCTGCGTCTTCTGCGTGTCTTGCCGCTCTACACTCAGCAAAAAGCTTTTCCACCATATCTTGCAAGGAGAAACTCTGCCAGGAAAGAAAACATCCAAAATCTTGTTCTAAAGCTTGCACGGGGGTCTGCAAAGAGTTTGGCAAGAATGAAAGGTAGTTGTCCAAAACTCGTTCTTTTCCAATAGAATAACCATGGAAAAGGCAGGAGAGTGGTAAAGTACTGTTTTCTCTAAGTCTGAAGGCTGCCCACACTGTGCCTGTGTGCTGCAGCTTGCATCTTCGCCTTTGGGAAGCTGCCGCTCGCCGATTCTCCCGGAGGCGAAGAAGCGGCTTCTTCGCACACAGAGCATTGTGGCGAGCGCAGGGAGCTCCTGAGAGCGGTTTGTGCCGAAAGAAGCCCGGGACCGGCACTTAGCTTCGGAGAGCTGCGTATCTGCGTCTTCTGCGTGTCTTGCCGCTCTACACTCAGTAAAAAGCTTTTCCACCATATCTTGCAAGGAGAAACTCTGCCAGGAAAGAAAACATCCAAAATCTTGTTCTAAAGCTTGCAAGGGGGTCTGCAAAGAGTTTGGCAAGAATGAAAGGTAGTTGTCCAAAACTCGTTCTTTTCCAATAGAATAACCATGGAAAAGGCAGGAGAGTGGTAAAGTACTGTTTTCTCTAAGTTTGAAGGCTGCCCACACTGTGCCTGTGTGCTGCAGCTTGCATCTTCGCCTTTGGGAAGCTGCCGCTCGCCGATTCTCCCGGAGGCGAAGAAGCGGCTTCTTCGCACACAGAGCATTGTGGCGAGCGCAGGGAGCTCCTGAGAGCGGTTTGTGCCGAAAGAAGCCCGGGACCGGCACTTAGCTTCGGAGAGCTGCGTATCTGCGTCTTCTGCGTGTCTTGCCGCTCTACACTCAGCAAAAAGCTTTTCCACCATATCTTGCAAGGAGAAACTCTGCCAGGAAAGAAAACATCCAAAATCTTGTTCTAAAGCTTGCACGGGGGTCTGCAAAGAGTTTGGCAAGAATGAAAGGTAGTTGTCCAAAACTCGTTCTTTTCCAATAGAATAACCATGGAAAAGGCAGGAGAGTGGTAAAGTACTGTTTTCTCGAAGTCTGAAGGCTGCCCACACTGTGCCTGTGTGCTGCAGCTTGCATCTTCGCCTTTGGGAAGCTGCCGCTCGCCGATTCTCCCGGAGGCGAAGAAGCGGCTTCTTCGCACACAGAGCATTGTGGCGAGCGCAGGGAGCTCCTGAGAGCGGTTTGTGCCGAAAGAAGCCCGGGACCGGCACTTAGCTTCGGAGAGCTGCGTATCTGCGTCTTCTGCGTGTCTTGCCGCTCTACACTCAGCAAAAAGCTTTTCCACCATATCTTGCAAGGAGAAACTCTGCCAGGAAAGAAAACATCCAAAATCTTGTTCTAAAGCTTGCACGGGGGTCTGCAAAGAGTTTGGCAAGAATGAAAGGTAGTTGTCCAAAACTCGTTCTTTTCCAATAGAATAACCATGGAAAAGGCAGGAGAGTGGTAAAGTACTGTTTTCTCTAAGTCTGAAGGCTGCCCACACTGTGCCTGTGTGCTGCAGCTTGCATCTTCGCCTTTGGGAAGCTGCCGCTCGCCGATTCTCCCGGAGGCGAAGAAGCGGCTTCTTCGCACACAGAGCATTGTGGCGAGCGCAGGGAGCTCCTGAGAGCGGTTTGTGCCGAAAGAAGCCCGGGACCGGCACTTAGCTTCGGAGAGCTGCGTATCTGCGTCTTCTGCGTGTCTTGCCGCTCTACACTCAGCAAAAAGCTTTTCCACCATATCTTGCAAGGAGAAACTCTGCCAGGAAAGAAAACATCCAAAATCTTGTTCTAAAGCTTGCACGGGGGTCTGCAAAGAGTTTGGCAAGAATGAAAGGTAGTTGTCCAAAACTCGTTCTTTTCCAATAGAATAACCATGGAAAAGGCAGGAGAGTGATAAAGTACTGTTTTCTCTAAGTCTGAAGGCTGCCCACACTGTGCCTGTGTGCTGCAGCTTGCATCTTCGCCTTTGGGAAGCTGCCGCTCGCCGATTCTCCCGGAGGCGAAGAAGCGGCTTCTTCGCACACAGAGCATTGTGGCAAGCGCAGGGAGCTCCTGAGAGCGGTTTGTGCCGAAAGAAGCCCGGGACCGGCACTTAGCTTCGGAGAGCTGCGTATCTGCGTCTTCTGCGTGTCTTGCCGCTCTACACTCAGCAAAAAGCTTTTCCACCATATCTTGCAAGGAGAAACTCTGCCAGGAAAGAAAACATCCAAAATCTTCTTCTAAAGCTTGCAAGGGGTCTGCAAAGCGTTTGGCAAGAATGAAAGGTAGTTGTCCAAAACTCGTTCTTTTCCAATAGAATAACCATGGAAAAGGCAGGAGAGTGGTAAAGTACTGTTTTCTCTAAGTCTGAAGGCTGCCCACACTGTGCCTGCGTGCTGCAGCTTGCATCTTCGCCTTTGGGAAGCTGCCGCTCGCCGATTCTCCCGGAGGCGAAGAAGCGGCTTCTTCGCACACAGAGCATTGTGGCGAGCGCAGGGAGCTCCTGAGAGCGGTTTGTGCCGAAAGAAGCCCGGGACCGGCACTTAGCTTCGGAGAGCTGCGTATCTGCGTCTTCTGCGTGTCTTGCCGCTCTACACTCAGCAAAAAGCTTTTCCACCATATCTTGCAAGGAGAAACTCTGCCAGGAAAGAAAACATCCAAAATCTTGTTCTAAAGCTTGCACGGGGGTCTGCAAAGAGTTTGGCAAGAATGAAAGGTAGTTGTCCAAAACTCGTTCTTTTCCAATAGAATAACCATGGAAAAGGCAGGAGAGTGGTAAAGTACTGTTTTCTCTAAGTCTGAAGGCTGCCCACACTGTGCCTGTGTGCTGCAGCTTGCATCTTCGCCTTTGGGAAGCTGCCGCTCGCCGATTCTCCCGGAGGCGAAGAAGCGGCTTCTTCGCACACACAGCATTGTGGCGAGCGCAGGGAGCTCCTGAGAGCGGTTTGTGCCGAAAGAAGCCCGGGACCGGCACTTAGCTTCGGAGAGCTGCGTATCTGCGTCTTCTGCGTGTCTTGCCGCTCTACACTCAGCAAAAAGCTTTTCCACCATATCTTGCAAGGAGAAACTCTGCCAGGAAAGAAAACATCCAAAATCTTGTTCTAAAGCTTGCACGGGGGTCTGCAAAGAGTTTGGCAAGAATGAAAGGTAGTTGTCCAAAACTCGTTCTTTTCCAATAGAATAACCATGGAAAAGGCAGGAGAGTGGTAAAGTACTGTTTTCTCTAAGTCTGAAGGCTGCCCACACTGTGCCTGTGTGCTGCAGCTTGCATCTTCGCCTTTGGGAAGCTGCCGCTCGCCGATTCTCCCGCAGGCGAAGAAGCGGCTTCTTCGCACACAGAGCATTGTGGCGAGCGCAGGGAGCTCCTGAGAGCGGTTTGTGCCGAAAGAAGCCCGGGACCGGCACTTAGCTTCGGAGAGCTGCGTATCTGCGTCTTCTGCGTGTCTTGCCGCTCTACACTCAGCAAAAAGCTTTTCCACCATATCTTGCAAGGAGAAACTCTGCCAGGAAAGAAAACATCCAAAATCTTGTTCTAAAGCTTGCACGGGGGTCTGCAAAGAGTTTGGCAAGAATGAAAGGTAGTTGTCCAAAACTCGTTCTTTTCCAATAGAATAACCATGGAAAAGGCAGGAGAGTGGTAAAGTACTGTTTTCTCTAAGTCTGAAGGCTGCCCACACTGTGCCTGTGTGCTGCAGCTTGCATCTTCGCCTTTGGGAAGCTGCCGCTCGCCGATTCTCCCGGAGGCGAAGAAGCGGCTTCTTCGCACACAGAGCATTGTGGCGAGCGCAGGGAGCTCCTGAGAGCGGTTTGTGCCGAAAGAAGCCCGGGACCGGCACTTAGCTTCGGAGAGCTGCGTATCTGCGTCTTCTGCGTGTCTTGCCGCTCTACACTCAGCAAAAAGCTTTTCCACCATATCTTGCAAGGAGAAACTCTGCCAGGAAAGAAAACATCCAAAATCTTGTTCTAAAGCTTGCACGGGGGTCTGCAAAGAGTTTGGCAAGAATGAAAGGTAGTTGTCCAAAACTCGTTCTTTTCCAATAGAATAACCATGGAAAAGGCAGGAGAGTGGTAAAGTACTGTTTTCTCTAAGTCTGAAGGCTGCCCACACTGTGCCTGTGTGCTGCAGCTTGCATCTTCGCCTTTGGGAAGCTGCCGCTCGCCGATTCTCCCGGAGGCGAAGAAGCGGCTTCTTCGCACACAGAGCATTGTGGCGAGCGCAGGGAGCTCCTGAGAGCGGTTTGTGCCGAAAGAAGCCCGGGACCGGCACTTAGCTTCGGAGACTGCGTATCTGCGTCTTCTGCGTGTCTTGCCGCTCTACACTCAGTAAAAAGCTTTTCCACCATATCTTGCAAGAGAAACTCTGCCAGGAAAGAAAACATCCAAAATCTTGTTCTAAAGCTTGCAAGGGGGTCTGCAAAGAGTTTGGCAAGAATGAAAGGTAGTTGTCCAAAACTCGTTCTTTTCCAATAGAATAACCATGGAAAAGGCAGGAGAGTGGTAAAGTACTGTTTTCTCTAAGTTTGAAGGCTGCCCACACTGTGCCTGTGTGCTGCAGCTTGCATCTTCGCCTTTGGGAAGCTGCCGCTCGCCGATTCTCCCGGAGGCGAAGAAGCGGCTTCTTCGCACACAGAGCATTGTGGCGAGCGCAGGGAGCTCCTGAGAGCGGTTTGTGCCGAAAGAAGCCCGGGACCGGCACTTAGCTTCGGAGAGCTGCGTATCTGCGTCTTCTGCGTGTCTTGCCGCTCTACACTCAGCAAAAAGCTTTTCCACCATATCTTGCAAGGAGAAACTCTGCCAGGAAAGAAAACATCCAAAATCTTCTTCTAAAGCTTGCACGGGGGTCTGCAAAGAGTTTGGCAAGAATGAAAGGTAGTTGTCCAAAACTCGTTCTTTTTCCAATAGAATAACCATGGAAAAGGGCAGGAGAGTGGTAAAGTACTGTTTTCTCGAAGTCTGAAGGCTGCCCACACTGTGCCTGTGGTGCTGCAGCTTGCATCTTCGCCTTTGGGAAGCTGCCGCTCGCCGATTCTCCCGGAGGCGAGAAGCGGCTTCTTCGCACACAGAGCATTGTGGCGAGCGCAGGGAGCTCCTGAGAGCGGTTTGTGCCGAAAGAAGCCCGGGACCGGCACTTAGCTTCCGAGAGGCTGCGTATCTGCGCTTCTGCGTGTCTTTGCCGCTCTACACTCAGCAAAAAGCTTTTCCACCATATCTTGCAAAGAGAAACTCTGCCAGGAAAGTAAACATCCAAAATCTTGTTCTAAAGCTTGCACGGGGGTCTGCAAAGAGTTTGGCAAGAATGAAAGGTAGTTGTCCAAACTCGTTCTTTTCCAATAGAATAACCATGGAAAAGGGCAGGAGAGGTGGTAAAGTACTGTTTTCTCTAAGTCTGAAGGCTGCCCACACTGTGCCTGCGTGCTGCAGCTTGCATCTTCGCCTTTGGGAAGCTGCCGCTCGCCGATTCTCCCGGAGGCGAAGAAGCGGCTTCTTCGCACACAGAGCATTGTGGCGAGCGCAGGGAGCTCCTGAGAGCGGTTTGTGCCGAAAGAAGCCCGGGACCGGCACTTAGCTTCCGGAGAGCTGCGTATCTGCGTCTTCTGCGTGTCTTGCCGCTCTACACTCAGCAAAAAGCTTTTCCACCATATCTTGCAAGGAAGAAACTCTGCCAGGAAAGGAAAACATCCAAAATTCTTGTTCTAAAGCTTGCACGGGGGTCTGCAAAGAGTTTGGCAAGAATGAAAGGTAGTTGTCCAAAACTCGTTCTTTTCCAATAGAATAACCGGAGAGTGGTAAAGTACTGTTTTCTCTAAGTCTGAAGGCTGCCCACACTGTGCCTGTGTGCTGCAGCTTGCATCTTCGCCTTTGGGAAGCTGCCGCTCGCCGATTCTCCCGGAGGCGAAGAAGCGGCTTCTTCGCACACAGAGCATTGTGGCGAGCGCAGGGAGCTCCTGAGAGCGGTTTGTGCCGAAAGAAGCCCGGGACCGGCACTTAGCTTCGGAGAGCTGCGTATCTGCGTCTTCTGCGTGTCTTGCCGCTCTACACTCAGTAAAAAGCTTTTCCACCATATCTTGCAAGGAGAAACTCTGCCAGGAAAGAAAACATCCAAAATCTTGTTCTAAAGCTTGCAAGGGGGTCTGCAAAGAGTTTGGCAAGAATGAAAGGTAGTTGTCCAAAACTCGTTCTTTTCCAATAGAATAACCATGGAAAAGGCAGGAGAGTGGTAAAGTACTGTTTTCTCTAAGTTTGAAGGCTGCCCACACTGTGCCTGTGTGCTGCAGCTTGCATCTTCGCCTTTGGGAAGCTGCCGCTCGCCGATTCTCCCGGAGGCGAAGAAGCGGCTTCTTCGCACACAGAGCATTGTGGCGAGCGCAGGGAGCTCCTGAGAGCGGTTTGTGCCGAAAGAAGCCCGGGACCGGCACTTAGCTTCGGAGAGCTGCGTATCTGCGTCTTCTGCGTGTCTTGCCGCTCTACACTCAGCAAAAAGCTTTTCCACCATATCTTGCAAGGAGAAACTCTGCCAGGAAAGAAAACATCCAAAATCTTCTTCTAAAGCTTGCACGGGGGTCTGCAAAGAGTTTGGCAAGAATGAAAGGTAGTTGTCCAAAACTCGTTCTTTTCCAATAGAATAACCATGGAAAAGGCAGGAGAGTGGTAAAGTACTGTTTTCTCGAAGTCTGAAGGCTGCCCACACTGTGCCTGTGTGCTGCAGCTTGCATCTTCGCCTTTGGGAAGCTGCCGCTCGCCGATTCTCCCGGAGGCGAAGAAGCGGCTTCTTCGCACACAGAGCATTGTGGCGAGCGCAGGGAGCTCCTGAGAGCGGTTTGTGCCGAAAGAAGCCCGGGACCGGCACTTAGCTTCGGAGAGCTGCGTATCTGCGTCTTCTGCGTGTCTTGCCGCTCTACACTCAGCAAAAAGCTTTTCCACCATATCTTGCAAAGAGAAACTCTGCCAGGAAAGTAAACATCCAAAATCTTGTTCTAAAGCTTGCACGGGGGTCTGCAAAGAGTTTGGCAAGAATGAAAGGTAGTTGTCCAAAACTCGTTCTTTTCCAATAGAATAACCATGGAAAAGGCAGGAGAGTGGTAAAGTACTGTTTTCTCTAAGTCTGAAGGCTGCCCACACTGTGCCTGCGTGCTGCAGCTTGCATCTTCGCCTTTGGGAAGCTGCCGCTCGCCGATTCTCCCGGAGGCGAAGAAGCGGCTTCTTCGCACACAGAGCATTGTGGCGAGCGCAGGGAGCTCCTGAGAGCGGTTTGTGCCGAAAGAAGCCCGGGACCGGCACTTAGCTTCGGAGAGCTGCGTATCTGCGTCTTCTGCGTGTCTTGC